>NC_056740.1:337850024-338178774 GCF_019279795.1 Protopterus annectens | reverse complement strand
CAGACCCTCGTGGCCTCTCTGCACAATGGGTAGGAATAGGTTCCTTCTTGTTTGTTGATGTACCAGACTACTGTTGTGTTGTCCATATGGATTGCAATAGTCCCTAGAGGGAGAACATCCTGAAAAGCTTGCAACATTAGGAGGACTGCTCTAATGTCTAAGACATTGATATGCAACTTGGCCTCCGAGGGGGACATGTGCCTTAAACTATCTTTCCCATGAAATGCCCCACCCCAAACCCCAGTTGGGAAGCATCCATGGTCACTGTAGATTTTGGGGGAGGAAGACAGAATGGTTTGCCCAGGAAGAGGTTGTCTGACTGGATCCAACAGTAAAGATTATGTTTGCAAAATTGGAGTGAGTTTTATGGGAAATGATAGAGCCTGTTAAAGAATGGACCAGTATCTATTGAAGGATTCACATAAATAATCTTGTTAGAGGAACTACAAAAATGTCAGCTGACACTAAGCCAAGAGCTTTTTAACACTAGTTTCACTGGGGTGAATGGAAGAGACAGTAAGTCCCTCATCTGGTTTCTCAAAGATGTGATGCAATGAAGAAGAAATGATGCCACTTCAGTCGTAGTATCCAGATGAGTTCCTATAAATTCCAGAGTCTGTACAGACGTCACCCTCAATTTGGCAAGATTTACTGTAATGTCTAGGGATTTGGAGATCTGAAGCAAGTAATCCCTGGCTTGCAGAAATTGATGCCTGTTCAGGGCAGTGAGAAGCCAATTGTTGAGATAGGAAAACACCTGGAATCCTTTGAGTCTCAAATGAGATGCCACAACTGCCATGCATTTGTTGAACACCCTGGGGTCTGTGGTGAGTCCAAAGGGCAGTGCTCTGAATTCATAATTATTGGCTCCCAGCCAAAAGTGCAGGTGTCTCCTGGATTGCCTGTCTATTTTGATGTGGTAGTATGCATCCTGGAGATCTACAGAGTACATCCAACCATCATTGTGCAGAAGAGGCAGAATGGACTGCACCATAACCATTCAGAACTTTGACTTCTCACATACTGATTTAAATTGCTTAGATCCAGAATTTGTCTCAAGTCCCCTGTTTCCTTTGGCACTAAAAAGAAGCAGGAGTAAGTTCCAAATCCTATCTGTTTGGGTGGAACCTCCTGAATGGCTCTTTTTTGTAGCAGCTTTTGAATTTCCTGAGCTGCATACTCCCTCTGACTGGATGGAATGTTGGGGTGTTTCTTTCTTTGGACAGGAGGTGGAAGGGGAAAGGGTATGTAACAACCTCTGGATATGATTTTTAGCACCAAGCATTTTTTGTGATATAGGTTCAGGCATTTAGGTGCAAGGAAAAATGACCCCCCACTGCCTCCAGTGATAGACAATTGGGCAATGCTTCAGGAGCTCTGATAGGGCCTATCAGAGAAGGTTTCTCTGAAGGCCTGGTTTTCCAGACCACCTCTGCCCCTGGGGTGATGTCTGCCATTGAAACCACCTCTGCCTCTGGAGGAAGCATCCCTATGAGAGTCCTGGAAAGGTCCCTGAGATTTCCAGAACCACATTTTCTTATCACCTCGCTGGTTCCTAACTTGATTCTAACAACAAACAGGGTCTTTCCCTCCTGCTCGCTGCAGGTGAACATGTCTTTCACTGATGACCTGAACATGAAGTAGCCATCAAAGTGGGCATTAACAAAGGATGCACTGAAGGGTTCCACGAAGTCACATAGCCTCATCCAGGCATGTCATCCTAACGGCTATGCCTGAACCAGTTGCTTGTGACGCAGTCTCCGCTGTATGGAAGATCAGCCTCATTGATGAAATGGCAATGGAAAAAAGAGTAGCCAGTTGAGGAGAACCCTTCTTGAGATCCTCAGCTGACATGGACTCAGACAGAGAGTTTGAAAGCTCCTTGATCAAACTCTCTGTAAGCAAGTAAAATGTGCCAGGTCATTTAACAACCTTAGTGTGAATGTGGCTGAGGCGTAAATGTGCTTACCAAACCTGCCCATCACTGTGGACTCCTTGTTCAGTGGATGGACAGAAGATCTTTGCTCCACTAGCTCCTTCTTAGTGGCTGCCACCACAACTATGGCATCAACTGGGATTCCCTTGCTCCAGTGAGGTCTATCTGAAGAATGGGCTTGACAGTGTCCAATTCCTTCCAAGCATTTCAGTAAACCAGGTCAATACGTTCACCCACTGGGGGGGGGTCACCCAAGACATAGATGAGCAAGCCCCAAAAGCCTCCAGGAACATGGATTCCTGAGGAGAAGGAGTTTGGGGGGACCAGCCACCTTTCTGTTTGAGGATTTCCAGAATGTCCCTGAAGGAGACATAGGCTCATAGGACAATACTAGGCTATTGGCCCAGAGGCCTTTATAAGCCTAGCTAAGAATTTCTCCCATGTTCCCACAAAGTCAGCATCTGTTTCCCCCCATCCAGCAGGGACACAGGTGGGTAGCCTACAGCATCTGGTATTCCCAGGCAGTCTTCCATCCAAGTACTAACCAGGCCTGACCCTGATTAGCTTCCAAGATCAGATGAGATCAGGCATAGATTAGTACTAGGATAACTGCCCTTGTGGTCCATTTTAAGCCTATCCAATTACCTCATGTCAAAAACAAACCCTGCACCATGTGTTTGCAAGGTAAACACCTTAACCATCATTCCAAACTTGGATACAAGTTGGTCAGGTGGTGATCAGGAGGATCCTTCCCCCTCATTAAAATCAGTGTCCTTCATGAGAGCCTCCTCTTGCACTTTCTCTTACGAGGTACCTCTTCCATAGGGTGCTCTGGAGAAGTATCAGAGGAAAGGGGAAATCCCTCTGAGGAACACAAATGGAGGCTTCCCTGAGCTGCCTGACCCTGAGGAGCAGAAATGATGGGCTCAAAACTTGGACTTGATGGGGGGGTGAGGGATAGGATCTGAGACTAGACAGGATGGCTTTCTATGCAAAGAGAAAGCCCTTTCTACTACTTGGAAGGCTGATGAACCCAGGTAAACCTCTCCCCCCTTCCTTGGAGCCAAAACAGCAGAAGAAGGTAGGTTGGGGCTGTCGTTCATCTTGGTTTACAATTGAAGATGAACAGATGGGGTAGTTTGTTTATATGCTTTATTACATAGAAACACATCAGGATAGATAGTAGCAGTGCAAAATACAAAATAGCTGATTAATTGACAGACTACATAGACATGCATGCTTACATCTCAACAGCTTACTACAAAATGGCAGTCAGGTTCGCACATGCTCAGTATTTATACACTTGTGCAAGCCCATAGAAAGCTTCTTAAAGTTATCCATACATACTGATCTACATCTTGCAGCTTTAATGAATTGCCCACAATGCAATGACAACTGAAAAAGACATGCAATTATACAGACACTGATAAATAAGCACAACGTTCATGTCCTTATGTCCATGTTGCTGTGTATCTGGAACATGGTCTGGAAATGCAACCTGATCTAGTGATGCAGCAATCAGAACTGGGTTTAGCAACAGGGACATTCATTGGTGAACAAACAGATTTTGGAGTTTTGGGATTCTTCTCAGGAACAGGGATATTTACTGGAACATCCTCTGGAATTGGAGCACTGGATAACTCACTGTGAGATTTAGAGTCTTTCTCGTAGGTATGACACTGCAATACAGGCTCAGACACCAGGACCAAATGTTTCTGATTCCACCTAAATTCTACTCCTTGTGATTCCACAATGTATAATCTCAGCTCTGGACATACACGTTTCACAACTCCAATCTGATCAAAACCTTTGGACGTCTGCATCCTCACTATCTCCCCTTCTCAGAATGGATTGAGTGGTTTCCTGGTTTTATCATAATAGGACTTCTGAGATAAGTGCTTCTTCAATAGATGAACTTTCACTGATATGTTATTCTTGACACATGGAACCAATAGATAACTGCTAATTGGTAGTGTGGTTCTGGTGTGTCTCGACAGAAATCTCTGTGTATCTGAACCAAGATGTTTATCACAAGGAATATTTCTGAGATTCAAGAGATTCAAGAAAACATCAGTATTGTCTCAGTTTGACTTTTCTAGTAATTGTTTCACACTTTGAACCTGTGTCAGCTTTGAGCTCTACGAGTCTTACATTTGTCCGAACAGTAAAAAACACTTCATTCTTTGCCCATAAATCTAATGCATTGACTGTTTCATTAAGCACAGACACACCATCAACATAAAAAGTAGGGTCACAGCATTCTAATTGATCAACTTGTCTCCATGAATGTTCTCTTTTAGTAAAAGAATCTGCCTCTTTTGATTTACAAAATCTTTGGAAAAGATTCCACTTTTTACATCTGTGGCATTACTGACCAAAAGCTAAACACTTTGTCTTTTAGATATGATTACCACCACAATTACGACAGTTGACTATGAGGCTAGGTGAGGGCACATGCTTTGAATTTGCTGACTGCTGTGCTTCACTGAGACTGTGCACATTCTGGAATTTGCTAGTAAGCTATGGGGTTTACCAGTGACTGGTGCAGGGCTCACAGTTGCTGCCATGTGTTTGGGCCAGTTTCATTTAACCACATGCTGCATACTATCAACATGACCACTAGAAGATACTGGAAGCATGAACTTCTCATTTGTAAGCATATTTGAGTGCTTTTCTGTAAGCTCATATATCGGATAAATCTCAGTGACCTTATTCAAAGTTAAACACTGTCACAAAGCAAAGGCTTTCTCACAGCATCATCTTTAATATCACATACAAACCTGTCTTTTATCAACTCATCCCTTAAATCACCAAATCTGCAAATTTTAGCTTTGTTTCTAAAGCCAGTTATATATGCTGCAAAAGTTTCCCCAGGCTTTTGATCTCTAGTGTAAAATAAATGCCTTTCCATTGTAATATTCATTTGGGGGTTACTCATTTCCCTAAATTGATGTTTTAAGCACTCGGGGTCTTCCCTTGACTCAGCCGGTACCACTATATGGTGGTTCCCCCTTCCCTGCAAACACAGCAGGTGCATACACAAATGAATGCTCTCTTTCAATGGCTTGTGAACCAGCTAAATTAAGCAGAATAAATGTATTTGTACGGTCATCTGTATCAGAAAATACAGCTTGTATGAAAATATCATACTCTTGCTCAAACACTCTCCAATTCTCTGCAATATTATTAGCAAAGACAAGTCATACCAAAAAAGTATGCCCAAACACACCGAACAAAATGGCCCTTGTAATTATATACTAACCTGCACACACAGCCAGTACTTGTAATAACATTCAAATGCACAATAAACTCTTCAAAATACTATACTTTGTGAAATATGCTTTGAAATGGCTGTATTTTGTGGAATAACTGTACTGTAATATCACACAAGCATGCAAATACTTTGTATACTTTGGATTTCTTGAATAGCTTTAATTAATGCGATAAAGTAGCACATAGCAAAAAATGTGGTTATTTCCCTTATTTCATTCATTTTATTTGATGTGGACTTTGTTTCAAACATTTTTGTAACTATTTTGAATATTTTTTATGAATATGTCGCAGTTTTGGACATTTCGTTAAGTAGAAATTTGTTTTGAGCATTATGAGTGCTTCTTTTTATATTTTTTGAATAACAGATCATTGAAGCAAGTGGTAATACCTGACATTTGTTTCTGATCTGTTTTGCGAATTGTATACGCAGTAGGGATGATCCATTCCTCTATATTCCTCCACCATTAACTGAGTGCCTCTTGGTCTTGATTCTGGATTTCTGGATCCATTTCTGACACCATGTCACTCATCTTGGTTTACAATTGAAGATGAAAAGGCGGGGTAGTTCGTTTATATGCTTTACATAGAAACACATCAGGATGGATAGCAGCAGTACAAAATATAAACAAAGTGATTAACTGACAGAATATATAGACATGCATGCTTACATCTCAACAACTTACTACAAACTGTCAGTCAGGCTGGCACGTGCTCAGTATGTATACACTTGTGCAAGCCCATGGAAAGCTTTGTAAAGGTATCCATACATACCGATCTACAGGGGTCAATTCCAGATTCGAGCCATCTGGAGAGAATCAGACCCAAGCTGTCCAGGACTGAGGCACCAAGGAGAAGGGAAGGATCTGAAAAAGTGGGAACTGAATCCAACCCCCCCGGACCCAGAGCTGACCTCTCAGATCTGAGACCTGCTCTGGTCCGAAGGTATCAGAGTAGCACTGGTCAGGGATACTGTCAGAGTTGAGGAAGGGAGTTTCCTATGATTAGATGCCAAACCTCTAAGAGATCTTGGATCCTGGGACTCCGAAGCTGCAGGTCAGATCAAAGGAGGAGACAGTATCAGATGGGCAGGTGTGCTCATGGATCCAATAGTGGATGGAGCTGGCAGGACCCCTATCTGAATCTAAGCCCTAAGGAATCTCTGCATCATCCTGTCCATGTCTGTTTCTGTCAAACTCCTAGAAGACCTAAATGAAGTTGTGGTCACTGGTCTAGAGTGCTTTGTTGGCAATTGAAACAACTGGGAAGGCGGAGCCAAAGACACTGGTTTCAATACAAATTCTGGCCTATGGCCTCTACTCATAAAATCTGAGGGTCTGAGAACCAAGAGTGAGGTGGACAGCAGAGGTGAACTGGTAGTAGGGGCTGAGCCAGCCATATCTGATGCCCACAAGAAGTGCGTATACTGTCTAGGAGTGGCCCACCTGGATTCTTCATGAGATTTTTGTGCAACTTTTAATCCAAGGGCCCTCTCTGAGTATAGCAACAAGCTGATTCTGAAAGGATTACTTCCTGCTCAGCTCAAATCCCCTCAAAACTTTCTCAAGTGTTTTTGAGCCAAGGAAAAGACACCACCCTTAATCTCTGAAAACATCCTTGGAACCATCTGAGAAGTTGGAAAAGGTCTCAGATCTGACTCAATCAGATCCAAGACCTATTGGTCTGCCCTCAGATAGGAGGGAATAGGGAGAATCTCACAGAGCTAGAAGAGGATCAATAACAAAATGCTAAACAGAAAATAAGGGGCTACCTCGACAATATGAAAGAGTTTAGAAAGACTGCTAAGTAACAGTTTTTTGATAACTCCAGAGCACATAAACTTTTTGACTAACAACACAGGCAACAGAAAGTAGAAAGGATGTCACCAAGCCTAATGAGCCTATAACAAGGAAGATAACAAGAGATCCTGTAGAGGTATTAGAAATATTTCAGAAATTTTGTGAAAATCTATAAAAGCAGAGTAATATGGAAATCAAGAATAGGTACAAATGGAGATGTTTATGGAAAAATTAAATATGCCAAGGTTAGAGGTAGAGGAGGCTCAATTATTAACAGGATAGGAGGAGATGAGATAAAAATGCTGATGTATAACCAATTTACAGGAAATTCCCCAGGAATAGATGGTATTTCTTCCTGTTGATGTTTGGAAGCTAGGAGGAGAAAAAAACTGATAAAGATCTGGAAGGTTTTATTTAACAGTATTATTTTTATTTATTTATTGACATTTGATTACAGGGAAAGTCCAACTGGGTAGAGGCCCAGGGAGAAAAGCTCCAAATTATTACAAACATTTTAAGAACAATAATTTTACAATCTTCAAAAATAAAACAAAAACATCTGTGGTTTGAATCATTGTAACAAATTAGACATAATATAAAAGCATTAGTTAAGAATCGATACAAGGTATATAACAATCATTTAATATTTAGAGAAATTTTAGACAGTTTATAGAGAAATTAAAGGTAAGTTAGTCTAATACAAATAGAAATTGCAATGTGAAATGAGGGAAAAAAGGCTTATATTATATTTAGAGAGAAAGTCAGTGAAGAAAATTGTATAGCTGTAATGAAGTAAGTGTAGAAGGGAGAATATTTATTTATTGACATTTGTTAACCGGGTTAGTCCAACTGAGCCAGGGGCTCATTTTCAGTGGAGACCCGAGGAGAAAATCTCCAGAAGTATTACATATTTTTACAATAAAAATCAAATCAAAAATAAAAATAAGAGTAAAATATTAAAACCACCATGAAACATAATAAGAAAATCAACAGAGAATATCTATACATAACAATTAACATGTTGAGAGAATATCACACATGAAGTACATACAAACAGATAAATCATTCAATCTATTTATGTTTTAAATAACGATATATATGAATACATATGCTATGGAAGTGAGGGACAAGGATGGTATAAAGGTATCTGAGGCAAGTACAAGGAAGTAAAGAGTAGAATGGGGAAAAGGAGGTAAAGCTGAGAAGAGAAGAGGCTAGATCAAGTGGGGATTAGAGAATGGCAGGACCATATACTCTGAAAAAAAAATTTAAGTTCTTTTTTTGAACAGGTGTTTTTGATGAATGCTTCTTATGTTTTGAGGGAGTGAGTTCCAAGGATGTGCAACATAGTATTTGTAGAGGGACCTTCCTATATTTTTAATCAGTTTATATATGTTAAGGAGATGTTTGCTGGAAGTACGAAAGTGATGATGGGGGTTGTAGTAGGAAACTAGGTTGGAGATGGAAGGGCAGGAAGAGGGTCATTCAGAATAGTGTGTGTAATGTGAAGTAGGGATAGAAGTAGTTGTTTATAGAATTCTAGCCATTGGAGTGATTTAAGGGAGAGACAGTGGTGGGATTTATAGGGGAGATTAGAGGCAAACCTGGCAATTTTGTGATGTTTGCTCTGGTTTAGTGATAAGTAAAGTTTGAACATTAGTAAGGACAGAATCAGCATGGAGAAGACAGGGTAGAAAATGGGACTGAGCGAAGGAAGGTTTGGAAGAAGGTGACAGAAATTGCAGGTTGTGATAGAGAAGTCTGAGTTTCTAGTCGGTCTTTTTTATACATTGATGGATATGAATATCGAATTTTAGTTCATCATCAATAATTACTCCAAGTAGTTTGGTATGGGGTTTTGGTTTGATGATGGTATTATTAAGAGAGGTGATAGAGAAAAAGGGTTTGTGCTGGGTGAATGTTTTAGGGAAGAAGAGAAGGAGTTTCATTTTTTTTTTTTTGGATTTAATATTAGTTGGTTATCAGAGAGCCAGGTTTCAACAGAGATGAAGGTTTGTTGAGTGAGAGCTAGGAGTTCAGGGATGTTGTGGGCAGAGGTGATAAGGGTGGAGTCATTTGGCATATTGTAGAAGTGTAGAGAGGTTAGTAGCAGAGTGAAGTTTGTTAGTGGATATGCTGAACAGAAGAGGACCTAGAATCGATTCTTGGAGAACTCCAGTATTTACAGGGAGGACTGAAGAGAGAACAGTTTGCCAGTGGTAGCTTGCTGCCTGCTGGAGAAGTAGCTAGAGAACCAGTTGATAGAGGAGGAAGAGAGATGTATGTGAAGACTGGTAGAGAAAGGGTGAAGGCTGCCAGTCTAGTCAAATAGAATTTGATACATAATTCTGGCATTTGTAAATATAAATGCAAAATATAGGCTTGCTTTTTAAATGAAAGAAAACACTGTAAAATGTGAACTTCAAGATTGTAGCAACATTGCCATCTGCTGTAAGGAAAGCTAAGCCAAGCATTTCTAATGTTCTTTTAAATTAAAATTATGTTTTGTATGTCCTCTGAAGTTAGAATTTGCAGTTGATAAGTCTGGAGTAAGCATCCTGCCTATTGTTTTAAGGCTAAAGTTAATGACCAGAATTTACATATGGAATGTCCTTTATTGCTCTAAGTGTAAAATAATATAAATGCAGTTTTGGTGTGGCCTGGGATCTCCAGACTAAGTGTCAAAATGATGTAATGTGTATATTGGGAAAACAAGTGTCAAAATGATGTAATCTGAGAGGGCCAAGCAGAAATGTATTAGTGATTTTAAAAACTATTGCTCAGAGAAAGACTGTAAGCATTTTTGACTTGACTATCCAACTCTCAGCACTCTGCCTCTGTCTTAATTAAGTTATTTCAGAGTTATGTTTCTTGTAGTAATAGCTAGGAAATTAGAAGAAAGTTATACTAAGTGTTTTTCTGTTATGTCAGAACTGTAATACTGATTTAAGTTTCTGTGTGATCTCTGAACTCTTGAATAGCACTGAGGTGTAGTAGTATTGTCTTGTGTTTTTAGTATTTATTATTAAATATTTAAAAAAACTTTTACCTGTGGCTGGTTTGTGTAGAGACATGTAAGCTCTAGAGTACATTGCATGCTTATAAGTGATCCTGTAATAAGCTCTTCCAAAGCTTTAAGATTGCTTAAGTTACACTACTATTGGATAATAATATTGCACAGTAATAATTGGACACCATTTTAAGGACCTTTTAGTAGCTGATAAATATTAGCTGGTGGTGGCAGTGATTGCTATCATATAGTCTGGGTAGTTAGTGGTGAGGATTGAGGCTCCTGGATTGCTGGGCCAGGGCATGGGTGTCACAATGTAGATCAAAAAGTTTATAAGGCCTTTGAAAGATCAAGGAATAGACAGGAGATGAGAAAGTTACTTTCACAGGCTTCAGCTATTGTTTGAGTAAAGGAGAGTAATGCAGTGGCTGTGCAATTGTGGGGTCTAAAGCCGTGTTGGCTAGGAGTAAGGAGATTGTTGTCAAGAAGGCGTTTGATTAACTGAGCTGCACTTTTTAAAAATTTTAGAAAGGGGGGACAGAATAGCAATGGGTCTAAAGTTAACGGGATCAGTAGAATTGCCACCTTTGTGAAGGGGGATTGTATAAAAGGATTTCCAGATATCTGGGATAAGGGCATCAGAGATGGACCGATTAAAAAGTATAGTGGCAGGGAGGCGATGCATTGTCCAGCTATTTTTAGGAAGTAGAACGGTAGTTAGTCGGCAGAGGGGGAGCAAAGCTTAAGTTTACTTAGAAGAGATTTAATAGTGGTAATTGGTACTGGTTGGAAAGAAAATGCATTGGGAAGAGTTTTGTTAAGAGGTGATAGATGGGTTGGGTGAGATGTACTATTTTGTGTGAGCTTTTGGATAGTTTTTATTAAATAGTTGCTGAGCATAGTGGCAATTGCAGTGGCAGTGTTGTGTGCAAAGGGGTTGGGGTAGTGGGTTTACCTGGGTGGAGTAGGTTGTTGATGGAGGTCCAGAATTTTTTTTTTTTTTTTTGTGAATAAGAAGATATAAGGAATGAAAAGGTACTTGTTCACATTTGAGGATATAGTTTATCCAGGTTTTGAGCAAAAGCAAAGCCAAATTTTAGCTAAGAAGTCTTTCAGAATGGTTTTGAAAGATGGAAGACAGGGTATTGACCTAAGGGATACAGGTAAGAAATTCTAGGCCTTAGCAACCTTATAAAATATAGACAATTTCCAGCAGATTTGCTAGGTTTTTAGACAGGCAGGAGGTTTTGGTAACTGGATCACAATGACTAACTAAGAAAATAGCTTTGTAGAATGCTTTTAAGTACTGGACAGGCAGATGGATGCTGGATAATTTTACAGGTGGTAAGAAGCTTTGTACGTGTTAGTTGATGTGGTAGTTCTAACTAATTTAGCTTTTTCAGTGCTACATAGCAGTGGGTTTTGAAATGGGTATGTGCTGCAAATTGTCAACTTTGTTAAAGCATTGTTCAAGTTTTAATTTTTGTGAAGCCTGGAGGTTTGTAAGGATGGAAGCATCATAAAGAAGTGTGGGGAGAAGATAAGTAGTAGCAAGTGTAGTTTTAGTTGGGTCAGTGAGAGAGTTTTTGGCTCTGTAAAGCATCACTAGTTTTTGATGAGTTTTTCTTATACAGTTTTGCACATGCAAGTCGAATATAAGATTATCATCCCTAATAGTTTGCCATAAGAAGTGACTTCAGTGGTTATATTATCATGAGAGAGGACTTTAAATTTTGTTTTTTAATGAGAGAGGGAATTTAGTGAAAAAGTAGTAGTTTACTCTTTTTAGGGTTGAGTATGAGTTGTGAGTTATGAAGCCATGCTTCAGTGGCTGTTAAAGTTTTCAGACTAATTTTTTGGAGGTGTACCATGTTGTCAGATATGCAAATGATAGTGGAATTGTCTGTGTACTGTTTTAGGGTGGCCTGTTGTGTGAAAGTATAGAATGTGTTAGTGAAAATGTTAAAGAGGAGTGGACCAAGGATAGAGCCTTGGTGGTGGCTGGGAGGAAACGAGAGAGCAAAGAGTGCTATTTTACTGACTGATACCTATTGGACAGGTATCTTTTGAACCACAGAAGGGTGTGCTCAGAGTCCTAGTGAGGACATTTGAAGTAAAAGTTTGATGTGATAAACTGTGTCGAAAGCTTTAGATAAGTCTAGAAATAAGGAAGAGACTAGTTTGCCATTATCTCTAGCTTTATTAACAGTATCTATATATCTTAGAAGGACAGTGTTAGTACTATAGGAAGTAGGGAAGCCACTTTGTGTACGGAATAGGAGTTCCTCCTGTAGGAGATAGCCTAGCAATTGTTTTTGAATCCATTTTTTGAGTATTTTGGTGGGAAGAGAGAAGATTGTTATAGGTCTAAATTTATTAGTCAGTTGAATTTCCTCCTTTGTACAGAGGGATAATGTGTGACTTTTTCCAGAGAGAGGGAACATGTGATTCATGGAATGACCTATTTATAAGGCTTGAGACAGGATAGGCAATGTTATTGGCTGTTATTTTTAGGTACTCATTTGGAAGATCATCAGCTGAGCACAGGTTTGAATGTTAATATGGATGTAGTGTTATGTGGCTGTTGGGCAGGGTTGGGATAAGATGCTGAGGAATCCTTGGTTAGAGATGCTACACTATCTATAAAATAAGAGTTGAACTGTATTGCAGTTTTGAGTGGTGAGTTATCGAGAGATGGGTTTGGGTTGAACTTTTGGCTGGGATGTAAGATTTCTTTAATGGATGTCCAAACTTTTTTAGTGCTATGTTTAGTATTATTGTGAAAGTTATTATAGTATAGTTCTTTGTCTTCTTTTATTTGCTTGTTAGGACAATTGCTAAGCAATCTGAAGTTTTTAAGATATTGAGGTGTTTTATATTTTTGCCATTTTTCATACGTTTTTCTATCCTGCATTAGCATTCTACTTTTTTGGATAGCGAAATTGCATTGTTTTCAGTCTCTTCCTTCTAGAATGTACAAGGCTATTTAGGATATATGGAAAAGTTGTACAGAATTCAATTACAGCATCATCTAAGGGGAGAATGTTTAGGACATTCTAGTTAATAATAGTGTAGTAAGGAACATTTCTGGGTTAAACTTGGAAAGGTTATGTGTTGTTTTATAAATATGCTATTTAACTGGATGTGTGAGATGTCTATGTTTTTATTTCTCAAAATCTTTTGGGTTTCTAATACCATGACAGGAATGGACCCCATTCCAAGTACAATTAATGTTCATGAAATTAGTATCGTTTCAGTCTTTGATGTCAGCCAAAAGTGCTCTTCGCAGCACCCATAATGTGCCTAGTAATGACTCCTTCTGCAATTTGTATAGAGTTACATGTATTGTTAACATATCTAAATACAATTGTAGATTCTTTTTATAAGACCCATTGCTCCTACTACTATTGGAACTGTCTAGGTGTCTTTCTTCTACATTGCTCTCATTTCTGCCTGCAAATCTTGATATTTTATGACTTTGTCTCTCTCTGTACTCAAGACACTGTAGTCACTGGGTATAGTGATTTCAATGATCAATGCTACTTTTGTCTTCTTTTCATGGACCACTACATCTGGTTTTGTCACATCTATCTGCTGAACTGTTGGTAATGGGTGATCCCATGTGATGTAGACTTCATCATTTTCTATGATGTTTTGTAGCTCATATTTCCATTGTTTTTCAGCTACTTCAATATGATAATGTTTGCACAAACCCCAGTGCAACAGTCTTGCCACATTATTATGCTTTTCAGCATACAATCCTTCTGCCATTAGTATGTCACAACTAGCATAAAGGTGTGTGACTGTTTCCAATTCTGTTTTACAAAACCTACATTTGTCTGTTTCTTCCACATGCTCAATGGACTTTGTAAACCAATGTGTACGTAGCCCACTGTCTTGGGCCACCAATATTAACCTTTAACCTTTTGGTTTGAATTTGCCTCTCCTTAACCATTCCTGCATTCAGTAGTGATCAACATGAGCTTCTTCCAGAAATTTTCGTATCTTATACATTTGTAAGCACTCTTTTATCCATGAAATATGATATATTAATCCATGCCATACTTAGATCCCCTCCCCTTTTTACAGTTCTCCATTATGACTTTATTTAGCAACAGATGATCCTTTGTTCCATATGACTTTCTTTTATTACTCTTTTGTTCTATTGCCATGATTGAATTTTTTTTCTAAATGACTATAAACTCCGTCAGCATCAATTTTGGAGTACAGTTTATATGTTGTCACAAGGCAAGTTATTGGTATATAATTTTTAGGATAACTTACAGGTTCATTTTTAAGTAGGAGCATTGTTTTTCTTGTTGTTAACCAGGTTGGTGCCTGTTTGGGGTGCGCATATAGATAGTTCTTATTCATGGCTAAAAGCTTTGTGCAAAAATGTTAATACTTTTAGCCAGAAGTTAGATGTTGCATCTGCACCTAGAGTTTTCCATCTGGAGCTTTTCTTAGTGTTATCTCAATCTCTCTGGCCGTTACGTCATCCCATTTCATATCCTGTTACTTTGAACTTCTTATTCTTTCTTTTACTTCTTCTACCTGTTTAGCATCATTATGTTCCACAGGATCTTCATAGATATCTCTCCAATATGTATCTATTTCTTCTTTTCTGGGTATTCTTTCAATTCCTTTTGCCTTGTTTCCCAATTCTCTATAGAACTTTTTGGGTCCTCAATAAATTGCTTATTTTGTACTTTTCCTTTACATTTATCTGTGTATTGTCTAAGTTTTTTTTGCCTGTGCTGAGATCTTTAGTTTATTATTTGCAATAGTGCAAGACAGATCCTGATCCATTATAATACTGCACATTGCTTTTATCATATCTATCTTTCTGAATATTTTTGTTGATCTGTTCCCTCTTCTAACAATGACACGTCTTAATTGCTTTATAGTTCTCTCTATTTGATACTTCTATGATGGTATTTGATTTCTCCCCTTCCTTTCGCTTACTACCCTGTGTTCTTATGGCAGAATTTTATTTTATCTGTTAGTAATTTAGCTGCACAGTAATATGTTCTGTTATATTGCATGGATCTCTATGGACATTTCTAATTGTGTTCATTTGTTTTATCAAACTTCTGACTTTTTGGGTTTTAGTGACCTTCTGCAGTCTGTTTCTTTCATTGGTCTTAATATATATATTTATCTATCTCTATTAAATCAAGCAACATATAGATTTGGAGATGATTACTAAAAGAGTCTGACATTACACCTGTGGTGGAGTATTTGCTAGGGCCTGATACAAAGATCCATTCTAAAAGAGAATTTGATGTCTTGCTATCTGTGGGGTTATTAGCAAGTTGTGGGAAACCATACAAGCTCATGCTAGATGTAGGGGAGTTAGAGTTTATGTCCAACCAATTGACATTCACATAGCTGTATTGTCACCAGGAGGAATATACAGAACAGTAATACATATTTGTTTATTTTGATGAAAGCAATAAAAAGCTCTGCTGAACTGACTTTTGGTGTTAGTTTGCTGGTAATGGGAAATGCGGTAGATAATAAGAAATATCAAAGCAATACCACCACCTTTCCTCTTTATACAGTCATCAATTTTGGCAGGTCAGTTTATAACTGAGAGCAACCAGTTTATAGCCAGAACAAAGCAATTAACAAAGAGATGCAAGTAAAACAGGTTGTCTGTCAATTCCTGAAATTCAGTAACTGGCATATGCATAAAGTCTACATGTCAAGCTAAAGGGGACAGTGGCCAGTTTAGTAAGAGGTGCTTAGAGTGCATGGACTATTTCACACAGATTTTCAGTCACAGAGCAGGCATTTATGTAACTGCTTAATGTTAATAAGCAGCAAGATTCTTCATGATAAATGCTTACACTAAAAAAAAAACAAAATTCTTAGTAAACTAGTAAGTGCAGGGCCTTATGGCACAGCTCCTGCAATATTGCAGTCAGATGTAGTGACTGCAGGCTCTGAAATGAAAGAAAAAAAAAAAAACTACTAAGCTGTAAAATTATATTGAAGGCAATAAAGTTAGAAGCACCAACATTCTGGAAGAAAGCAGTGGTGTCTGTAATATCTAAAGAGGGTAAAAACCCATCAGACCCAGCTTCATATAGGCCTATTTCAATTCTAAATTATGATTATAAAGTGTTTGTCTATAATGGCTAAAAGACTGGCAAAGGTGATGCTGAAATTGATCAATATGGCTCAATATGGAAGGTTCATACTAGGCTATCTGCCCTGGGGCATTTATAAGCCTAGCCCAATTGTGTTTGGCTTACGCCACCCCTTGATTTGAGTATACTGTGCCCTTTTTAAAGTTTAGTTTACTGTGCCTCTGTCTAATAGTGACACGGAAGTAATCCCCGGGACAAACCTACGATCCCCCATCCACTCATCAAGATTCTTCTTGAAGAGAGTCAGTGAGGTGCTCTGCCCAACATGAATTGGAATTCTATTCCAGAGCGAAGGGAGCCTCTGGGTTATGAATCTGTCCCTCCAGCATGTTCTATTTATTTCTGTGCTGAGGTTCAAGTCCCTCAAGTGCGTGGCTCTAAGGGATTTAGATTTACTGAGGTGGAGCATGTCCATTAATTCTGGGTTGGACATAGCTTTATATGTCAGGCATAGATCACCTCGAAGTAGGCGGTATGCAACTGAGTAGAGCTGGATTTTTTTAACCGAGCAGCTTATGGCATCTGTTTGAGTCCCTTGATCCTCCTGGTGAGGTACTTTTGGGGTCTTTCTAATTGCTGCAGGTGTCGGGTAAGGTACATCCCAAAGGGGGCATTGTATTCTATGATGGGTCTGATGAGGGATGAATAAAGGGGCACGATTACCTCTCTTGATCTAGATGTGAATCCTTTCATGATGAGTTGGGCTATGTAGAAGGTCTTTCTAACCACTTTGGCAATGTGGTTGTCAAAGGAGAGATTGCTATCAACTTGGGTCCCCAGATCCCTAATTACTTTCTCTGTACTTAATGGGTTACCACCTATGTGGTAATTTGTGGGCATTGTTTTGCCAAAGGGTATGACTATACACTTTTTGGCATTTAGCTTTAGACCATGGCTCTGGCACCAGTTATCCGTCTCTGCGAGACCTTTTTGAAGGATGTTTGTGTCAGCTGGAGAGTCAATTATGGCACCCAGTTTGCATTCATCTGCGAACTTGGTGAGCCATAGTCTTCCCACGTTGGCCTGTACCTCAGAAAAGTAAATACTGAACAAGAGAGGTCCCAGGACAGAACCTTGTGGGACGCCACTTGTGACCGGTTTCGAGTCTGACATGGCTCCAGCAACTCTGACTCTGTGGGTTCTGTCTTTGAGCCAGTTTGTGACCCATCTTGTGACATAGGGGTTTATATTTAGGCTGGATAGCTTATCTATGATGCCCGAGTGGGGTATTGTGTCAAATGCCTTTGCGAGGTCCAGATAGGCTGTGTGGACTACCTTCCCTTCATCTATGGCCTTGGTGACTGTTTCAAAGAAGTCGACCAGGTTCAAAAGGCAGGATATGCCCTTGACGAAGCCAAATTGGGTAGGATCTAGTGTCTGTAGGTCCCCAAATGTCTTTGTTTATTAGTTTTATGATGATCCTCTCCATAGCCTTGCAGACAAGGCTAGTCAGGCTTATGGGGCGATAGTTTCCAGGGTCCGCAGAAGCACCACCTTTGTGGAGTGGGACCACTGTTGCTGTACGCCATTCTTTGGGCACATATCCTGTAGTGAGGCTGAGATTGTACAGCAGTTTTACTTGAGGGATTAGTTCTTCTTGGAGTTCATGTAGGACTCAACCCGGGACGCCATCTGGTCCCATGGAAGCAGTGTTTTTTGCTTTGGAGAAGGCAGCCTTCACCTGAGCATCAGAGATGTTTGGGAGGCTGCACTCTGCCGGGATAGATACTTGCTCTTTTGGGGGGTGGAGAAGTTTGCACTGAACCTGTCTGCCAGGATATTGGCGATGTCTGTGGGTTCAGTGTATTTTTTGTCCCTTAGAATCAACTCAGAACAAGTCTGGGAGTTGCATCCCAGGTTCCTAACATAACTGAAAAAGCCTTATGATTGTCTTTAGTGTCCTGTGCAATTTTTCTCTCGAAGCTGGCCTTGGAGGATTTTATGAGGATCGTAATTTTTGCTAGTACTGATCAGAGATGCCTTCCCTTTTAGGGATTTTGCTCTATCATGTAGTAGCTTCCTCCTTCTGTTGTACAGTTTATTTATGGCTGGGGTCCACCAGACTGGACGCCTGCCTTTGGATGATTGGGTCTTGATTTTGTTTGGGATAGCATGATCCATGCATTCCTGGAGATGTCCGTAGAATGCGTTTATATAGGATTCTGCAGTTTGGGCCGTAGTTTCCACTGGCCCTGGGGCCTTGAAGGATTCCACTTCGGTTTTGAGAAGTGTGAAGTTCACTTTTGAGAAGTTTTTCACTGTGGTTTTCTGGGCTGGGGGTGGGGGTCGGGATGCAGATATCCAGTGAAATTAATTTATGGTCTGATCTTACCAATGAGGGATATACTTCTGGTATGGAGCATAGAGTCCCCATGTTGGTAATGATCAGGTCTAGTATGTTTTCTCCTCTTGTGGGAGTGGTGACTAGTTGTTCCATAGCATTTGAGTTTATAAATTCCAGGAACCTTTGGGCTAAGGTGCTGGGGCTTGAGTAATGCTCCCAGTCTATGTTTGGGTAGTTGATGTCGCCCAATATAATGGTGTTCAGAGAGATCTTCATGTTCTCCAATGTTTTCAGGAAAGCCGAGTGGGATTCCTGACTATGAGAGGGTGGTCTGTAGGATGCTACAAACTGAAAAGCAGTCTTGCCCACTGTCAGTTGCACATGGATGGTCCCCGATACTTCGTGCAATGCCACTAACCTGGAATTGTGGATATCCTTGATAAATATGGAAACTCCCCCTCCTTTTGTGGTTTGGTCCGGGTTTTGGGGCTGAAAAGCATGATATGAGGTATAACCTGGTAGTGCTGGGGTGCTCTCTGGAGCCTTGAACCAGGTTTCTGTCACTGCACAGATATCGATGTTCTCCATACTGAGGAGAGCTTCGAGTGCATGCATCTTGAGGTCAAGACTTCTGGCATTTAGCAGCATTACCCTAAGTTTCTTGTTCTTTGTGCTGTCTATGGAGGTGGGTTTGACTTTTGAGCCTTGCCTAAAAAAGGCACTATGGGGGTGGCAAGAGCCTTTGCCAATATCTGAAAGCCCAGGGGTGACAGGTGCAAGCTGTCCCTAGCGAAGCAATGTGGCTTGTCGAGCATGTCACCCCAGGCTGACAGACACTGGATCCCCTTTGAATGACACCAAAATTTTAGCCAATTGTTAAAATTGATCATTTTGTCTTTATACTGTGGCATCATTCTAGGTGAGGGTAAGATGCTGCTCAAGGTCAGGGTCATACCGGCCTGGGCTACATGATCAGAGAGCTCCTCTATGTCTCTTTTCATGTAGTCGAGGGAGGTACGTCTCAGGTCATTCACACCAGCATGTACAATGACTGAGTCATATTTGTATTTGCTTTGGAGTGACCTGAGTGCTTGCATTATGAGGCGGATCCTAGCGCCCGACAGGCAACTCACTGTGACCTTCTCTTTATTCAGCCTGGTGAGCGGGACGTCAGTGTGTCTGACAATAGAGTCACCTATTACAAGAGTGTCAGGTGTGTTATTCAGCCTTAAGGGCTGTGACTGCTTGGCACACTGACTTTGTGTGCTATGTGTTGTACGTGTTTTGTTTTGGGGTAGCGTTTGCTTGGATGTCTGCTTTGGAGGTCTCTGTTGCTTAGGTAGATTTTTGTTTAGAGCCTCCGAGTATGTTTTTGTGTTTTTATGTGTTTGGTTCGCTGTTGTGGTGGGACTATGTGATACTGGAATTGTGTTGTGTGAGGTTACCTTCTCCGCCTGACTGGTTACACCAGTTTTGAGATGAGAGAGCTCGGCCTCCAGTTTGGCTATATGGTTGCATCTCTCACATATATTTGAACCTGTTAGGAGGAGGAGAGGGTTGTCCGTGTACATGAGACAGTTGTAACATTGCCTCAAAATTCCCAGATTCACCAACTGGACTGCAGAAGAAACCACTGACTGACCTTTGGACATGCTAGAGTAATATAGGGAACTGAATTAAAATGGACCAATAGGGGACAAGGTAATCGCAGAGAGTATAAGAGTAAGTAGTGCTTATGGTTTATTAGTGCTAACTTGTAAAATTACTTATTTGGACCAGTGAGGGGCCTTAGAATGAGAATATGGTGTTTAATTTGAGAGATAGGTAGAGGGGAGGCAAACATTTGACAACATTAACAGAACAATGATGATCCAGAGGGAAGCAGAATGTAAGAAAATTCCACTGTTGCTGCTGGGTCTTGATGTAGAGAAAGCGGGGATTTTATGAGCATGGTAATGGAAGCATTTGCATTCCCTGATAAAATTATAAGGTTGATTAGGAGGATATAATGAGGGATTGGAGATGAAAATTAAATTAGGTGGGTTCCTCTCTGATAATTTTTGTTTGAGGGAGGAACCAGGCAGGAGTATCCTCTCTCTCCCCTTTGTTTTTTGCATTTTATTTAGAACCACTGGCAAAGAATGCAAAGGACTGAGAAAATCAAGGATATAATTGGTATGGTAGTCAAGAAAAGCTGGCTTTATCTGAATATGATATTATTTTATAACTGATAAAACCAGAAAAGGACATCTCAGTGTTGTGGAACATTTTGAGACAGTTTCAAGTCTTTTTGGGATACAAACTTAATGAAGCTAAAGCAAAGGCAATAGCTGTAAACTATGTACCCACACACAAATTAGTTCAACAATATCCATATTTATGGGGACATGATAAAATGAAATACTTGAGTATGGATTAAAAAGGAGTCTGCTATGGCAGCCACAGATATATGTTAGGAGACTAAACAAAAGATAATACAAAACTGAGAAATTGGAAGCTCTGTTTTATGGATGTGGATAGCAAGATACAAGCAGTTAAAATGTTTTATAGTCTCTCTAGATTTATACACATACAGGTCAGGCATATTTTTATCAACCAGAGTAGAAGTTGTGGATGACAATTAATAAAGAGCTGAAAAATGTTATCTGGGAGAGGAAGAGTGCAAGATTTAAGAGGGATAAGCTGACTCTTCCTATAGAACAAGGTGGTTTGGGATTACCCAATTTGATGGGTGGGGGGGTTCAGAGCTACACAGTTAAGGCCACTATACATAGCACAAACAGAAAGCTATAATTCAAAATGGAAAGGGATGATGACAAAATGGGGGGGGGGGCTCAAACAACAAGGAGAGACTGGATTTCGGATGCAGATCCTTAAGGAGAATAACAAGGAGTCATAATTTAGGCTGCTTTCAGGGGCTGCTGCACACCTAGCCTAAGAAGTGGTTTGTACTGGTCAATACTTGCCAAGTTCAGATTCATCCTGTTAAACAAATACAGTTCATATACAGTTATATATTAAGCTGTTTAGACTTGTGCGACTATGTAATAATTTAATGTCTCCTGTGATGATTCTGTCCAAAAAAATGTGTGTGTGTGTGTGTGTGGGGGGGTTATACAATTCAATAATGTAGAGTAGAAAAACGAGTACTAGGTACAAATCCAGTTACCCTGTTATGTGGCACTACTGATGCTGTAAACAAACCACTTATATACCAAATTCAAGCTGCAGACTTTAATGCATTATATATACCAGATATCATGCGGCACATTTTAATGCATTATATACCAGATATCACATTGCAGATGTAATGCATTATATACCAGATATGCTGCAGATTTTAATGCAGATATATACATACAAAGATATGTATGTTGCATAAATTATTCAGTACACACACTGATGCATGCAATGACATCAAATGCAGTGATATATATGCTGTAGGTAACGTCATGCATCGTATTGCTCACGTTGTGATATTCAGAATAATGCCACTACAAGGCACATCAAGACACCTTTATGCCAGTCAGAAAACACTAATCATTAAAATGATATGCCACTGATAAATAACTTTTATCATTAATATTAATGAGTAGATGTGTCTTGCAGCACAAAGCTGAAACCAAACTCACCACAATCTTCTTCGACCACTACTAAGGTCTGTTCCATCTTTTTCTATATTTAACAGTGCAGTGCTGACTTTTTGTGGTAATTTTAAAATGAAGTTGTTTTAATTGCCCAAGATCATAAAGTACAAAGCAAAATATTACATCTCCACTTGATAAAATTTCTCCAGTCCACTGTGTATTCATTCTGACACAGAGAACAGAATGTGTAAGTTCTATTGCTTCTCCAATTCACAACACAAATATAATCATGCTTCCTAAACAACCATCATGTTGCTGTTTCTTGCCCATAACACACTGTATTGAATGACACTGATAATTATATTTCACTTTATTTTATATAGTTATATGTATCACTGCAGTTTTTAAACTAGAAACATCTTTATTAAATGATTGCTTATGACATAGGCAACCATACATTTATATAAATGAAAACAAACCGTATGGATATATTTTTAGTTGCAAACATTATACATCACTTATAATCTGTTTAGTCATTGTCAAACATTACATAGCTCAATCAAATTCTGCCTTCTTTTAAACTTCATTCCTCCTGCAAAATGTTATTCTGCATGTATTATTCCCACAATTCCATTTTTCTATGTAATCTGTTCCTACCATTTTCTAAATATCCCATTTCCAGTTGTTTTATCTCTGTTACTATATCCACAACTTCTAGTACAGTTGGTTTAAACTTTGATTTCCATTTTCTAGTAATTGCTTTTTTGGCAACCACCATAATCAGACTTAGCAAGGCCTTACTATATCTAAACAATTCCAATTCTGTATCATAGCTCCAAATATTTCCTTAGTTACACCAATTTGCTCACCCAGTAGTTCTGGTAGAGTAGTCTGCAGGGATTTTATAAAATCTTCCAACTCATTACACTCTCAGAAAATATGTTCCCAATTACTTCTTTCTTCCCTAGCACACCTCCAACAGTTGCAATTTACCTGAGGAAAAATATGTCTAGTCTACTTGAGGTATAATAATAACTGTATAAACACTTCCAAGCAAAAATCTTAAATCTTCTATACTTTGTTGCATATTTTTGAGACAAGCATATATCCCTCCAATTGTTTCTTTGTGAATTGCTTATCCAGTCTCTCTTCCCCATCCTTTTTAACTTCCTCCTAGTGATTCTTAGTTATCATGCAAGCTTTTACTGAAAGTTCTACCAGTGCTAGTCTTTTGCTTAGGATCCCCGTTTCTCTTTGCCTATACTCTGATATCAATCCTTGATAGAGAAGGAAATCTCTAGCCTACAGTCCAAATAAATTATTGACCTCTTCCCATTCTATTGCCTTTCCCTCTCTAGTTATTTCTTCCTAATACCTTCATTTCTTTTCAGTTTTCTCCAGTAAATTCCAATCCCCTCCTGCCAACTCTCTGTACCCCTAATTGCAATCATCCCTATCATCAGAATCTCCATTCTCCTGATGGCTTAGCTCTTAGAATACTTTCGGCTACTTTATAAATGTAATATTATGTATGGCTGTTATTCTCCTTAAGGATCTGCATCCAAAATCCCACCCTTTCTCATTATTTCTTCATCATTACCCCCTTCCATTTTTAATTTTTGCATTCTGCTCATGGTATGTATATAAGGCTGAACCATGTAGCTCTAAAATATTCCTTCCAGTTAGGTAATCCTAAACCACCTTGTTCTATTGTAAAGATCAGCTTTTCCCACTTGACCCTTTCCCTCTTCTCTGTCTAGATAAAATCTTTCAATTCCATATTAATTGTTGTCCACAACTTCTCCTCTGGTTGATAAAAATATGCTTGACCTTTATATAAAATAAAAGGACTAAAAACATTTCCATTGCTTGTATCTTGCTATCCATATCAATAAACAAGAGCATCTAGTTTCTCAGTTTTTGTATTATCTTTTGATTAGACTCTTGCCACAATAGCATTTGATCCTCTTGCTGCCATAACAGAATCATTTTAATCCAAACTCCTAGATGCTTTATTTTGTCTTGTCCCCATGAATACAGGTACTGCTGAACAAATTCACACATGGGTGCATAATTTACAGCTATAGGCTTTGTTTAGTCTTCATTAATATTATCCCCAGAAAAGACTTTAAACTGTCTCAGAATGTTCCACAACACCGAGCTGTCCTTTTCTGGTTGTATCAGGTACAATACTGTTAAATAAAACCTTCCAGATCTTTACCACTTTCTTCCCTCCTTTCACAGGAATATAGTCTATTCCTGGAAACTTTCCTGTAAATTGACTGTACATCACAATTTTCTTCCTGGCTTAACTGTTAATTGTTGGGCCTCATCTACCTCTAACCTTGGCAGACTTAAGTCTTCCATAAATATTTCCATTTGTACTTGTTCTTGATTTCCACATTCCTCTGTTTTATACAAAGTTTCATAAAATTTCTGAAATTTCTCTAACACCTCTACATGACATCTGGTTATTTTTATTGTTATAGGCTATTAAGTTTGGAAACAACCCTATCTACTTTCTGTTGCCAAAGTCATTGCGCTAAATGTTTTCATGCTCTGGAGTTATAAACAGTTGCTTACCAGCAACCTAAACTCAACCACATTATCCAGATACTCCCTTATTTTCTTCCGCACTCTGCTTTTGCTCTGCACGAGATTCCTCTTATTCTGCAATACTTTAACCTTTGTCTGCCCCTCTAAATATTTTTACCTCTTAACCATGTCTCTTTTTTTTACCTTATTTTTAAACTCCACTTTATTTTTATCCCACTCACTAGCTGTAACTTCTGAAAAAAAAGTCTATCTTCCCTAATAACTCTTGAATAATTTCCACTACCCATTCTTTAAATTTCTCTCTTTTTAACAGGTAGGTGGGGGGGGAGTACCATGGCCTTCGTTTTACTTCATTACCCTATATTTTTATCTTGGTCATTACTGGTGCATTATTTGGTATAGTTATTGGAGGTTTGTTGAAGCTTTCAATTAAATGCACATGTTCCGTGAAATATCATTTCTGTCTAGTCTAATCCAGTTACTGTACCGTAGGGAGTAATATGAAAATTCTCTGAGCTCCTACTACTACTGAATTCACATCTTCCATACCAAGCATTTTAATACAATTCTTCAAAAATCTACTCTCATTATACTTTTTTTTTTTTTTGCTATATACTCCAGATACATCCTGGATGTTGCAAATCAAGTTCCAGTCCTCCCATAAGTATTCATTCCTGCTGAAAACAGATTATTTTTGCCCAAAATTTAGTTCTATAATAGCAGTTTTATGTGGAGTATAAACATATGCCAGCATATTCTTGCAGTTGCCCCTTACTGTGCCAAATTTGCCATTACTATTGTTTTTCCTCTTCTATCACTATTGGATATCCATCCTGAAATAATTTCTTTATCAAATTCACATGCTCACTTCTTTCCAAATGTGTCAATAGCTCTGCTATTCACACTCTGCATTTCTTAACATAATTCAATACTCTTACCTTTTTGTCTATACCTGTGAGGCCATACACATTCAAAAATAATACATTTAGTACTGCCATTCTGATGAGAAGTTATTATTCCCACCTCTTATAATGACCGCTTTTTTTTTTAATGCCCATTTCCAACTTTTGGGTTAGATGCATCCACTGCTTGGCAAATTGATCCTTTATACTGTTGTTTCTTATCTCCATCTCATTTTACAAGACTTTCTGTTTGAATGAAAACCCTCACACACATTTCTTTTTTTTTGCAGTTTCATCAAACTCATTCAAGCCTATAACACGTTTTTGTATATTTGCAGTTAACATCCATACCTTATATTATGGCATCCAGACCTTTTTTGGAGTCTAGCTTTGAAAGGCCAAAGAGTAATTAACAAAATAAACTAAGACCGTTAATTTAGGATGTTCTCCAGTACAGAAATTAATCACCATTTCTCACATATTATCCATATTTTCATAGCCGACAGGCCTACATGAAAATGAGTGCTGTGGTCTGAAATGCCATATTGCAAAACAGAAAAATTGTCCATTTAAACTAGACGTGTCCGACCTGTGACCTTCAGAGCTCTTCCATGCGGCCCTCAACCTCTAACTGCAACATCGATGTACACATGCTCCAAAACACTTTTTTGTTTTGGGTTTTTCGCTTCCGTGACCTGTAATGCTAATGTCAGTGTGCGCATGTGCCAAAGCACCCTTCTAGTTTTGTTTTTGAGCCAAAAAAGGGTCAGTGTGTTTATGCCATTATTTTGCGCCGAACAATCTGTGTGTGTGTGTTCTCGCTGAAGAGGGACTCATGTATGGATTTGCCACTGGTGCCTTTGAAAGAGACAGCAATTACCTGTGTTAATAGGTAAGTACGGAGTGAGTGCATGCATGAAAGCAGAATTGTGTGCATGAAAGTAGAAGACGAGTGTGTGTGTATATGTGTGCATGACAGAGAAAGGTGCATGCACAAAGAGGCTAACAATGATCAGTCTACCTACTGAACACAAATAAGTTAGCTCACAAATATATCATACATTAAGAGTACACTTTTATTAAATTGTGGCTTTCCTGACAGGGAGAGTGTTGTATTGAACATGAACTCATACCTCTTAACTGTATGGATTTTCAAAGAATGTCTGAATTTTTGCGTCATCTTCCAATTTGTGTCTTTTGCTTAGGAAATAAAAGTAGTCATCCAAGGTAATGCAGTTCCAGGGAGTAAGAATGAGACAGCAGCCTAGGGTTAATGGGTCAGTAGTGGACTGACTATGTAGGACTGTAGCATATAAAGTTGTATTGTTTTTTCAGACAAACAAAAAAGCACTTAGTATTTTTTTTCATTGGTGGGTTCTAAGCAGTGATAGATTGCACAACAGTAAGCATAGCTTTGGCGGATCATCAATACTGGCAAATCAAGTGGGCACAACGTCATTTTTTTAATGTTGGGGATTTTAGTGTGTATGTGTGTGATTATTTGTTGGGAGTGCTGCAACATTAGATGATTATTAAAGACAGAGACTTATGGACTGTGGAGAATTTGTTTCAAAACCTAATACTTGGGTACGCAGCTTCTTGCCATTTACAGTGGATGGATATTTACATTTAATGGACAATGCATTAGCGTGGGCTTGTGGGGTTCTGAAGGATGCCAAGTCTACAACAGCCAATGTCTTGTAAAGTGACCTGGAAATGGATATTGGGATGTTACTGAAAAAATATAGTAAGTGGGCTTAGAAATATAGTTTAATTAAACAAAGTGTACTTTCAATTTACAGGCCATAATTTAATTTATTTCAGGTAGTCCAGATACTGATAAGATTGTATACCATTAGACTTTATTAGGGAGAGCTGTCATTCTGGGGAAACAAGCAGCCCTAGTTTCAGTGAAAGCTCTGTGGTTGCTTGCAGGTTAGTACTAAGCTAGCTGCCCTTGTGAGCCATTTTAAGCTTAGCCAATTATCCCTTGTGAGACTTAAACCCTGCACCTTGTGTTTGTAAGGCAAACACCTTAACCATTAGGCCACCCTCCCTAGGAAGTTGCAGGATGTTGATGCAATGTGTTTTATTTATTATTTTTAATGCATTTGTCATTTCAAAGCATGGTTTTCTTTGATTCAAAAGAAGGCATGACTGAATGAGCCATATAATGTTTGACAATGATGGGGTAGAAAGATTATAAGTGATGTATAATGTTTGCAGCTACAGTTGTTTCAATGGTGTCTGTGATGCATAACTATTTTTGGGCCTGTGTCCCACTTTTATTTTTCGCTTTGTCCACATTTCTTGCTCTAAGGTTGAGAGGTATGGTTCCATACTAAATCAGAAGTTGTATTCACCTTGGACGTCTTTTAGGCATAATTATGAAAAACAGAAAACTGCCATGTAACCTTGCAAATAACCTTCTTATTAAGCTACTTTACTTCTTTTGGAATTGACAGGTATGATTCATCTGTTCGGACATAAGCATAGAGTGCTAATGTGACTCTGATTTCTTGCAGCAGTCTGTGATTTACATAATCACAATAACTTTTCCATGTTTCTGGGTGTGTAATCAATTTAACAGTTTTAAAGATGTTTTCCAAAAATAAATAAATATATAATAAATAAATAATCCTCTCTACACTTTGAGCTATTGACAAAGTCTGGGAATTTGTTTTTTTTCAAAAGTGAAGGTCAGCATTACAGCTCAGTAAACTGTCAGTCTGTGAGTAACTTCTGCACAAATTAAAATGTCTGAATGTCAAATGGCTTTAGATTGGTGGGAAGTTTATTTTTATTTATTTTATTTTACATTTGTTTACCGGGAAAGTCCGACTGGACACAGGTCCATTTTCAGCAGAGGCCCGGGGAGAAAAGCTCCAAAAATAACATAAAACAATATAATACAATACATGATAGAGAGAGAGACAGCAAATTATGGATGTAGTACTCATACAATATGGCAGAGATTACATCTCATAACAGTGAGAATCATTGAGGTACAGAATAAATTTACATTTTTTTTTACAGTTATAATTACAGCAAGGCAAGTATCAATGATTTAAGTTTTTAGGAGAAAGCTCTGAAACAATCTTTTGGTATGGATAAACCTGGGGATTGACACAAGTTATATGTTTACACCAGCATTATAGTTTATGGTTTTCTTATTGATTTACTTTTTGCCGAGCAGTTGATTTATTGATGGTCCTTTTGGTGCTGGGAAATTACATGGATGAATCCATCTTTATTATGATTTTTTTTTTTTTCAGATATTTTGACTTCCAGACAATTGCATTCAGTGAGTGGGTGTGATTACTGAGGTTGCCTATTTTACAAGTAGGGGCTTTATTGTTTGTGTGTGTGTGTAAGAGAGAGAGAGAGATTTAATATGTATACTGAATATAATTTTGCAAATGGAATTCTTAGTTAAACATGCCCCTCTTCTTGGGCAACTAGACTTGAGTAACCAATATTAGCCATCCATCTGGGAAAGGTTAGTATGTGAATTTTCCATTTGGTTTGATGAAGGCTATGCTACTTACCCAAGGACTACATTTATGGCTATCCATCCAGCCATCGTGTTGCTGAACTACATTGTTTGATAATGAGAGGAGCTTTTTACAGAAGTTGAAGGATTTTGTGTCAAGAACCTGTCCATAAAAAGTGGCTTGTTTATGTTGCAGTGAAGGCTGTTGTCTTTGTAGTGAGCGTTTTAAGTATAACAGTATTTCTGATGTAGAGGAAGTCTCTTAAGGCAGGATCTTTCTTAGCCTGGAAAGCAAGCCAATGATGAAATTTATAGGGGCCAGTGAGAGACAGAGGAAAGCAAGAACCTTTTTAGTCTGTTTGGATAAGTGAACTCAGTCCTTTGACCTTTTTTGTCAGAAATGGTTGTAGTCTTTGTTTTGGCAGGGCGTTTTGCTGAGGCACATGCCAAAAGGGGCATTGCACTCAATAATGGCTCTTGTAAAGGAAGAATACAGGGATGTTATGACCTCCTTGTCCCTGGATGAGATACCCTTACTAATGAAGTGGGCCATGTAAAAAGCTTTCCTTACAATGGAGACAACGTGGTGGTCAAAAGTCAGGTTTGTATCAACCTGGGTGCCCAAATACCATATGACTGCGTGGTTACAACATTGTTATTAATGTGATAATTTGTGGGGACATCACTCTCCTCAAAGGGGATGATGATGCATTTTTTGGCATTTAGCTTGAAGCCATATTTCTGGCACCAGTTATTTGTTTGGGTGAGACCCTCTTGTAACTTATTCAGAATTGTTTTATTAAGTCAGTAATATGAATTCTTTACTTTATTGCAAATTTGTTGGCTTATTTTTGTGGATTATAGTATTGTAGGACTGCTGATGTTGACATTTTACGTAGTTGGACTGCTGCAATGGTTTTCCCAGTGAGAAATGCTAGTGCTGTAGTGAATATCTGTTTATTTGTAAAAAAAAAAAAAAAAAAAAAAACATTAACTAAGATGTTAGAGTTGACTGTTAGATTACAGAATTAGAATTTTTAAGGCAAATATTAGGCATTTATTACATTTATTCATTGTTCAAATGCACCTACAGTACAGCCAGGAGGTCGACTGTGGTCTTCCGGAGCAACGAAAGAGTTAATTATATGATATATTTTATATGCGGCCCCAAGACCATTTCTGTTCACTCAATGCAGCCCCAGCAAGCCAAAAGGTTGGACACCCCTGATTTAAACCATACTACAGTGGAAATATTGCTACTTGTTTAATAATTATAAAAATAAGCAATATTTCCATATGCAGTTAACACTTAAAAAATGTGACTTACAAACTATTGCAATCCAAGTGAAACCTTAAATGTTGAAGAAAACCGCCATCACTATTTGTATTGCAAGTTGCACATCTTGATGATATTCAGTGTTATTTATATTGCTGATTATAAAGTCAAGCATGTTTTCATATTTCTGTAAATATCTCAATAAACTTGCACTCAGAGAAGAATTTCTTGCTGTCATGTTACAGCTTATATCTGGTTAACAAAAACTATTCTAGGAATATGTGTCTAGGCTGTACAGTTTCCAGGATTTGTTTCAGAAAGTGCAACACAAAAATGCAAGTCTGGATTTGAGTAAATTATAAAATATTATATGATGTATGGAAAGACTAAGGAAAAAAAGTGAATATCACTGTAAAAATACTTCTTTCTGATAACATTGGTATTTACGGCACAGTGGTGCAGCGGTAGCGTTGTCACCTCACAGCAAGAGGCTCTCCGGTTCGATTCTCAGCTGGGGTGCCTTCTGTGTGGAGTCTGCATGCCCTCCCTGCATTCATGTGGGTTTCCTCCAGGTGTTCCAGTTTCCTCCCACATTACAAAAACATGCACCTGGAGCATTTTTCCCAGGGCCTCTGCTGAAACTTGGCTTCGTTCCAAGTTGGACTTTCCCAGTTACAAATGTTAAATAAAATAAATAAAAATTTGTTCTGTTGTAATAGCTTTTATTGTTCATATATACACACACTAAATCTGCTCCCCTATCCAGCACTTACCATAACCATAAAACACAAACTCCTAGCCCCATTATTTAACTTTGTCAACCAAGTGACTCACCCAATACAGCCTTTGCACAAATAGCCATTCACTCAATACACACAGCAGTACTCTCTAGTGGCACATATAAGTGTTGATTGAGTGAAGAGCAAAGATACAGATATATCTAAATAAAATACTGTAGTCTTTGGACTGGTTTCTGTGAAAGCTGCTGACAGAGAAGGTACAAACAATCTTGTGCTCTTCGAATTCTACCAGGATGCACTGTTTTCTTCCAAAAGATCGATTTAGGCCATTATGATATAGAGAAGGAACCAACAATAAGAATGACAAGGTAAAGGGGACAACGCAAAGCTTGTAAGACTATATACAAATAAAGAAATGATTTACCTATTCAAGAAGATGCTACCTATGAGCCTCTGGATAACCTCCAGACAACCTTAGAGGGGGACTGGAGCATAGGTGTATTTCTCCTTCCCATAGGCCAGGACTTAAGTTAAGAGTTTTAACAAATTTGTGCAAATAGGTTAATGTTGCTGCTGCACCAGTATCCCCCACAGAACGATTCAAAGATGAGGCTGAAGTCACTACAGTCCTGGCAAAATTAGATTTTTGGTTGATTTGTAGGTTTTTACCAGAATAACAGAAGAAAATGCAGTTGAATAACCACATAGATAATGGTACCTTTATCAACCTTATCTACATGTCTATGTGGGGCAAACACAAATGAATGTCTTGTCTTGGGTTCACTACGTAATACGGAAATTCCACAATCTGGAGACTGAATACCGACGACCAGAATCTTGAGACTGTGGAATCTCAAAAATAGTGAATGGCAATTGCCATACAGTGCATAACAGGAACTTTGTTTGCCATTCACTCCACTGTAGTGTGATCTTGGAGTTGGTATATTTAAGTTGGAGGGGGTGTGGGGGTGCAGGTTGGGCTTGATCCCCTGCATAAATGTTAGAATAGCTTTGTGTTTACTTTTTTTTTTTAGTTCAAGATTCAACAATCTTGAGATTCTAGTCTTCTGTTTTCAGAGTCTCAGGATTGTGGAATTTCAATATTTAGTAGTGAACCCCTTGTCTTGCACTCTTGATGCAGTCTAAACAGAAGTGAAGTAGTCTGTGGACATCCAAACAATGCAACTTAAATTTTCCCGTCCGAGTACTGAGGAAAGAATACCATATTGCCAGGTTTATGTCAATATCAAATGCATGAAGGTTGGGTCAGTTTTAAGCACTGCTCTCTCTTTAGGGAAGACACTAAGGTGGTTTTGAGGAAACAGCATGTGAATCAATAAAGTCCTACATAACTCATGATGAAGTGCTCACAGTGGCCCCAAAGTTCAAGTAACTGTAAAACCTGTGTTGGACAATCAAAGGTATTACATCAAATCAGTGTTCCAGAGTCTTGTGTTTTCATGTAATTCTGATGTTCTCTTAACTGAAGTAACAGTTACTAAAAATAAGGTCTTCCAAGAAAGAAATTTTAAGTTAGCTTTGTATCCAGATTTGAATGGGACTGTACTCTTTTTCTAAGATGAAATTTAAGTTCCATGGAGGCTGGGCCTTTTATGGGAGCCTGGACAAAAACCTCTTCTTAAGAAGGTCTTAAACATGCACTGAAAAGCCAAGGAGGATTGGCTAAGGCTTTGACAATATGCTAAGATGGCAGCCAAACATACTTTTGCTCTAGAAAAAATGCAGCCTTTATCAAACACATCTAGTCAGAAGAAAATAATTGAGGTAGCTGGAACAGTGACTGAGTCCAGTGCTTGCTGATATGTGTTAACTAAGTAAATAGTCAGGACTTTTAAGAAGCTAATAGTAATTGGATCACACTAGGAGGGTAATCTGGGTTTCTGGACATTACTGGAAGTGGAAAACCATGCAGTTAACTTGAGGAAGCACTTGTCCAGGTGAGGTTTGTCAGATGTGACAGGAGTCTAGGATGATGCTCTTGAAGGAATGGTCTCCTTATCAAGTGAGGTCATAGCAGGGGAAAATAAAAGTTATGTACTCACCGTAACTATGCAGCTGTGTTATCCATTTTCATTCTTCCTCAACTGATGGGTCTCAGATCCAACCTTGGATCCGGCTCAGCCACATTTACTTAGATTCTTGGATCACTCTCTCGAGCTCCTCCCTTTACTCATAATGCCTCAGAACCCTGCAATAACTCAGATCAAGTTTGCTGCCCCATAAAACAGAAGACCTAACCATAACCCATATAAAAGAAAAGATAAAAGGACAGGGGCTCAAACAGGAATAGGTTCATAGATTAGTACTAAGCTAACTGCCCTTGCAAGCCATTTTAAGCCTAGCCAATTATCCCTTGTGAGACTCGAACCCCTCCAATGCCCACTATCAGTTCACTCCCAGATGAAAGGACAGGGGGAAGGAGGGTAGGACATTGAGGAAGAATGAAAATGGACAACACAGATGCATAGTTACTGGGAGGACATACCTTTTATATCTGGTGTTGTCATTTTCATTCATTCCTATACTGATGGGACAGAGTCTCCAGTTATGAACTTTTGGAGGTCTGGGCAAAGGCAGACCTCGTTGACTGTAAAACTATATGAAATCCATTAACCACTTTGCTAAGGTAACTTTGGAAACCGTTTCTTCCAACCTGTTGGAGACAAAACTGATTATTTTCTAAAATCCTCTGTCCTATGGAGATAAAAAACAGAGTTGTCTATGCACACCTAAAATATGAAGCATGTATTTACCTTTGTTAGAAAAATTTGGGAAGAAAACAGGCAAGTTGGTGACTTGATTGATGTTCATCTCTGATGCTACTTTATGCAGAAAGGAAGGATTAGTACATAATGCGACTCTCTCTTTGTGAAAAAACAAGTAAGGGGATTTTGAGGAGAGTGCTTGGAGTTTAGAAACTTGCCATGCTGAAGTAATGGCCACTAGAAAAGCAGTTTTCCAAGAAAGAAACTTGAGATCTGACTTGGCCAAAGGCTTGAAAGGGGTCAGAGTCAAACCCTGTAGATCCCAGGGTGGAGTAGGGTCTTTACTGGAGGCCTAAGCAAAAAAGTATCTTTAAGGAATGCTTTGCACAGTTTGGAAGATGCTGGGGGGAGCTACTATCACCAGTATGATCATTTAAAATGGCTGCTAACTGAACTGTGACAGTGGAAAAACTAAATCCTTCTTGAAAAATTGAAGCAAGAAAATCTAGGAGAGCAGGAATAGGTGCAGTAAAAGGTTCCAAGTCTCTCTGATGGGCCCAATAATAAAATGTTTTCACTTACTCATAGATTTTTCTAGTGGAGCACTTCTGGGATGATAGCATTATCTGACAGACAGGGGAGGAAAGCCTGGACTGTCTAACCATTAATAGAATTGGAGAAACCATATGGTCAACTAGTGGCCTACAATGTCCTGATGTGTCATTCCCAAGGGGTGAGAGATTAGATCTGGACTGGGATCCAAAATCCAGGATGGACATAGAAGATGAGACCACAGGAAAAGAAACTACAATTGAAGAGTTCAAAAAGGGGCAATGAGGGTAAGCTTGCTCTTCAACTAAAGTGCTTTCTAAAATAATTTGAGGATTAGAAATCCCAAAAAGGAAAGGTGTCACTGATCAGTACTAGCAAGAAAGCACGATCCCTCATAAAATCATCTAAGGCCAGCTTTGAAAGAAAAATTGCACAAGACACTAAAGATAATCACAAGACCTTCTTTAGTTATGTCAGAAACCTGGGAGGCAACTACCAGATATGCTCTGAGTTAGTGCACAATGACAAAAAATACACTGAAGCCACAGACATTGCCAAAATCCTGGCAGAAAGGTTCAGTGCAAACTTTTCTCCCCCTTCCCTCCCAAAAGAGCAAATGTCTATCCCAACAGAGTGTAGCCTTCCTGAGATCACAGATGCACAGGTGAGAGCTGCCCTCTCCAAAGCAAAAAACACAGCATCAATGGGACCAGACGGTGTTCCCGGCTATGTCTTACATGAGCTCCAAGAAGAACTAAACCCTCATATAAAGTCACTGTTCAATCTCAGCCTTACTTCAGGATATGTACCCAAGGAATGGCATACAGCAACAGTGGTCCCACTCCACAAAGGTGGTGCCACAACAGACCCCAGAAACTATCGCCCTATAAGCCTGACTAGCCTAGTCTGCAAAGCTATGGAGCGTATCATCATGGAAATCATAAACAAAGACATTGGGAACCTCCAGACACTGGATCCTACCCAATTCGGCTATGTTAAGGGCAGATCTTGCCTCTTGAACCTGGTCAACTTCTTTGAAACAGTTACCAAAGCCATAGATGAAGGGAAGGTAGTCCAAACAGCCTACCTGGACCTTGCAAAAGCCTTCGACACAATACCCCACTCGGGCATCATAAATAAGCTCACCAGCTTAAATATCAACCCCTATGTCACAAGATGGGGTGCAAACTGGCTCAGGGATAGAACCCACATGGTCAGAATAGCAGGTGCCATGTCAGACTCTAAACCAGTTACAAGTGGTGTCCCACAAGGCTCAGTCCTGGGACCTCTCTTGTTAGGTATATATTTCTCAGAGGTACAGGCTAACACGAGTGGACTATGGCTGACCAAGTTCGCAGATGACTGCAAACTGGGTGCTGTAATTGACTCTCCAGCTGACACAAGCATCCTCCAAAAGGGTCTCACAGAGACGGAAAACTGGTGCCAGATCCATGGCCTAAAGCTAAATGCCAAAAAGTGCATAGTCATCCCCTTTGGGGAAAAACAAAGTGCCCACAAATTACCACATAGGTTGTAATCCATTAAGTACGGAAGAAGTAATTAGGGACTTGGGGACCCAAGTATATAGCAATCTCTCCTTTGACAATCACGTTGCCAAAGCGGTTAGAAAGACCTTCTATATAGCCCACCTTATCATGAAAGGGTTCATATCTAGATCAAGAGAGGTCATTGTGCCCCTCTACTCATCACTTATCAGGCCCATAATTGAGTACAATGCCCCGTTTAGTATGTACCTTACCTGACACCTTCAGCAACTGGAAAGACCCCAAAAGTATCTCACCAAGAGGATCAAGGGGCTCAAACAGACGCCCTATGCAGTTTGGCTAAAGAAACTCCAGCTCTACTCAGTTGCATACTGCCTACTCAGAGGCGATCTGTGTCTGACGTATAAAGCCATGTTCAACCCAGAATTAATGGACATGCTTCACCTCAGGAAATCCAAATCCCTTAGAGCTACATGCTCCAGGGACTACAAGCAAACGCTACCTCAAAACAAAACACACACAACACATAACCCACAAAGTCAGTGTGCCAAGCAGCCACAGCCCTTAAGGCTGAATAGCACACCTGATACTCTTGTAATAGGTGACTCTATTGTCAGACACACTGACGTCCCGCTCACCAGGCTGAATAAAGAGAAGGTCACGGTGAGCTGCCTGTCGGGTGCTAGGATCCGCCACATAACACAAGCACTCAGGTCACTCCAAAGCAAATACAAATATGACTCCGTCATTGTACATGCTGGTGTGAATGACCTGAGACGTACCTCCCTGGACTACATGAAAAGAGACATAGAGGAGCTCTCTGATCATGTAGCCCTGGCTGGTATGACCCTGACCTTGAGCAGCATCTTACCCTCACCTAGAATGATGCCACAGTACAAAGACAAAATGATCGATTTTAACAATTGGCTAAAATTTTGGTGTCATTCAAAGGGGATCCAGTGTCTGTCAGCCTGGGATGACATGCTCGACAAGCCACGTTGTTGCTAGGGACGGCTTGCACCTGTCACCACTGGGCTTTCGGATATTGGCAAAGGCTCTTGCCACCCCCATAGTGCCTTTTTTAGGCAAGGCTCAAAAGTCAAACCCACCCCCATAGACAGCACAAGGAACAAGAAACTAAGGGTAATGCTGCTAAACGCCAGACGTCTTAACCTCAAGATGCATGCACTCAAAGCTCTCCTCAGTATGGAGAACATAGATATCTGTGCAGTGACAGAAACCTGGTTCAAGGCTCCAGAGAGCACCCCAGCACTACCAGGCTATACCTCATATCATGCTTTTCGGCCCCAAAACCCGGACCGAACCACAAAAGGAGGGGGAGTTTCCATATTTATCAAGGATATCCACACCTCCAGGTTAGTGGCAGTGCACAAAGTATCGGAGACCATCCATGTGCAACTAACAGTGGGCAAGACTGCTTTTCAGTTTATAGCATCCTACAGACCACCCTCTCAAAGTCAGGAATCCCACTCGGCTTTCCTGAAAACATTGGAGAACATGAAGATCTCTCCGAACACCATTATATTGGGCGACTTCAACTACCCAAACATTGACTGGGAGCACTACTCAAGCCCCAGCACCTTAGCCCAAAGGTTCCTGGAAATTATAAAACTCAAATGCTATGGAACAACTAGTCACCACTCCCACAAGAGGGGACAACATATTAGACCTGATCATTACCAACATGGGGACTCTATGCTCCACATCAGAAGTATATCCCTCATTGGTAAGATCAGACCATAAATTAATTTCACTGGATGTCCACATCCCGACCCCACCCCCAGCCCAAAAAACACAGTGAAAAACTTCTCAAAAGTGAACTTCTCACTTCTCAAAACCGAAGTGGAATCCTTCAAGGCCCCAGGGCCAGTGGAAACTACGGCCCAAACTGCAGAATCCTATATAAATGCATTCTACGGACATCTCCAGGAATGCATGGATCATGCTATCCCAAACAAAACCAAGACCCAATCATCCAAAGGCAGGCGTCCAGTCTGGTGGACCCCTGCCATAAATAAACTGTACAACAGGAGGAGGAAGCTACTACATGATAGAGCAAAATCCCAAATAGGGAAGGCATCTCTGATCAGTACTAGCAAAAAATTACGATCCCTCATAAAATCCTCCAAGGCCAGCTTCGAGAGAAAAATTGCACAGGACACCAAAGACAATCATAAGGCTTTTTTCAGTTATGTTAGAAACCTGCGATGCAACTCCCAGACTTGTTCTGAGTTGATTCCAAACAACAAAAAATACATTGAACCCACAGACATCGCCAATATCCTGGCAGACAGGTTCAGTGCAAACTTCTCCACCCCCTCCCCCCCAAAAGAGCAAGTATCTATCCCGGCAGAGGGCTGCCTCCCAAACATCTCTGATGCTCAGGTGAAGGCTGCCCTCTCCAAAGCAAAAAACACTGCTTCCACGGGACCAGATGGCATCCCAGGTTGCGTCCTACATGAAAAGAGGAACTAATCCCTCAAATAAAACAGCTATACGATCTCAGCCTCATTACAGGATATGTGCCCACAGAATGGTGTACAGCAACAGTGGTCCCACTCCACAAAGGTGGAGCCTCTATGGACCCTGGAAACTATCGCCCCATAAGCCTGACTAGCTTAGTCTGCAAGGCTATGGAGAGGATCATCATGGAGCTCATAAACAAAGACATTGGGGACCTACAGACACTAGATCCTACCCAGTTCGGCTTTGTCAAGGGCAGATCCTGCCTTTTGAACCTGGTTGACTTCTTCAAAACAGTCATCAAAGCCATAGATGAAGGGAAGGTAGTCCACACAGCCTATCTGAACCTTGCAAAGGCATTTGACACAATACCCCACTCGGGCATCATAGATAAGCTATCCAGCTTAAATATAAACCCCTATGTCACAAGATGGGTCGCAAACTGGCTCGAAGACAGAACCCACAGAGTGAGAGTTGCTGGAGCCATGTCCGACTCGAAACCGGTCACAAGTGGCGTCCCACAGGGTTCTGTCCTGGGACCACTCTTGTTCGGTATATACTTTTCTGAGGTACAGGCAAATGTGGGAGGACTATGGCTCACCATGTTCGCAGACGACTGCAAACTGGGTGCCATAATCAACTCTCCAGCTGACACAAACATCCTTCAAAAAGTTCTCACAGAGACAGATAACTGGTGCCAGCACCATGGTTTAAAGCTAAATGCCAAAAAATGTATAGTCATACCCTTTGGCAAAAACAATGTGCCCACAAATTACCACATAGGCGGAAACCCATTAAGTACAGAGAAAGTTATTAGGGACCTGGGGACCCAAGTTGATAGCAATCTCGCCTTTGAAAACCACATTGCCAAAGAGGTTAGAAAGACCTTTTACATAGCCCACCTCATCACGAAGGGTTTCACATCTAGATCAAGAGAGGTAATCGTGCCCCTTTATTCATCCCTCATCAGGCCCATCATAGAATACAATGCCCCTTTTGGGATGTACCTTACCCGACACCTGCAGCAATTAGAAAGACCCCAAAAGTATCTCACCAGGAGGATCAAGGGTCTCAAACAGATGCCATATGCTGCTCGGTTAAAAAAAACTCCAGCTCTACTCAGTTGCATACCGCCTACTTCGAGGCGATCTATGTCGGACATACAAAGCTATGTCAAATCCAGAATTAATGGACATGCTCCACCTCAGTAAATCTAAATCCCTTAGAGCCACACGCTCGAGGGACTTGAACCTCAGCACAGAAATAAATAGAACTTGCTGGAGGGACAGGTTCATAACCCAGAGGCTCCCTTCGCTCTGGAATAGAATTCCAGTTCATGTGAGGCAGAGCACCTCACTGAATCTCAAGAAGAATCTCGATAGGTGGATGGGGGATCGTAGGTTTGTCCCAGGGATTACTCCCGTGTCACTATTAGACAGAGGCACAGTAAACTAAACCTTAAAAAGGGCACAGTATACTCAAATCAAGGGGTGGCGTAAGCCATACAGAATTGGGCTAGGCTTATAATTGCCCCAGGGCAGATAGCCTAGTATGAACCTATGAACCTCAGCACAGAAATAAATAGGACATGCTGGAGGGACAGATTCATATCCCAGAGGCTCCCCTCACTCTGGAACAAAATTCCAATCCATGTTAGGCAGAGCCCCTCACTGACCCTCTTCATGAGAAATCTTGATGAGTGGATGGGAGAAGTACGTTTACCCCTGGGATCTCTTCTGTGTCCCTGCTTGACAGAGGTGCAGTAAACTAACCTTAAAAGGGCTACCTTCTGTGATCTACTATACAGAGGCACAGTCAACTAATCTAAAAGGGTGGCGAAAGCCAAACACACTCTGGCTAGGCTTATAAATGCCCTAGGGCAGATAGCCTAGTATCAACCTATGAACCAATGAAGAAGTAAGGGGGATACACTTAAAGGAGACCGGAGAGCCAAACATGGACTAGAGCATCTCTTGGTGACTCCCCTTCAGGGGGGATCAGGACAAAGAAATTGCTGCACTTGTTGTGTGGAGAGGTGAAGACTGCTTGACATCGCTAGCTGTTTTTTGTCATTACCTAGTTGTTTTGTCTTTTTGTGGAAGATTTAAAGTTTTTTGATATGGTGAGCAATGCAGGAGGGAACTCGCAGTCCTTATTTATGCAGCAAGACAACAGTACATTGAATACGAGCAATGCTCCCATGGAGGCGAATGCCATTGGGAATCTCACAGCTTTGGTACAATTATTGTTGGGTCGTGTTGATAATTTGACCCAAAGGATGGACGAGAGAAGCGGGTGTAATAAGAGAGAGCAGAACCTACAAATGAATTCACAACACGTTACTCTAGCCCATTCCGGTGAAACAGCATGTCTATACTCAGAAGTATCGAATCCTGCTTTAAGCAACACACAACATAATTTGAGTAATAATGCCAGTACTATACCAACTATGTCTGATTTTCTTAGAACACGGAATTTTTTTTGGCGAGGGTTCAAATGATGTTATGCAAGGTCAAACCCCAGGAATGAGTGTCATTACTACTCAACTGAATGATTTTGATCACTAACTGTTTAAGTGCTGTAAACTTCAGTTAGAGGTAGTGTATCTACAGGAGTGCATAGACAAGAAAATCATCCCCAGGGGCTTATGCCAATGGTGCTATCCAGTAGGTTTAGTCAAAAACTCGGCTTTCCATAGAGAACTGATAGCCCTATTTGATAAACAAGGATTTGAAGTTTTACGTGCACTCATCATTCATTATAATACCGAGATAGCTACCCTCAGAGCTGAGCTTGAAATATTGGAACATTCCATAAAAGGTGATGTGGAGTTTCCTAGGTACAAATATGAGTACGCTAGGATTTTTACAAGTATTGAAGCCACTTTAACAAAGTTAATAGTGGTCAAGAAAAAGAAAAAGAAAATTAGTAGAGACATTAATGAGTATGCCAGTAACAAGGCTTATCCTACTCCCCCGAAGATTGCACAAATTTCCATTGATCCACATGGCCCACCTAACCAGCGTGATGATGTTAATGTAGACAAAGCAGAGCAGATAGGGGAGAGAGACGAGAGAGCTTCAGATATACCACCATTACGTCGTAGTGAGCGGATTATGAATACTAATCAACCAAATAATCTTCAACAACCTAGAGTCCAACAACAGTCTGGGACATTTAATAGTGAAAGGAACAACAGGAATAGTCAACAAGATTTTCAGAGGGACCGAGGCGACCAGTACAACAATTCGAATGGCAACAGAAATCAGGGGCAGAGAAGGAACCGGCAGAACCAGAGAAGGAGATGATCCAGGCCCCATATGATGGACTGCAGATTCTTGTAAGTTCTGAAGGGGACTTCATAATTTTCAGTTATACTGCTCTATCGAACAAAATATGGTTGATTTGCTTGCTAAAGGCTTATCATTTGTGCCAGATAAGAGAGCTGATTTGGTGGACTATAGTAGATTTAAAACTTTTTGTACGCAAGCTGAATCTTACTTGTTTAATGGGGTTAAGTTCCTCATTGACTAATAGTTTGCATGTATCTAGCATTTGTAACCCACCTTTACATGTAACATTATCTATGTTTGAAAGAATATGTGAAATAGATTTGAGGGCTGCCTTAGGCAATACATACAACAAAAGCCTAAAATCAACATTTCCGCTTATGAAGTAGACTTTTTAAATCTATTAAATTCATGTAACATTAGGGTAATGAAACCCGATAAAGGTGGAGGGTTGGTCTTTATGGACCAATCTGTCTTCGGAGGTATATAAAAAGGTTAGCATTAATGAAGTAAATGGTGCATATAGAAAAATTAGAGGTATATTGGAAGATCTGTTTTTAGAAGGAACAATTGACATAGACATGCATCAATACTTGACTATGGCTGCACCGATTATTCCTACTTTATTTGGCTCTCCAAAACTTCATAAAAGTTGCCTGGACCCCCCCTTTTAGACCTGTGGTAGATGGTAGAAGAGCTATAAAAAGAAGTTATGTACTCACCATAACGTTCCATCTGAGTAGGCAACTTCATTTGTCTGCAACCTGTGGGTATCGGATCCGAGCCAGCAGCTTTCCAAGATAAAAGATTTAAGCTCCAAGCTCCTCCCCCCTACCCATAATGTCCTGCCATCTCCCTCTAACCCTCAGATCGAGTTTGCCAGGAAAAAAAAAAAGGCAATAGAAATTCTATAACCTAGGAAAGTATTACAATACATTCCAGTGATGTCAAGTGAACAAGGACATATCCTGATCCTTTGATAATGAACTAAGGGTCCGAGGGATGGAGGGAGGGTCGGTTGCAGACAAATGAAGTTACCTACTCAGATGGAACGTTATGGTGAGTACAAAACTTCTTTATCTGAAGTAGTTAACTCCATTTGCTCAGCAACCTGTGGGACAGAGTCCCCAGCTACCAGCAAATTGGGAGGCCCTTATGGAAGGATATTTCGGAGCACTGCAGAGCCAAACGATGCACATCCTCTGGATATTAAATCCAGTTTATAGTATGTAATAAATGTATGAGAGGAAGCCCAAGTAGCTGCTGAACAAATGTCATCCAAAGAAACCCTTGACCAGAAAGCAGCAGATGTAGCCATAGATCAGGTAGAATGGGCTCGCACTCTCAGGGGTTCAGGACGACCAGAACTTTTGTATGCTAGGTGAATGCACTGGGAAATCCATCTAGCTAAGTTTACTTTAGTGACTGGCTTCCCCATACAGGATTTTGCTAAGGAAACAAAAAGTTGATCAGATTTTCGAAGATCTGCTGTTCTGTTTAAGTAAAAATGTAACGGTCTGTGAACATCCAGACAATGAAGTCTGTATTCTCCTTTGTTTTGGAAATTTGGAAAGAAGACAGGTAGATTGATGGACTGTTTGATGTTGGCTTCTGAAGCCACTTTGGGCAGAAAAGAGGGATTAGTCCTGAGAGAGACCCTGTCTTTATGAAAGATGATGTATGGAGGCTTACTGCAAAGAGCGTGAAGCTGCGATATCCTTCTAGTAGAAATGGCAATCAGGAAGTCCGTCTTCCAAGATACATATTTTAAGTCGACTGAAGCCGCGGGTTCAAAAGGAGGCCCAGTAAGAGCTTGAAGAACTAGGGTAAGATCCCATGGAGGCACTGCATCTTTAATAGGGGGTCTTAACAAAAAGGTTCCTTTTATGAATGTTTTGCATATCTTGGAGGACGCTAGGGGCCCTGAACTGTTCCCAACGTGGTAGTTGGAAATAGCTGCCAACTGAACTTTAATAGTAGAAGCACTAGCTCCTTGATCAAAGGTATGAGAAAAAGTCTAGAACTGCTGGGATAGGAGCCGTGAAGGGGTCCAAGTTCCTATGCTCCACCCAGACAGAGAAACATTTACATTTACTCTTGTAAATTTTCCTGGTAGACTGTTTATGGGCAGCCACCAGGATGGCCTTAACCGAGGAAGATATACCAGGAGTCCTAACCATTAGGGGAACTGGATCAACCAAGCTGAGAGCTTGAGGTAGTCCAGGTCGGGGGTCTTCAGTCCTAAAGGATGAGAGATTAGATCCGGATTGGGATCTAAGATCCAGGGATGATGTACTAGATGAGACCGCAGGTAAGGGAACCAGGTTTGACGAGGCCAGAATGGGGCTATGAGGATAACTCTGCTCCCCAACGATGAGCTTCCTGCAAGAATTTTGTCATCAATGGAAGAGGAGGATAAGCATACAGAAGACCGGATGGCCAAGCATGAACTAGAGCAGGGGTGTCCAACCTTTTGGCTTGCTGGGGCCGCATTGAGTGAACAGAAATGGTCTTGGGGCTGCATATAAAATTTATCATATAATTAACTCTTTCATTGCTCCTGAAGACCACAGTCGACCTCCTGGCTGTACTGTAGGTGCATTTGAACAATGAATAAATGCCTAATATTTGCCTTAAAATTCTAATTCTCATTCTAATTCTCTAACAGTTAACTCTAACATCTTAGTTTATATATATATATATATATATATATATATATATATGTGTTTTTTTTTTTTTTTTTTTTTTTTTTACAAATAAACAGATATTTACTACAGCACTAGCATTTCTCACTGGGAAAACCATTCCAGCAGTCCAGCTACGTAAAATGTCAACATCAGCAGTCCTACAATACTATAATCTACAAAAATAAGCCAACAAATTTGCAATAAAGTAAAGAATCCACATTACTGACTTAATAAATCAATTCTGAATAAGCTACAAGAGGGTCGCACCCAAACAAATAACTGGTGCCAGAAATATGGCCTCAAGCTAAATGCCAAAAAATACATCATCCCCTTTGAGGAGAGTGATGTCCCCACAAATTATCACATTAATAACAATGTTGTAACCACGCAGTCATATGGTACTTGGGCACCCACGTTGATACAAAACTGACTTTTGACCACCACGTTGTCTCCATTGTAAGGAAAGCTTTTTACATGGCCCACTTCATTAGTAAGGGTATCTCATCCAGGGACAAGGAGGTCATAACATCCCTGTATTCTTCCTTTACAAGAGCGATTATTGAGTGCAATGCCCCTTTTGGCATGTGCCTCAGCAAAATACTCTGCCAAAGCAAAGACTACAACAATTTCTGACAAAAAAGGTCAAAGGACTAAGTTCACTTAGTTATCCAAACAAACTAAAAAGCTTCTTGCCTTTCCTCTGTCTCTCACTGGCCCCTATAAATTTCATCATTGGCTTGCTTTCCAGGCTAAGAAAGATCCTGCCTTAAGAGACTTCCTCTACATCAGAAATACTGGTTATACTTAAAACGCTCACTACAAAGGCAACAGCCTTCACTGCAACATAAACAAGCCACTTTTTATGGACAGGTTCTTGGCACACAAACCTTCAACTTCTGTAAAAAGCTCCTCTCATTATCAAACAATGTAGTTCAGCAACACGATGGCTGGATGGATAGCCATAAATGTAGCCCTTGGGTAAGTAGCATAGCCTTCATCAAACCAAATGGAAAATCCACATACTAACCTTTCCCAGCTGGATGGCTAAGATCTAATATTGGTTACTCAAGTCTAGTTGCCCAAGAAGAGGGGCATGTTTAACTAAGAATTCCATTTGCAAAATTATATTCAGTATACATATTAAATCTCTCTCTCTCTCTTACACACACACACACACACACACACACACACACACACACAATAAAGGCCCTACTTGTAAAATAGGCAACCTCAGTAATCATATGACACGAACTCACTGAATGAAATTGTCTGGATGTCAAAATATCTGGAAAAAAAAAATCATAATAGAGATGGAGTCATCCATGTAATTTCCCACCACCAAAAGGACCATCAATAAATCAACAAACAACTGCTCGGCAAAAAGTAAATCAATAAGAAAACCATAAACTATAATGCTACATACTGGTGTAAACATATAACTTGGGTCAATCCCCAGGTTTATCCATACCAAAAGATTGTTTCAGAGCTTTCTCCTAAAAACTTAAATCATTGATATTTGCCTTGCTGTAATTATAACTGTAAAAAAATGTAAATTTATTCTGTACCTCAATGATTCTCACTGTTATGAGATGTAATCTGTGCCATATTGTATGAGTACTACATCCATAATTTGCTGTCTCTCTCTCTCTCTCATGTAATGTATTATATTGTTTTATGTTATTTTTGGAGCTTTTCTCCCCGGGCCTCAGCTGAAAATGGACCTGTGTCCAGTCAGACTTTCCCAGTAAACAAATGTAAAATAAAATAAAATAAATAAAAATAAACTTCCCTTCAATCTAAAGCCATTTGACATTCAGACATTTTAATTTGTGCAGAAATTACTCACAGACTGACAGTTTACTGAGCTGTAATGCTGACCTTCACTTTTGAAAAAAACAAATTCCCAGACTTTGCCAATAGCTCAAAAAGTGTAGAGAGGATTATTTATTTATTATATATTTATTTATTTTTGGAAAACATCTTTAAAACTGTTAAATTGATTACACACCCAGAAACACAGAAAAGTTATTGTGATTATGTAAACCACAGACTGCTGCTAGAAATCAAAGTCACATTAGCACTCTATGCTTACGGCCGAACAGATGAATCATACCTGTCAATTCCAAAAGAAGTAAAGTAGCTTAATAAGAAGGTTATTTGCAAGGTTACATGGCAGTTTATATTGGAAATAAGCAGAGATATTAAAAAGGCTCTGTTTTTCATAATTATGCCTAAAAGTCTTCCAAGGTAAATACAATTTCTGGTTTAGTATGGAACCATACCTCTCAACCTTAGAGCAAGAAATGTGGACTAAGCGAAAAATAAAAGTGGGACACAGGCCCAAAAATAGTTATGCATCACAGACACCATTGAAACAACTGTAGCTGCAAACATTATACATCACATATAATCTTTCTATCCCATCATTGTCAAACATTATATGGCTCATTCAGTCATGCCTTCTTTTGCATCAAAGAAAACCATGCTTTGAAATGACAAATGCATTAAAAATAATAAATAAAACACATTGCATCAACATCCTGCAACTTCCTAGGGAGGGTGGCCTAATGGTTAAGGTGTTTGCCTTACAAACACAAGCTGCAGGGTTTGAGTCTCACAAGGGATAGTTGGCTAAGCTTAAAATGGCTCGCAAGGGCAGTTAGCTTAGTGCTAAACCTAGGAACCTGCAAGCAACAACAGAGCTTTCACTAAAACTAGGGCTGCTTGTTTCCCCAGAATGACAGCTCTCCCTAATTAAGTCTGATGGTATACAATCTACCTGAAATAAATTAAATTATGGCCTGTAAATTGAAAGTACACTTTGTTTAATTAAACTATATTTCTAAGCCCACTTACTATATTTTTTCAGTAACATCCCAGTATCCATTTCTAGGTCATTTTACAAGACATTGGCTGTTGTAGACTTGGCATCCTTCAGAACCCCACAAGCCCACGCTAATACATTGTCCATTAAATGTAAATATCCATCCACTGTAAATGGCAAGAAGATGCATGCCAAAGTATTAGGTTTTGAAACATATTCTCCACAGTCCGTAAGTCTCTGTCTTTAATAATCATCTAATGTTGCAGCACTCCCAACAAATAAGCACACACATACACACTAAAATCCCCAATATTAAAAAAATGACATTGTGCCCACTTGATTTGCCAGTATTGATGATCCGCCACAGCTATGCTTACTGTTGTCCTATCACTGCTTAAAACCCACCAATGAAAAAACAGTACTAGGTGCTTTTTTGTTTGTCTGAAAAAACAATACAACTTTATATGCTACAGTACTACATAGTCAGTTCACTACTGACCCATTAACCCTAGGCTGCTGTCTCATTCTTACTCCCTGGAACCTTGGATGACTACTTTTATTTCCTAAGCAAAAGACACAAATTGGAAGATGACGCAAAAATTCAGACATTCTTTGAAAATCCATACAGTTAAGAGGTATGAGTTCATGTTCAATACAACACTCTCCCTGTCAGGAAAGCCACAATTTAATGAAAGTGTACTCTTAATGTATGATATATTTGTGAGCTAACTTGTTTGTGTTCAGTAGGTAGACTGATCATTGTTAGCCTCTTTGTGCATGCTCCCCTCTCTGTCATGCACACATATACACACACACTCGTCTTCTACTTTCACGCACACAATTCTGCTTTCATGCATACACTTACTCACTCCGTACTTGCCTATTAACACAGGTAATTGCTGTCCCTTTCAAAGGCAACAGCGGCAAATCCATACACGAGTCCCTCTTCAGCGAGAACACACACACACACAGATTGTTCGGTGAAAAATAATGGCGTAAACACACTGACCCTTTTTTGGCTCAAAAACAAAATACATGTGCACACCGACATTAGAGTTACAGGTCACGGGAGCGAAAAACACAAAACAAAAAGTTTTGGGGCATGTGTACATCGATGTTGCAGTTAGAGGTTGAGGGCCGCATTGGAAGAGCTATGAGGGCCGCAGGTTGGACACGTCTAAACTAGAGCGTCTCTGAGGGCTTCCCCTGGTGGGGGAATCAGAGTGAAGAACTTGCTGCACTTTGTGTTGGAAGGTGAGGCGAAGAGATTGCAGCAAGCTCGACTTCACTGAAGGAAGATTTGTTTCGCTACTGCTGGATTCAGAGACCACTTGTAAGGTGAGAGGATCGTTCAACTCAACCTGTCCGCCAAGATGATTGACCAACGTGGGATGTGCATTGCTATGAGACAGCGGTTGGTGGAAATCGTCCATTACCATACTCTCATTGCCTCCCTGCAAAGTGGATCTGGTTCCTCCCTGTTTGTTTATGTACCAGACTACTGACATGTTGTCTGAAGTGCAATAGTTCCTGGAGGGAGAAGGGGATGGAGAGCCTGAAATGCTAGAAGCACCACCCTCATCTCCAGGACATTGATATGCAGTGAGGTCTCTGTGAAAGTCCACGTGCCTTGGACGGATCTGCCCATGCAATGCCCCCCACCTGAGGAGAGATGCGTCCGTGGTCACCGTGACTTGGGGAGGGAGTATAACAAAGGGGTGGCCTTCTCGAAGATCTTTGGAGCGGAGCCACCAAAGAAGCGACTCCCTGCAAATTCTGCTGAGGAGAATAGGAGTAGACAGGGGGTGAAAAAGAATGGACCATTGAACTTGTAATGTCCATTGAAGGATTCTCATCTTCAGGCGAGCGAAGGGTGACAGACTGATGGCCGCTGCCATGGATCCCAGGGCCCTCAGGACTAGTTCCGCTGGGGGAGCTGACAATTGTAAGAGGTCTAGAATGTGAAGGCTTAGTCTGCGAAGTCTGTCCGCTGTTAGAAAGACTCTGGATTGAGCAGTGTCTATCCTGGTCCCTATGAATTCCACAATTTGAGTAGGTTGAAGGGAGGATTTCTGGTGGTTTATTGTGATCCCTCCAATGAAGTTTCCTGCACGTAGGGAGTTGCACGGCTATAGAATAAATAAATACCAAAGAAAAACGCCAGCAACTAGTGAACTGCTGAGATAGTAGTTTAATAATAAACTACCAAAGCACCATAAAAGCTCCAAAACATACTGGTTTCGGCTCGGATTCAAACCTTGCCTTCTTCAGTGTATAACAATAGAGCAAATCAAAAAGTGCTTTTATATAATGTAAAATAATGTCCAATTTATCAGAATGAGAAGAAATTGTTCTGATAATGTCAGCTTTGGTCATCATGCTCAAGATTTGTACAATAGATTTATGGATAGGGGTTATAGTTCAGGGTATGTTACAATGGCTCATAATCATGCCTCAGGTCTATATAGATCAAATTTGTTGACGTACAAAAAGAAATCTAACAAGACAAATATATTGCGTTTCACAACAACATATGGCAGAAATACTAACAACTTTATGAATATTATTAAGGGCAATTGGAATATACTGGAAGCAGATGCCAAAATTAAATCCATTATTCCCAATAAATGTTTATTTTCCTTTCGGAAAGGCAAGAACCTAGCGGGATACTTTAACCATTACAAACATCATTTTGAATCTTCTTTACCAAATGTATATCAAACAACTATCTTGGGGGATAAACTTATTGGTTGTTTCCCCTGTGGTCACTGTGTTAATTGTAAATTTATGGCAAAAACAAAAGAATTTACTAGTAGAAATAGCAATAAAGTTTTTGATATAAAATTTTTCGCTAATTGTAACACTGATTGGGCCATCTATATGGCATGTTGCAGTTGCCACTCATTTTATGTTGGGCAGACTTCTCGACCTGTTAGGTTACGGGTATCGGAACATTTGAGTGATATTAGATGCAAAAAAACATCCAATGCATTATATAAACATACATTGATACACAACAAGGCACACTTTCATTTTACAATAATTGATAAAATTATTGGTGATAGAACCAATAAAGGTGGCTGGCATAAAAAACTTGATCTAAAAGAAAAGAAATGGATCACCAAACTTGGTGCTTTACTTAACCCAGGACTTAATAAATATTTATAAACATATATGTACAAGTATTTACTTTTTGTTGTACATTTTTGAGCATGGTATGTTATTTTTATGTATTTGGGTACATTTTTTGTTATATCTTATTATAGGGTATTTAATATATATGTAAGGTATACAACTCTGTTAAATATTCATGAGCTTGACAAAATTTTGTTTAACCAATCACAGAATTTTACATTATATAAAAGCACTTTTTGATTTGCTCTATTGTTATACACTGAAGAAGGCAAGGTTTGAATCCGAGCCGAAACCGGTATGTTTTGGAGCTTTTATGGTGCTTTGGTAGTTTATTATTAAACTACTATCTCAGCAGTTCACTAGTTGCTGGCGTTTTTCTTTGGGGTTTATTGTGATCCCTAGGTGATGGGCTAGGTGTAAGAAGTAGTCCCTGCCTGAGCAGAGTTGATGCCTGGTGGGGGCGGTTAGGAGCCAGTCGTCCAGGTACGGAAAGACCTGTATTCCCTGAAGCCTCAGATGGGCCCCATACAACTGCCATGACCTTGGTGAACACCCTGGGGGCTGTGGTGAGACCGAAGGGTAGGACCCTGAACTGATAATGGCTGGCTCCCAGCCGAAAGTGGAAGAACCTTCTGGATCACCTGTCCATCAGAATGTGGTAGTACGCATCCTTGAGGTCTATCGAGCACATCCAGTCGTTCTCCTGCAGAAGGAGAATGGATTGAATAGTGACCATCCGAAATTTTTCTTTGGCGACTGACAGGTTCGGTGTTGACAGGTCGAGAATGGGTCGTAAGTCCCCAGTCTTTTTTGGCACTAAAAAGAACCTGGAGTAAAAGCCTGATCCGGATTTTTTTTGGGGGGGGGGTGCGCTGGATAGCTCTTTTTCTTAGCAGCCCTCAAATTTCTGATGCTGTTGCCTCCCTCTGATTGGGTGGAACATCGGGAAGTTTTGTTGATCTGGGAGGGTGAGATAGGAAAGGAATTGAATAGCCTCTGGATATGATTCGGAGCACCCAGCAATCTGTCGTAATGAACTCCCATTTCGCTAGGTATTCCGAGAAGTGCCCCCTGACTGCCTCCAGAGAGGAGCAGTTGGGCAACCCCTCAGGACTGCTGTGTGGGTCGATCCGAAAAAGGTTCTCTCGACCCAAAATTCTTTGGACCCCCTCTGCTCCTGAGCCGGTGTCCACCCTGTCCTCCTCTGCCTCTGGACGAGGGATCCGGAGTGAAACGGGATTGTTGAGCTTTCTGGAACCACATCTTCTTCTGTCCTCTTTGGTTCCTGGAGTAGGACCTCTGAGGAGCCGAGATGCGGATCCCGATGGCAGACGTCTTCCCGTCTTTCTCGCTCTGGAGGAGCATATCGCGAATGGTTTTGCCGAAGAGCGTAGAACCGTCAAAAGGGGCGTTCGTGAAGGACACCTTGAAGGGTTATGCAAAATCGCAGAGACGGAGCCAGGCCTGTCTACGTAAGATGATGCCCGTTCCGCTATCTCTAGCCGCTCCCTCCGTAGCATGGGAGAGGAGCTGCATAGATGTGTTGGTGATTGACTTGAGAGTGGCCATTCGAGCAGAGAAGGTCCGCTTGTCCTCGGCCGACATGGACTCTGGGGGTGTCCCAGTGTACTCCTTAATCAGGTCCTGCTGGAGCCGAATCACGTGTGCCATATAATTCAGTGACCTTACAGAGAAGGTCGCCGAAGAGAACATCCACTTTCCCAAACGGTCCATCATCCGAGACTCCTTGTCTGGTGGATGCACCAAGGAACTCTCCTGTGCTAATTCCTTTTTAGTGGCAGCCGCCACCACCATGGCATCCACTGGGGCACCCTTGCTCCAAATTGTCCTGTCCGTGGGAGGGCTGAGGATCCTGTCCGGTCTCTTGGGTATTGGCTCGACAGTGTCCGGCTTTTTCCATGCCCTGGTAGTTATGATGTCTACCAGGTGGTCGGCGGGAGGGGACACCCAAGAGGTAGATGGGCCTGCGTCAAACGCCTCCAGAAACACAGACAAATCCGAGGAAGGTTTTTGGGCAGACCACCCCCCTCTAATGCATAACATTTCCATAATGTCTCCGAAGGAGACGTCTTCGGGGAGTGACCTTGGGGAACCTTCCCCTTCCTCTAAGTCAGTGTCCTCCATGAAGGACACGGGTGAGTCCAAGTGTCTCCTCTTGCACTTCCGTTTGTGAGGGGCTTCTTCAGGGGGGGCTGTCCGAAGAGGCCTCACCGACAATGTCCTGTTCCTCTAGGGGAACCATCTGGGACGTAGGCGCAGGTTGTCCCTGGGGCTGGATGATGGAGGAACAGGCCCGTCTGAGAGGGAATGGTGGGTGGATCCATAGCAAGAGCCTGGGGCCTCGAATCCCTCTAAAGAACCCTCTCCACGACTTTGAACGGCGAGGGAGAACTGCTTTCTCTTGGATCCGAAAGCAGTCTCCTCGGATCCGGCGAGTGAATCGGTGCCAGAGATGATCTGATCAGATCTGAAAGAGAAGTGCGCTCAGACCTCAACGGAGCTGAAGGCCCACTAACTCCTCCGGATCCAACGCACAACCCACGGCCCCGAGAGCTCAGATCTGAAAAAGGATCCAACAGACTCGAGGGTATAGTCGGTGCTGAAGTAGAAACCACTGTCGGCACCGATATCACCTCGGCTCCGAAACCCAAAGGCGGATTGGAGAAGGAGCAATGGGGGTGAAAAAAGGGGTTCAGCTCCCCCTGGAGGGGGGGTGGCAAGAGCACTCCCATCTGCATCTGGGCCTGCAGAAATCAACGCATCATCCGGTCCATGTCAGCATCGGATAAACTTCTTGTAGATCTGGACGAAGCCGCTGAGGCCGGCCGGGAAGGCCGCCTAGATGACCTCGAAGGTGACTGGGTTTCCTCTTCCAGCTCCGGGGAGAAATGTGGAAAATGAAGCAAGGAGGGGGAAGACCTGGAGACCTTGAGGGGAGAGGCAAGCTGCTTGGACGGCGGGCCTGAAGGGACAGATTCGGACCGCCTCTTGTGGCTGCGGTGCTTATCCTTTTCCCTCTCCCTCTTGTCTCTCATTCTACCGTCCCTTTCCTCCTGGGCCAAAGAGGAAGGTTGAGTCCCGGCCAGGGGATCGGAATCGGTAAATGGGGCAGCCGCAGCCACGGCTGGTGCAACAGAGGAGGAGGTCAAAGTGGAATCCGGGGGCAAAAGGCCCGCAAAGGATTAACTTTGTCCTCCTATCCCTCAAAGCCCTGGGGTTGAAGGCTGCACAAATAGTGCAGCCCAAAGAGAGGTGATCAAACCCCAGGCAAATAACCCACCGAGTGTGGACATCCGCTGGGGACAGCTTATGGCCACACTCGAAGCATTTGGAAAACACAGCTTTGGGGCCTTCGGACATTCTAGAAAGGAAAAAAGGCCCACACTCACACACAGGCAGGGGAGGGAAATAAGCTAAAAATAGAGAACAGAGTTTTGTTGAAATTAGCTAAAATTACTAAAGAAGTTATAAGGGATTCAGTCGCACAATATAGCAAAGTCTGACAGGAAATATATATAAAAAAGCTTAAACTCACAATACCACTATTGGAGCTTGTTCTAATAAGCTTACAGAAGCCGCGGCAAACGAGATTTGGGGGTTAGAGGGAGATGGCAAGGCATTATGGGTGGGGGACGAGCTTGGAGCTCAGATCTTTTAGCTTGGAAAGCTGCCAGCTCGGATCCAAATCGGATCCGATACCCACAGGTTGCTGAGCAAATGAAGTTAACTTCTTCAGATCATATGCTTGCGCTAAATTTGTGGACAGTAAGTTAAAACCACTTATTAAAGATGAACCACAAATTTGCCAAGACTCTTGGAACTTTTTGGATAATATTAATAAATTAGAATATAATGACAACTATATTTTCCTCATGGTTGACATAAAAGATTTGTATACAGTCATACCGCAATCTTTAGGGTTAGAGTGGACCAGAGAATTTATGTTAGCAAAAAAAGTAGATGACAAGGATATATATATATATATATATATATATATATATATATATATATATATATATATATATATATATATATACCGTAGAAACGTTATTGGAGGTTGTGTTATCCAATAATTATATGATCTTTAATGGACAATATTATTGGCTAAACACTGGTGTCGCAATGGGTTCACCTTGCAGTGGAAGTTTTGCAAATTGTGTCATGGCACATTGGGAAAAAAGTTTGTTGTTTAATAATACTTTGTTTAAAGAAAATGTGCTATGGTACACAAGGTACCAAGACAATGTGTGTCTTATTTGGCAAGGTGATGTAGATGTTATCGAAGCCTTCATTAAGAGTATTACTCAAATGACTGATTTTTTGGAGTTTACATACTCAGTAGGTCTGGATAGCATCAATTTTCTAGATATTAAAGTGGCTAAGGATAGGCCTAATCAGAGGTATAAAACAACAATCTTTAGGAAACCTACTCATTCTAATGCGTTTCTACACTTTTCAAGTAACCATGCTCACCATCAGAAAAGAGTGGTAGTAAAGGGACAAATGGTGAGGGCGGCTAGAATGGTCTCAGATGACGTGGACTATGGTAGGGAATGTAAATTATTGAAAGCCATGTTTACAAGAAGAGGCTACCCAGAAAACTTCATAGACAATATTATTTCTGAGGTCAATAAGAAAAGATTTTCAGGTTATTTTAGACCGTTGTTGTATAGAGGTTATAATAGAGAAGTAACTGATAGGTCTGAGCATTCAAGAGCGAACATAGAGGGCTCAACCTATAATTTGAGCTTAACGTTTACTTATTCATAAATTAGGGAAATTTTAAATAAAAATTGGGCAATTATCTTGGATGGCAATAGCCTGAGCAATGTTTTAGGCAATAATCTTAGATTCATATACAGAAGAGGCCCCAATTTAAAATGTCTACTTGAAAATAAAAAAAGATGTAAACAAATTAATATTGGGATTGGAATACGGAAATGTGGCTCAAGTCAACAATGTAAGTTTATTAAAATGGGCAACAAAGTGACTATAAGGGATAGTACCTACACAATCAGAGGTTAAGTTTAGTTGTGAATCCAAAGGTGTTGTGTATGTGGCATGCTGTGAAGCATGCCCATCATTCTATACTGGCAAGACTGAACGAAAAATAAAACAAAGGATTTACAAACACCAGTATTGTATCAATAAGAGAGAGACCACTAACGCATTAGCTAAGCACATAGCTGACAACCCTACCCATAAATTTCAATATACTGTTATACAACAAGTAGAAAGTGAATTAAGAGGTGGCCACTGGCAACTCAAACTTGAAGAAAGTGAGTTAATGTGGCAAATACGTACTGTAGTTTATATTACACCAGGCCTCAATGAATGTGTTTCCCTTAAAAGCATTCTAAAGTTGAAAGCACTTATGAGGTAGGGAGAGTAAAGAATTGAGATTTATTTGTTATGTATTATACATGTTTATATGCAGGTTAAAAACATAAGAATACAACAAGTAGGGTTATAAATTATGCCATTTATTAATGATCGTTTCCATAAGAGTAATTGTGTGTGTGTGTATATATATATATATATATATATATATATATATATATATATATATATATATGGTTCCCTATTAGAATCCTGAAACACTATAAGCCTGAAAGTCAAAATCCTGAAAACTAATGACTGAAAATGCAAAATCTCGAAAATACAAAATCCTGAAAGTCAAAATCCTGAAAACACAAAATGGACATACTGACGTCATTGTGGCTTTGCTATTGTTAGCCCTGTGGTGTTAGGTCATGCGTTGGGTCCAGGTAAGTGTGCGGTTGGTGTTATGGGTTTGGGGCGGTATAAGTGAGTTAGGGTTAGGGCGCAGGTTAGGCATGTATGCAGTAGTGACAAATATTGGGGTTAGGGGCGGTTTAAGTGAGTTAGGGTTAGGGCGCGGGTCAGGTGAGTGTGCGATAGTAACGGACCTTAGGGTTAGGGTTAGGGTCAGGGTCAGTTGGTAGATATTAGTGTCTTTATAGTGACATATTAGCATTATTTGTGTTTTCAGGATTTTGACTTTCAGGCTTATAGTGTTTCAGGATTCTAATAGGGAACTATATATATATATATATATATATATATATATATATATATATATGGGAGCGCTACAGAATCCTGAAGACCAAAATCCTGAGACCAAAATCCCGAAAGTTCAAAATCCTGAAAACTCAAAATACTGAAAACTCAAAATCCTGAAAAACACAGGATACTTATTCCAGCACAAGTACATGCAAAAAGAAATAAAACACAAACTATATTACTGTTTTGCAAGTATAAGCAGAGGGGCAAGCCCCCTGCACCCCCCACGTGGGGGGCTGCGGCCCCCACACCCGCTACTACTTATATATATCAACTCCAAGATTGCGTGCAATTGAAGAGTAATATGTTTCTGTATGTACTTGTAGTGGAATATAGTAAGTGATTGTATCCTGTGTGTTTCAGGATTTTAAGTTTTCAGTATTTTGAATTTTCAGGATTTTGAACTTTCGGGATTTTGGTCTCAGGATTTTGGGCTTTCAGGATTCTGTAGCGCTTCCATATATATATATATATATATATATATATATATATATATATATATATATATATACACATACACACACACACACACACTCTTGGCAAGTTTTTATAAATGTGAAAGTTTTTGTTTGGAATAATCTACGTTTCAGTTTAGAGAATTAACATTGTATATTGATACTGTTTCTGCGAGGTTCTGTTGTATTTTAACATTCAATTATTTTATTGAATTTTAAAAAATTGGTTTTATACTAAAATATTATTTTTACAAGGGTGTAAATGTTAACTGTATGTGATTCATGATTAATAGGTATCAATCAAGCACAAATTAAATGATTAGCATGATTGATTAATAATGTATTTAAAGATGCTAGTTTTTAGTCTTGCTTTGTCTGAAGAAGTTGGGGCACTGACTCCTTCGAAAGTGCTCAATAAATGGTTGTTTAAATTATTTTTACAGACTGCTTGACATTGTTAGCTGTTTTTTGTCATTACCTAGTTTGTTTTGTCTTTTTGTGGAAGATTTGGAGAGGTGAAGAGACTGCAACAAGGTTGACACTGATTGAAAATATTCTCTGCCACCAATTAGTTGAGAGAACACTTGTGAGGCATCAGAATGGACCTGCTGAGTCTGTCTAGCACACTGGATTTCCCCTGGATGTGCACTGCCATAAGAAAGGGGTTGAAGGAGATCGCCCACTACCACACTCTCAATGCCTCGCGACAAAGGGGATAGGATCGGCTTCCCTTGTTTGTTAATGTACTAAATTGCCAGCATTTTGTTGTTTCTTTCAGCTTTTCCCAGTTAGGGGTCGCCACAGCAGAACTCCGGTCCGCTAATGATTGGCAGTAGATTTTTCCAGTGCCAAGTTGCCAGCTCAACGCCCAACCTTTAACGAAGGCACGCCCATTCATGCATGTGTTTCGAATGCTACTTGACCACAGGGAGGACCATGCAGACTCCACATAGAAGGTGCTCCAGCTGAGAATTGAACAGGGGAACCTCTTGCTGTGAGGCAACAACGCTACCACCGCAGCTTAAATTACCAACATGTTGTATGGGTAGCATTTATCCCTAGATAGAGCGAGTCCAGAAAGACCTGCAATGCTAAGAGGACCCCCCCATCTCCAGGACATTCACATGCAGATGGGTCTCTTCTGGGGAACACTTGCCTTGGACCATCCATCCCAGAAATGCCCCCGACTCCAATTGGGAGACATCCGTGGTCACGATGGCTAGCAGGGGTATAAACACAAAGGGGCATCCCTGACAAACTTCGTTAGACTCTGCCCACCAAAGTAGGGAATTCTTGCAAACCCAAGAAAGTTTTATCTGAGAAGACAGAGGTTGCAGAAGAATTGGCCACTGAAAAGCTAGAGTCCATTGAAGACATGCATATGGAATCAAGCCATTGGAACCAATATAATAGCAGCTGCCATTGATCATAACACTTGAAGGGGCAGTTTTGCTGGGGAAGAAGGGTGTGAAAGAATCTGGCTCACCTGCGGTCTTATGGACTGTACTCTGATGAAACAAAGGCCAATTGACTGGTGGTGTCCAGGTGAGCTCTAAGACTTGAACAGCTTGTGGATGGGACTTGGTATAATTGACTATGATTTGTAAAGACTTACATAACTGGAGAAAGTAGTTCCTGGCCTTCTTGAGGAGATGTTTGGTTGTGGTGGTGAGAAACACTCTGAATCTGAGCAGTCTCAGGTGAGCTGCTATCACAGCCATATACCTGGTGAACACCCTGGGGGCTTTAGTCAAACCAAAGGGCAGGGCTCTGAACTGGTAATGACTGGTCCCCAGCTGAATGAGCAGTATCTCCAAGAGCGTCTGTTAATTTTGATGTGATAGTACATGTCCTGGAGATCGATGGAGCACATCCAATCATCCTTCTGTAGAAAAGTTAGAATGGACTGAAGTGTGTCCTTCCAGAACTTGGAATTCCTAACAAACTTATCGAGACTGCTGAGGTCCAGAATGGGTCTCAGGGCCCATGTTTTCTTTGGCACTAAAAATAACCTTGAGTAAGTTCTGAATCCACTCTGGTCTTGTGGGACCTCTTGGATGACTCTCTTGTCTAGCAGCTTTTGAATTTCTAAAGCTGCTACCTCCCGCTGACTGGGTGGAACCATCAGGGAGACTTTTCCATTTGGTTGGTGGGATTTGCAAAAAAAAGAAAGAAATAGCCTCTGGATATAATTTTTTTGCACCCAGCTGTCATTTGTGATTGATACCTAGGTTTCTGGATGCAGAGATAAACACCTCCTGACTGCCTCGAGAGTAGAACAGTCAGGCAACCCTAAAGAAGTGCTGGATGGGTTTATCTTAGAAGGAATCTCGAAACCCTTGATTTTGCAGGCCACCTCTGCGCAAGGATGGCGTCTTCCATTGGAACCCCCCCTGCCTCAGGGGGACGTTTTCCCTCATGAGTCCTGGAAAGGGGCTTGTAACTTTTGGAACCTCATCTTTTTACCTTCATACGGATTCCTAGAAAATGATCTCTGCAGATTGGAAAAATATATTCCCATGGCAGACAAGGTCTTCCTGTCTTGCTCATTATGGGAGAGAGTTTCTTTCACTGTTGAGCCAAACAAGGAAGATCCATCAAAGGGAGCATTAATGAAAGAAGACTTGAAGGGCTTTGCAAAAGCACATAAGTGCATCCAGGAATGTCTCCTGACAGCTATGCTTGAACCTGCCGCCAGTCAGGAACCTTCTGCTGCATGACAGATAAACAGCATGGACTGAAGGGTGGCCAGTTACAAAGACAGCTGTTTGTGCTTCTCCACCAACATGGACATAAGAAGAGATTTGGAGAGTTCTTTAATCAAGTCTCTCTGTAATCTGATGAAATGTGCCAAATAATTGAGTGACCATAGATCAAAGGTCACTGAGGCATAGGCATGCTTCCCAAATCTGTCCATTGCCCTGCTCTGTTAGGAGAATGGACAGAAGAACTCTGTTTTGCTATCTCTTTCTTAGTGCAACCACCACAACCATAGCACCCACAGGAACTCCCTTACTCTAATGATGTCTACCTTTGGGTGGAGCAAGAAATTTATAGGCGCAATGAGAGATGGACTCCATGGTATCCAGTTCCATCCAAGCCTGGCAAGACATGACATCTAAGAGGTAACCCGATTGGGGGGGGGGTAAGCCAAGATGTAGATGGGCTGGACCTGAAGGCTTCTAGGAGCACTAACTCCTCCTGGGAAGGGGGAGCAGAAGACCATCCACCTTTCTGCCGAAGGATCTCTAGAATGTCTCCAAAGGAGATGTTTTTTGGTGGAGACCTTGGGGACCCATCTCCTTCATCTAAGTCAGCATCTTTGGTTAAAGATTCCTGAGGTAAATCTATGTGCCTCCTTTTGCATGACCTCTTCCAGGTGACTTTGTCAGTGGGATGATCTGGAGAAGTATCGGAAGAGAGGGGAAGTTCCTACAGAGGAGCTGCCTGGAGGCTTGAACATGCTGCCTGTCACTGTGGAATAGGCTGAGGCTCAGAACTTGGATCTAAAGGAGGTGAAGGGGTAAGATCTGAAGAGATGAGTAGACTAAACTACTCTAGATTGAGTGAAAGGCCTCTACACAACCTTAAAGGCAGAAGAACCAGGAGAAGCCATTGCTGGCCTCACTGGAGTCAAAGCTCCAGGCGTTGCGGAGTCCTGACTATGCCCAAACATCTGCCATGAGGGAGGAGTGAGACTCGTGCTATCCAGCACTGAAGCAGTAAGGGGAAGAGAAGCTCCAAAAACCTCAGAGTCTAACCCATCCCATGGATCGTCATCCTGCTCTATTGGGATTGGCTTCAGAGTCAGGGACACAGTCACAGTCAAAGACCTAGCCGTCTTCAGATCCAAAGCATCGACTCTCAGAATTCTCAGATCTGAGGGCTCTGAAATTGATGGCCAGCTCAGAGAAGGAAAAACAAGTGAACGAGAGACAGGATGGTGGCTCACAGATCTGATGGGAGATGGAGATGTTAATACACTCATCTGAATCTGAACCTGGAGGAACTTCTGTGTCATCCTGCCCACATCTGCTTTGGATAGACACCAGTACGACCTTACGGAGGAGGTCTAAGGGGGGCATGACATTCTCTTCGAAGTCTCTTGTAAGGGTGATTGAAGCCATGGGGAGATGGAGTCCTCACTCTTCACCAGAGCCAGAGTCCTAGGAGATTTCAGTGTCTCCAATGTCAGATCTGAAGGTATTGGTGGCTCTGAGGCTGGAACAGGTTTTGGAAGGCAGGAGAGCATTTTCTGTGCTACCTCAAGTCTGAAGAGGATTTTTTTTTTCCTTGAGGAGGTTAGAACTCCAGAAGTAGCAGCAGTGGAAAAAGAAAAGGAAGCAAACCTTTTAAAACTAGTTTACTGTGGCAATTGTTCAAGGTCCAAGAATTGAAACCTGCACAAATCTGACAGTTGGTTTCAAGATGGGCTATTCCTAAACAATACACGCACTCCCTGTGGACAGCAGAATTGTTGTTCTTATGCAAACAGGAAGTGCACTTTTTGAAATCTGTTGACTTTTCAGTCATATTAACACCAGAGTAGAAACATAAGAAGGAAAGCTTTTTCTTATATAGAGAATATACAGGAAGAAGAAATACCAGCAATGGTATATTAGAAATACTCTGACTGGGTAAGGAAACTTTAAGGAAAGAAAAGAGAATGACCAACAATGGTAAAAACGGTACCCAGAAAAAACATGTAGGAAATGTTTGAAGCCCAACACAGAAAAACTTGATAATTAAAAAAGAAAGGAAGGGTGAAATATAAAAAAATACAAGAACAAATAAAAAAATGCCGTGGTGGTACGGCGGTAGTGTTGTTACCTCACAGCAAGAGGTTCTCCCGTTCTATTCTCGGCGTGGCTTGGGAGTGCCTTCTGTGTGGAGTCTGCATGTCCTCCCCGTGGTTGGGTAGCGTTTGAAAGACATGCGTGCGTAAATGGGCGTGCCTTCGTTGAAGGTTGGGTGTCGAGCTGACACCTCGGCATTTCGTAAAAATCTGCCAATCATTAGAGGACCGGAGTTCCGCTGTGGCAACCCCTTATTGGGAAAAAACTGAAAGACAAACAACAACAACAAATAAAAACATTTTCTATTTCAACTTGCAAATAAGGTTGAAAAACACCCCTAAAGCTAGAGGGAGCATGACCCATGTCTGAAGCGTATAAACAGTAAAGGAGATTGGAGGTATTACAGGGTTCTGAATCATTATGGGCAAAGGTAGGGGCTTGAGAGTTGAATCTGACAGTCTAAGTAAATGCGGCCAAGCTGCATCTGAGGTTGGATCCAAGACCCATCTGTTGAGGAATGAATGAAAATGACAACATGAGATCCAAATTTAATTGTTTTGGCACTTCACAGTATGTCTTTAAAATTGAACTTCATTATAAACAGGAATGGCAGAAAGGCAACCCTGTGATGAAAGGACAGCATCTCTGGGAGTTTTGCCTTGAGGGATTAGAGGAAAGAAGTTGCTGTATTTGGTTCTGGAATGTGAGGCAAAAGATCACACCAAGGCCTCCTCTAGTGACAGCAACGTACCTATGTGGAGATAGCTGTTAAACTTGTCTGCTAAGAAATTGGCTTGAAATGGAATATCCACTTCGACTAGAAAGCATTGCGAGTTGATAGCCCATTCACAGACTCCCAACTGCTTTATGACAGAGGGGATAGGACTTTTGTCCCCCTTAGTTGCTGATATACCACAACACAGCCAAGTTGTCAAAGTGGATGGCAATCACATCCTGGGGAAGACATTTCTGAAAGGTTTGAAATGCTAGGACAACCCTCCTCTCCAGGACATTGATGTGTAATAGAGCATTGTTAGGTCCCCTTACATTGAACTGTCCATTCCAGGAACTTTCCCCCATCAAGGCATACACATCCTTAGTGACCATGACTGTTGGAATGGGATGTAGAAAAAGTCATTTTGATAGCAGATCCTGCAGCTGAAATCCCCACTGTAGATGATGTCTGATAGGTTTTGGATTCTCTTACCATACAGGACAGTGGGTCATGCAGTTGTGGCTGAACTCGTATCAAACAATGTACAACTCTCATGCAATATTTGGCAAGATTTACCATGTGAATTGTTTCCATTAATCTACAACATCCATGAAACCAAGGCTGCTACATATGTGTGTGTGTGTGTGTGTGTTGCTTTGGTAAGATTCTGATTGACTCCTGAATGGGCTCTAGCCTTTTTGTCAGGAACTTGCTAGTGTTGTTATTGTGACTAGGTGACACCACATAAATGTCAATTTTCTGAACAGAAGGCAACTGTAAATTCCATAGGTTGACAGAGATTCCCCAAAACAGACAAGAGCAAGTTGCTCCTTGCCCTAATAAGCAGCTTCATTGAAGTTGTATCTATGTGCCAGCCATTGAAAAAAGGAAAATAGTCTGATCCCTAGCCATCTGAGATGAGTTCCTACCAGAGTCATGAACGTGGGTAAACACTCTGGGGACTGTGGTGGATTCAAGTGGCAGAGCTGTGAACGGACAGTAACTGACACTGACTCAGAATGGACTCCTAAATTATCTTTACACAAAGGTACGCATCCTGGATATCCAGTCAGCTGCACTATGATCAACTGAATTGTTTTTTGTGCAAAACAGTTTAAGCAACTGGGGTCCAATATGTGCTTAAGGTCCTTTAGCTTCTTCAGAATAAAGAATGTTGAGTAAAACCCACACTCTTTCTTGTCTGCTGGGAACTACTGGCTTGCCCTTTTTTTTTTTTTTTTTTTGAAACATGCTGTTGCCTCCTTAATTGCAGTTTTATTTTGACATTTTGAGATGTCTGGGAGAGGTAGCAATGGCATTAATGGTGTTTGTGAAAAGGATAATGAGCAGCCTCTGGATATTATTTCCTTGATAAACTGCCATATGTTAAGGCCAGGCACAGTTTGGGATACAGGAAAATCAAATTCCCAACAGCATCCAGAGGGGGAAATGTCTGGCAGCCCGTTCAGGGATTGTTTTATTTCTAGGATAGGAATCTCTAGTTTTGCAGTCTATCCCTGCTCTCAATGTGTTGGTCATCAGAAAACCCACCATGTCTACAGGGAGTTCTGCTTCTGCATTACTCATACTGTGGCATTTGGGATTTTCTGAATGATATTTTTTTGTTCCCTTTTAGTTCCTGACATAGGACACCTTAGGAGCTGAGAACATAACTGCAACAGCAGTCAGTGTCTTGCCTTCCTGCTCAGTTTGATGCAACCAAATAAGGTGAATCTTTCATATGGGGCATAGCAAATGATACCTTGAAGAGTTACACAAATCCAGCAAGTCAGAGCCAGACTTGTCACCTCATTGTGATAACTGATTCTACTGTCCTCACTGCTCCATCTGGAGTACTATGCAACAGTCAAATGGAGAGTATGGCTACAGTATTCACAGTTGCCATCTGTGACTCCACTTGTTTATATGCATCTATACATAGCAGTTTTCTCAGAGTTTCTAGAGTCTTATTAACTAGCTCCCTCTAAAATCTTGTATGCATTAAGTAATTAGCTGCTCTAATAGAAAAGGTACTCGAGGCATAAACATGGCTTCCCTAAGTGATTCATGACTCTGTTAGGGAATGGATTGCCTGATAATCCTTTGGAGCCTCTCTTTTAGTGGCAGCTTAACTAACAATGGAGTCTACAAGGAATCCCCCATACCAGTGGGACCTCTGGAATTTATCTGATTTTTCATGGTATGGGTTCAACCATGCTGGTTTCCTTCCAGGCACATTGGAAAACCAGGTTTACCATCTTATCATGAGAAGGGACCACCCAAGCTGTTGATGGGATGGATCAGAATGCCTCATGAAATCCACCTTCTTTGGTAAAGGTGGAATCAGTGATTCAGGTCCTCCTCTGCCTCACTACTTCCATGAATTCCCAAAATCTGGTGTCTTTCTGAAAGCACTGGGGAAAGCATACCATCCGTCAAGATCCTTGTCTGGGGTGGGAGACTTGAAGAAGTGTCCATACACTTTCTCTTGCACATCCCTTCCTTGGCATATTCAAAGGGGAGTCGTCTTGCACATCCCTTCCTTGGCATATTCAAAGGGGAGTTGTCTTGCACATCCCTTCCTTGGCATGTTCAGAGGGGAGTTGTCTAGAGTATTCCATAGAGGACTCCTTCTTGGATAGTCATAGAAACCTTGATTTTTTTTCTTGGTACTCTCTCTCCTATCTTGGTAGCTGGAGACGAGAACATTAGCCCAGATTGTGTCATGGACACAGCTAGTACTGACACTGAAGGTGATGCTGGGATTACAATACTGGCAGTCACAGACACCAGGCTTAGGATAGCTGTTGAATGGGCTTTTGGCACAAAGGTGTTGAACACCAACTCTGTCAACACTGAGAATATACCTGAGGGGATTGGGTTATATCTCAGTATTGAAGCATCAGAGCTGATAACCTCAAGCCTAGTGATTCTTAATAACAACAAATTAGCATTGATGTCACCAGTGCCGATGCCATTGATACTGTGGCATAAGTCATGGTCAGTGCCAAAGAAAACAGCATGGGTTCCATATTCAACGATACTCACAGTGCCTAAATGGCGCCCAATGTTGGAACAGAAGTGGAGGGCAGGGATTTGCCCCTGGCTGCCCCAAAAAGAGAGGGAGCTTAGAGGACCCCAAGCTCCAGCTGGACTTTTAAAGACCAGAATTATTTTCTCCTACTCTACAGGGGCTAAAGATCTATGCACCAGCCTGGATGATCTACCTGAAACTGCTAAAGCTGGCCAAGAATGAAAAAATCAAGACAGTTTGTGCTCCGAAGAGAACTACCTAGTCTTTTTCTCAGAGTTTGAATCCCCATAGGAAGCAATAGACAAACCTTCCTCAAAGGTGGATTCCTCATTGTCATCCTCTGAATTTAAAGAATCTGAAGACTCCTGGGGGGAGCTGTACCTTCTTCTTTTACCAGGAGAAGATTCAGGAGCAAAACCAGGGAGGCTAAGGCATCTAGATCTAACTACAGTAATCAAATCCTCAAACAGCCAAACCAGATACTGCTAATAGGCCTGGGTTTGGGAGTGGTAGCTGGTAGGCCTCAAGTGGAGCAAGCTGGATGCATCCTTTTTATGTGAGGCCTTAGGCTTGGGTCTATGGGTGGCGTCAGTTTTAGGGCTGAGGTGTGGATGGGCAGCTGCTTCCTGAGAATGGTGAACAGAGGCAATATACTGACAATGGGGGCTTTGCCCTCCACTTCAACAGATGGAGAAATAGTCATTGGAAGCTGGAACCTGCAAAGCTGCTCCGGACCCAACTGACAAGTTAAGTCCTTCAGCTTGTGTAGAAGCAGAGAGACCCAGCAGCATATCGGACTCTGCATGGGTCTCAATAGAGGCTTGTGCCACAACCTCTGTTGTCGGCGGGGACTTTGAAAGCATCTCAACTTCAACAATTACAAGACTGGGTGGACTGGTGGATAGCGAATGAGTGTCATCCAGTTCTCTACATTTCAGATGCTTCTTCTTACGTCTAGGGAGATCAACCTTAACCCAACTGGTGGATGACATGTTACGTGACGGCCCTAACAACTCACTACAGTGTTTAGCTAGAACCTTAGCCCAACACTTGATCGTTCTACAGTTAAAGCGAGCACAGAACTCACAATTAAGTACATCATGCTCTGGGCCCAAACAACCTAAGCAAAAGGAGCGAAAGTCCTAGTGTGGTACCTGCTTGCTACAGTGCAGACAATTATTAATTTTCTCTGATGTTAGTCAAAGCACTTGTGAAAAGAACCCCAATGGGGTACTTAGCTTTAGATGGCTTCTTTCCCTGGCATGGACTGACCAACACTCTGAAGTTATGCTGCCAGTTGACTCCCTTTAAACCAGACACCTTAATGTTGGTCAGGGCACCTGTCAGATCCTGGAGGGAAAGGAAATTCTCTGGTAGTCGGGCCAGTCTAGGACTTCTCCAGCAAGAAAGCCCCTCAGTTAGGACTGCAACAGTGAAACATAAAAGAACATTTGCCTAGTCTTTTTCCTCAGAGCCACATCTAAAAAGTGGAGTGACTGGACCTAGGCAGACCCAAGGGGAGAGTTGTTGGTACCAAAGGGGCTCAAGAAGACCCAAGTTTGGTTGTGGAGCATACCTCTATTCTCGAAACCTTGGCAGGAGATGCACAACAAGTGTCTTGTCTCGAACTTTTTCAAATCTTTTCACATTTTTCTTTTCGGGATGGCCATCAGTCTTGGATGTTTTGTCTTTCAAAAGCTACTTCCAGATCAATTTCTGTGACCAAACTGTGCTCAGTAACTGTTTGCAAATGTAACATCGAGCATTCAAGGGTTCCAGTTCCAATCAGCTCACACAAGTCATTGGGTCCTGATGTGGAATCTTGTACCTGCATTTTTTTTACATTTGGTAATACCAGAGCTGCAGTCTTTATATATTTTATCATAACAAATAGTAAATACCAACATTACTGTCCAAACAGAGTAGTAATTGTGCTAGATGTTTGCCAATGGAAAACAATCACGAGGGAAGTCCAACACAACAAATGCCGACAATAAAAGCAATCAGTAAAACTCATAAAACTTTCTGTGATATTGCTAGTGATCGACAGAATAGTAGAGGGCAGTAGCCTAAAGTGGGAGTAGGGACAGAAAGAGATGAAAATTAATTTTTTTTTAAAAAAACAAAATTCTGAAAATGTGGTAATTTATCTGTCACTCTGTTGTCAGAAATTACTTTTAAACCTGAAGTTGCTCGAGCTGCAGAAGATCCATGTATCAGCTGAAGTGGCAATGAGATCTGGGGGAAGAAAGCAGTGTATTCTGGGAGGAAGGGAACAGCTTGAGCTTGCAAGAGACTGTGAAAGCTTCCAAGAGAGAAAGGCACCTGTATCATCCAGTCCAAAGATTACAGTGTAAGGACCGGATCAACAGATACTTAAATCAAAATACAAGACAGATAATATAATACCTTTTAATTTATAGATAGAAAGGAAAGAGGGTACAGATGAAGAGTGGAGTCAGGCAGGGATGTCCCCTAAGCTCTGCCTTATTTGCATTTTGACGGATGGGGTGGTTAAAATACTGTTAGCATATGTAGATCAATGGATGTGGGAAATCTGTGAAGGGGTTTTTATTGTGGCCTTTTTGAGTTATGACACTTTTACAATATTCTGTATACACTGGATCTAGCTGAAGGACAGTTAAAGAATGTGGGGTGGCACTCAGACATGTGGCTACTGAAGGTGGTGCAGGGATCTCAGGGGCTTGAGCAGAGCCCTGTTAGGCCTTCAGCCCATATTTTCTAAAGGTGCACACCTACACTTCCAAGGCACATCTTACTAGACATCAAACAATTGTCTCTAATGTCTGGACCTGTCTTGTGAGTCCTGCAGTGGGATGCCCGATTGGACCCCCTCAACTTTGACCAGGGAGACCTGAGATTACAAGTCCTTAGTCTTTAATACTACTACTGAAAAACTGCTGGCAGGGTCAACAGACCATGCCACTGAGTGGGAACGTCATGGGTAAATTCCTGTTATTTGTCCATGGTATGGGTTAGGCAGACATGCCATGAACCACACTGTAAAATGGCGGCTGGAGATGGATCTCCAGTGGGCATCTGGCTGTCTTGCACAGACAGATTATGGAAGCAAAACTTGGCCCCCTCAGTTGAGGGGGTAATAGGCCATACATTACGATTACGAGACTCTCTTGGGGATGAAGTCCCAGGAGGATGTAGCCAGCAGCTGTTCTTTGTACTGTTCCCTTTTTATTGTGCTCAGGTACCAATGTGGGATTATGAACAGAGCATTATTGCAAAAGCTACCATTTTGGTGACATTTTTCTATAAAAAACACTAGGATCATTATGATATAACTATATGAGCAATAGAAAAGAACTAGATGTACAGGCTAGGCATACTCTGCTAGCTTGGACCATGGTGTCATGGCATGCTCTACCAGGAAGTGCACAGTCCCCTCAGAGCAAGGAAGATGAAAAAAGAAAAAATGGCTTAGGTGGTGATTGAAGTAGGCGGAATACCAACATTTAGCCCACTGTGGGGGATTCCCAATATGAAATTAGCCATTTTTCAAATGTAATTCAGAACAGTACAAGGGCAATAGTTTACCAAGATACACAGAGACAGAATGTATTTATGGGAGAATGTCTATTATCATCATAAGCAAAGAATTTCCAAAAACTTCACTAAGTGAAACTAGTGTTTCTCTTTCTCAGTGAGTGGAACCAATGACTGTACTCTGAACAAATTAGCATTTTGGAATAAACACACAAACAAACCCAACATGCACTCTACAGGTACAACTACAAAGTTAAAAATGCAGTAAGAAGAGAACATGAACATTTCTTCAGTGAATATCTGCATTTAATGGCTTCTCCTTTAAGAGTTAATACTTAAACATTTTCCAGCATTGCAGTTGATCATTTTAGTTAATCATTGCAAGGTTGAAAGATTCACATTTATCAAACAGTGTAGCACAGTCAGTCAGATGTTGGGGAACTGAATACTTTTGCAGCCTTTGTAGGGGAATATCTGTAGTGTAGGTTTATATGTTTGATTGTGTGGGGTAGTTGTGTGTACGTGTGTGCTGTATGTGTATTGTATGTTCGGATTTTGAATTTTGCGCTTCTGGTCTTTCGGCATTTAGGGGTTTCGGCTATATAGTCTCGAGATTTTGAAATTCGGTATTTCAAGATTATGTAGTGAACCCCCTTGGTCACCACAAACATTTGGTCAAGGTACTATCCTATAATGAATTCTTATGAATTCATAGGCTATGTAGCCTTGATATAAGCTTTGATTTAGAGATAGCTGAAGCAGAAAAAATGTTTATTAAAAGAGGCTATGATGTCCAGCTGGTCAGGGAAGCTAAACAAAAAAATTATGGACATGAGGTATGTTGTTAACTCTCAGGGAGATTCTCTATGTCCCTGCTAGTAGAAAATATAATGTTTGTATGAGTGGAAATAAATCCACCAATACTGCTGTGAACAATGGGGAACAGAAGAAAGTTTTTTTAGTAACAACTTAAATGTTATAACTCAGGAAATAGCTAATAAAGTACGTAGCTTGTGGCCAATGCTCCTAAGGGATAAAACTTTGAACTCTATACTGCCTGATTTTGTGAGTATTGCATATAAAAGAGCTAGGAATGTGTATGTTATTCTGGTACATAACCAATTTTGCTTACCAGATGTTAATGTCAGTCAGAGCTTAAGCATAAATAAAAGCACTGTTCCATGTGGTGGTTGTTCCATCTGTCAAATATGTAGTAAGTTATTTTCCCTATATTAATGGCATCAAGTTTACAGCTAGGCATGAATACAGTTGTAACACGGAGGGGTTAGTGTATGTGCTGAGATGTGGATGTAAGAAGTTTTACATAGGGGAAACTTACAGGAGTTTTAAGATCCGGTTGTAGGAACATATTAGGGACATAAAAAAATAAAAAATTAGAGAGTCCCCTTAGGAGTAATTTTTTGATAGCACACAACTCTAACCCTGATTCTCTTAGGGGTTGTGTTTTGGAAAAATTGCAAGTTGGCATAGGTGAATGTGTGTCTTTAAAAAACAAACTTTTAAAAAAAGAAACCCTACTGATTTTAAAGTATGGTACATTGGAGACTCAGGGACTCAACAAAGAATGTAATTGGAAGTATGCAATTTGAAATGTATGCTTATATGATTGTTTTGTGTAACATGCTGTATATAAGCAAACAGTACTTTGTAAGTGTTTTTACTCTTGGAAGGCTGTGTAAGCCGAGGCGCTAAGTGTTTCATTAATTTCGCTTACTTCTTGGATCGGTGGTCTTGGTGGTATTTTATCATTTCATTTTTTGTTTTTTTTTAAGTTGTATTGGTTATTTGTATGGCCACTGATCCTGTAAATAATGCGCCATGTCCCTTTAGAGATGATACGATTGATGGCAGTCAAAGGACTAGTCAGCAGTTTGTTTTACAACTAAATGAGAGAGGCTCAAGAAATGTAGAAGCAGTTGGTATTTCTAGTGTGCCTGGGACTGGTAATTCGGCTACTCTTGAAGCGTCTGTTCAGGGTCTGGCCATGGCTACTGCTTGGGAGCACTTTATGAGAGAACAAGAACGCTGTTTTATAAACCCTTTTCAAACTTTGGGCTCTTCTACTGTGACTGCTTTATCGGCCAAGGCTGTAAATCTGAGGGAAAAGCTGGAGAATCTGTTGCAGAAGGAGGCTAGTACACATATTAATATTCTCTGCCTGCAGCAGTATGTACAACTGAATATTACCCACAGAGGTCTGCGAGCATATAAAGCACCTACAACCTCGTTTGAGGAGGGGAATGCTGAGGATATGGCCCATCGAAAAAGATGGGTACCGGCAGCTCACCAGTGTTCCACTGAATGGATCTGCATCCTAATTGACAGGGATGAGTTAAAGAAGCAAAGGCTTAAAGAAGAAATCAGAATGGTGAGTGTTGAACTTGATAAACTTTTAACATCTGTTAAATTGACTAGTATGCTGGAAGAAATTAATGGCAGACTTGTGGACTTTGAGGAATTACTAGTAGAGCGCAAAAGCTATAAAATTAACAGACATTAAGGATTACAGCCTTGATAAAGCATTTTTTTTGGAAAAGAAAAAATAACCGGTCTTTTTCATCTAGGAGCAGAAGTAATAATGGCGGTAATGTCAGTTGGGCAAAAATGTTTCTGCTGCTTCTGAAGACAGAGATGTGAGTGCTGGAGCTGAGGGGAGTGTGGAACAGTTTCCAGCTTTGCCTAAAGTACAAAATCCGAAAGACATACAGAACCGCTTTCGGAGTTCCAGTTCTGTTAGAACAGACTTTAACAACAGGAAACGGGGCCTCAATGAATGGGGTCAGCAAAAGAACTATAACAAGAAGGGACAGTACAAGAAAAAACGTTGGTACTAATGTAGTCTGCGATAATTTACATGTGTTAAATTTATCCAAACATGAAATTTCTGATGTGGTTATGTCTGTATTATGTCTTGGTCTCAAATTTATACCAACTGCTTTACTGTAATTACATGTACTTAAAAGTGAAATCTTTTCTTTTAGTAGAAAACTGCATTTAATGTACTACTTTAAACAGGAGGGGGGCTTGTGTTTAATGACTGTTATGAAAGGAGTGATGAGGATTCTTTTTATTCATGCCTGTCATCTCAGGAAGATTTGTTTGACAATGATTTTAATGCCTATTGCCAACTGAATACTGATGTTATCTCTGTCAAAATCTCTTTTATTCCACCTTTTTTTAAATAATACCCTGCAAGGATTTTCTGCTACTCTTTATTTTGAGGTTGAAAAATATACTGGTCCTATATAGAGAATAAGTCTAACATATGTTTTAATTAAACTAAACAGCAATGGCTAGCCCTATTGGAATTTGGTAATGACAGAAGATGGGTGGTTAAACCATCTGACAAGGGCAACCAAATATTTATCATGCACTTCACACAATACTTAGAGATGTGTCATAAACATTTGAATAATGTGGAAGTTTATAGAAAATGTGTTGCTTCTGATTACTTTGAAGCTATTAAGCAGTACCAACTTTTGTTATACAAAGGGGTATTTCACTTCTAAGGATGTGGAAAAGTTTGGAGTGGAAAATTACTCTATGGCAGTTTTTTATTGCCTACCCAGAACAGACAAAGGCTTAACTAACGTTAGTGGCAGACCTATAGTATCTGCACAGATGTATTTTTGAAGAATATAAGTGTGCTGTTACATGAACATCTTAAGAAATATGTTAGGAGTACAGCCACTTATATCAGGGACAGCCAGGACCTTTTGAAAAAAATAAAGGGTAAAGTTTGGAATATGGACATGTTTTGGCTCTGTTTGGATGTCAAAAGTCTATATATAAATATTAAGCATGAAATAGGGACACAGGCCTTGTTCCATTTTTGGGGGGACTCTCCCATTTCTCATTTTTTGATAGATTTAGTTATGTTTTGTTTAAAAAATATTTTTTTTATATTCAATGGCGATATTTTCCAGCAATTACAGGGCACTGCCATGGGGGCGGCTTTTGCCCCCATGTATGCTAACTTAGTCATGGTGAAATTTGAAGATGATTGTATTTATAGACATGATTTTTTTAGATCAAAAGTTATTTTAGATTTATTGTTTTTTTTTTTTTTTTTTTTTTTAAAAGTCAAGGAAGCCAGACAGAGGCCCTTGGGTTTGTTAATGATCTACAATCTAATACTATGGGCTTAAGCTTTGATGGTATACAGCTTGGCCCACAAGTTAATTTTTTGGATATACGCTTAGATGGACTTACTACTAGTCTCCATAGGAAATTTAGGCATATAAATGTATTTTTATATGGGAATAGTTGTCACCCCAAACATTTGGTCAAGGTACTATCCTATAATGAATTCTTATGAATTCATAGGCTATGTAGCCTTGATATGAGCTTTGATTTAGAGATAGGTGAAGCAGAAAAAATGTTTATTAAAATAAAGTGGCTATTATGTCCAGCTGGTCAAGGAAGCTAAACAAAAAATTAAAGACATGAGGGTATATTGTTAACTCTCAGGGAGATGCTCATTATGCCCGTGCTAGTGGAAAATATAATGTTTGTATGGGTGAAAATAAATCCACTAATACTGCTGTCAACAATGGGGAACAGAAGAAAGTTTTTTTAGTAACAACTTATAATGTTAATTGAGGAAATAGTTAATAAAGTACATAGCTTATGGCCAATGCTCCTAAGGGATAAAACTTTGAACTCTATACTGCCTGACTTTGTGAGTACTGCATATAAAAGAGCTAGGAATGCGTCTGATATTCTGGTACATAACCAATTTTGCTTACCAAATGTTAATGTCAGTCAGAGCTTAAGCAAAAATAAAGGCACTGCTTGATGTGATGGTTGTTCCATCTGTCAATATGTAGTAAGTTATTTTCCCTAAATTAATAGCAGCAAGTTTCCAGCTAGGCAAGAATACAGTTGTAACACGGAGAGGTTAGTTTTACATAGGGGAAACGTATAGGAGTTTTAAGGTCCAGTTACAGGGACAAAAAATAAAATAATTACAGAGTCCCCTTGGGAGTCATTTTTTGATAGGACACAACTCTAACCCTGATTCTCTTAGGGGTTGTGTTTTGGAAAAACTGCAAGTTGGCATAGGTGAACGTGTGTCTTTAAAAAAAAAAAAAAAAAACTTTTAAAAAAAGAAACCCTGCTGATTTTAAAGTATGGTACTTTGGAGCCTCAGGGACTCAACAAAGAATGCAATTGGAAGTATGTGATTTGAATTGTATGCTTAATTAATTATTTTGTGTAACATGCTGTATATAAGCAAACAGTATTTTGTAGTGTTTTTACTCTTGGAAGGCTGTGTAAGCCGAGATGCTAAGTGTTTCAATTAAATTCGCTTACTTCTTGGATCGGTGGCCTTGGTGGTATTTTATTATTGCATTTTTTGTTTTTTTAAGTTGCATTTGTTAGTAGAGGATTATCACTTCGGGTCTTTCCTGAAGCAAGCAGAATGTAACATACTGCCACAGTCTATCCAAGTTCCAGCATCAACAACCTGCAATGAGAACAAGCAGCAGCCCACTGCCATGAATGTAGTCCATGACTCCTGCAGGGCTAGGAAAATACAACTGCATTTGTGATTATGGTAGACACATCCTAGGGTTCCAAAACAATGACACTATTAATTCCAGCCATGGGCTAACAGACTACAAAAACAACATTCCGCCATACATAACTTACGTGGTACTGCAGAAGAATGGCAGATACCAGCAGCAGACTACTAACATGTGTAGCCTGGTCTACCTAATAAAGTAGACACACACAAATGACTAGTGACTGTTAACAGTGTTGTGCAAACCTCATTTAGTACTTCATCATGATGTTTTTGTTTTTGTCTGCTGTAGTCCTCCTCCCTCTCTTAATAATAGACAAAGTTATTTTCTTAGCTACTGTAGGCATTTAGCCATCTAAAGGAATAGTGAAGATATAAGTAAATGTAACCAGGGTGGTTAAATACTAAGATGGTGGCACCGACTATGGCAGCAGCCTCTCTGGCTCCCAATACGCACTGTTTTTGCGTCTCGTCAAGTGAAGATTTTTCATCGGGTGAGTCCGCTTCCTGTTCTAGTGTGCAGACTTTACCGTGGGAATACTGGTGAAGTTTGTGACATGAAATAATGTTGTTTTGCTTGTTTTCGTAACAAAGTAGCATGGAGTGGTGGAAGTTGGGCCTGTGACAGTGACTGGGCCACTACGAAGTGCAGGAAAGAGAATTTCATTGATTTTGGAAGGGTCCCTTGAATACGGCAGTGATTGGAGTGACAGAATATGGAGAAGGAAGACTGTTTAGATGTGGTGTCGGTAGAGAGGAAGCCTTGGCAGTTGCTGTGAAGTATTTTGGTCAATGAGGCCGGTCGGGCCTGCAGGTAGAGGTGACTGATGGACTGTGGTTGGAGAGGTCGGAAGGAGGCTTGTTGGAGTAGAAAGTTGTTGTAGATGGTCAGAAGTGTAGAGGCGGTTGACTGCAGGCAGCAGCGGTTGCACTGATAAGAGAAATAAGATCTTTTGAGATAATGTTGATCTTCAGTTGGCTCTTGACTGTTGTGTTGTAAACTGCTTTACTGTGACATGTTCTGTTGTGATGTTATGTTATCGTGCATGAGCTTGGAGGAACGAAATTTCATTCAGCTGTACTTGTATGGTTGAATGACAAAGTTTGCTTTACTTTGCTTATTCTGGTCACTTCCAGAGGATGCTCTCACCGCAAAGAATAATGCAGCACTCTCACTATAAGAGAGAGGACTAATACAACAGCCATCCACCAATGCAGAGTCTGTCCACTGCAGGTCAATCATGACTATGCTGCAACATAAACGTGTTGCAAGGTTACCTTTCATTACACTGCCCACCCTAAATTACATGTACCTGTTCTGTGTAGTGAGCTTTTCAAATCTCTTTGAAGAAATAAATATATTTTATGCAACAATGAACTTGTCAGAACACATGCCAACCACTAAATAAAATGATTTCACAAGTGAAACCTCCTCCAAGATAATACTCAGGCCACCACTGCATTTGACTGTTATTCTGAATCTTTGCCAGTATATTTGTCTATTTTTACTTTTAGGTCAGAATGGCAGTACCAGTTCACCTCCTACTCTTCCTGAATGTAAAATACTTTCCAAAAAACCAAACAGGAACTCATATTTTCTTTTTCTTTTGAAATAAATGTAAGCATCTATTAGACACAAGTTATTTGTTAAGCTACTTCACTGACTAAAGATAAAAAGTACAGTTGTGTACCTACCATAAATGTAGATGTTCGAGTGTATTCACTGTTGCAGTCATTACACTTGGGTTATCCTGCTGGCAGGCAACCCGTAGTCGGCCCGAGTTCCAAAGTCTTGGTCCAGCGTCAGTTGCTGTCGCCTCTTCCCTGACGTCAGTGCGCCAGGGGTATAAAAGTTGCAACCGACGCCATTTTCATCAGTTTTTCTTGCCCCAGATGTCAGGTGCCCCCAGATATGAAGGCTGTAAAGATAAAAATATGCCCATGCATATATCACTAAAAACATTTTCTTCTTCTAAAAGCAAATACACCACATAGGTTGTATAGAGTTGAGAAGTGCAGAGTAGTCCCAGCAAAGAGGGGGATGGTGGGTGGGTAACCAGGACTGCAACAGTGAATACACTCGAACATCTACATTTATGGTAGGTACACAACTGTACTATGCTGATCGTGTTTCACTGTTGCAGGCATTACACTTGGGTAGAATCCCAAAGCTTAGGCAGGCTGGCTGGGTCTAGATTGGATTTGGCGAGGCTAACAAGCCCTGCAGAACTGCAGTGGCAAAGCCTGCTCTGGATTTGGAGTAGAGAGGTAGGTGGTAGTGCTTGGTAAAAGTGTGCACTGAGCTCCAGGTTGCAGCTTCTAAAATGTCTTTGGTTGGTACCCCTCTGAGGAAAGCTGCTGAAGTGGCTGCTGCTCTGGTAGAATGAGGCCTAATGCCCTTAGGCACAGATTTGCCATGTTGTACATAACAGAAGCGGATGCAGTGTCCTATCCATTTGGAGATTGTCTGCTTTGTAATAGGTTTTCCTTGTGATCCTGCAACATATGCTACAAACAGTTGTTCAGTTTTTCTGAAAGCTTTTGTTTTGTCCAAGTAAAATTGTAGCTGCCTGTGAATATCCAGTCTTTCCCCTTTATTCTGGGGATTTGGGTAGAAAGTAGGCAAATTAATAGTTTGGTTTAAGGCCACATTGGAGACCACTTTTGGCATGAATGTTGGTTTCGTCCTTACAGAAACCCTGTCCTGGTGAAAAATGAGGAAAGGTTCCATGGCCATCAATGCCTGTAACTCTGAAACTCTTCTTGCTGAAGTTATTGCTAGAAGCAGAGCAGTTTTCCATGACAAGAATTTTAGATCAGCTGTGCTGGCTGGTTCAAAAGGAGGTAGTGTTAGTTTTTCTAAAACAAAATTGAGGTCCCAAGTAGGTACTGGTGCTCTCCTAGGGGGTCTTATATTCTTTGCCCCTCTGAGGTACTGTCGTAGTAGAGGATGTGAAAAAATAGGAGGGTCCGTATTGTAATGAGCTGAAATGGCAGAGGCATGGATTTTAATAGAAGAAAAAGATAGGCCTTTGTCCAACATCTTAGTCAGGTATTGTAAAATCTGAGGCATATTAGGGACCAGTGGGTCGAGCCCTTGTGCCTGGTTCCAAGCACAGAATCTCTTCCATTTTTCCGCATAAGGATTTCCTAGTGCTGGGTCTCCTGGCTTCCAAAATTACATCCATAACAGCTTTAGAGAGAGGTGCAGTCTGAGTGGCTACATTATCTGCCATGCTGCCAGGTTTAAGGTTCTGAGTTGACTGTGCAGAATCTGGTTGTTTTGCTGTGTCAGAAGATAAGGGATTTGAGGTAGAGGCCAAGGCGGGCCTTGGGACACAATCTTTAGGATTGGGTACCAGTGCTGGCGTGGCCAGTCTGGTGCAATCAGGATCATTTTTGGCCTCTCGTCTGACTTTTAGAAGCAGCTTGGTAAGAAGAGGCATCAGAGGGAAGGCATAGACTGTCAGATTTTTCCAGTTGAAAGATAGAGCATCCACTTTCCATGCTTGAGAGTGATAAGTCCTTGTGCAAAATTTCTGTAATTGGCAATTGTGAGGGGAGGCACATAGATCTATGTCTGGGCGTCTCCATTCCCTTGTTATCATGTTGAACACTTGTGGATTTAGCTTCCATTCATGAGGATCCATGAGATTTCCGCTTAGTTCGTCTGCCAGTGTATTTTTTGTTCCTGGCAGGAGTTGTGTTTGCAGATGTACCTGGTAAGTCAGTGCTGTGTTCCACAAAGTCCTGGCTTGTCTGCATAGGGGGTAGGGTAGGAATGTGTGTGCCCCCTTGCTTATTTATATACCACATAACTGTGGTATTGTCCGTCTTTATTAATAATTGTCCTGGATGTATTAGGTCCTTGAAGGCTGTCAGGGCATTCTGTACAGCTAGCATCTCTTTTTGATTGATGTGAAGATGCAGTTGTTCCTTGGGCCACGTGCCGTGAATACATTTTCCCACCATATGTGCTCTCCAGGCGTAATCCGATGCATCCGTTGTTATTGTCTGCCTGGCTGTAGGTAAGGTGAAAGGCTGTCCCTTGATGTTCTTCGTTCCCCATTGCTGCAGTCCTTACTATTGGGTATAGTCCGCATCCAGTCGGCCCGAATACCAGAGTATAAGGCTGACGTCGGTCAGGGCGCATTAGACTGACGTCAGTACGTCAGGGTACTAATGCGCATGACCGACGTCATATCCTCAGTCTTTTTTGCCGCATGGTCCGATGCAGAAGCAGTTTTGCGAGTGCAGGTTGGCGTTCTGAAATATTTCCGAAACCGGAGTTTCAGACCGAAACAGAGTTGGCTAAGTACCCGTTGGGAACATTTTGGTTTTTCTTGCCTCAGTATTTAACCGGATGTCAGAAAAAGTGAATAACTGTATTTCTTGTGGGAAACAGATACCTCATAGGGATTACCATACCTTGTGTATACCTTGTTTAGGGCCTGAGCACGACGTTGTTGGTTGCCGCTCTTGTGCTAGGTTTAACAAACGCACTATTAAGAGGAGGTTAGACTGTGCCAGGTTGTGTTTGGGAAGCGTTGCAATTATAAAATGCCGCCGGATGCTCCGGCGCCCTTCCCAAGAAGCGCAAGGACAAAACAGCGAAGCCTAGGGTTGATGAACCGGCAGTCCCGGACGCCGGTTCTTTAGAAGGCTCAGTGGAGCCAGAGGTTTTGCCAGGAGTTTCCATGGAGTCTCAGGCAGAAACTTTACTGTTACTGGATGTGCCTTCTCAGGAGGTAGGCCAGGCTGAGGGGCTTCTCAGGTAACTGTTCTTCCCTCTCTTCCCAAGGTAGTTAGAGCCTCTCCTTCTGTTGCCAAAACTTCTTTGTGAGGTAGGCCTAGTTCAGCTTCAGTGGGGGCTTTTCCTAGCATTTCGGGTTCTGTACCTAAGAAACATATGCTTAAAATGGCTGAAGATTTGATTACTATGATTAGAGGTTCTATGCCCCCGCCTGATAAGAGGCCTAGGGTGGAACCGAGTTTGATAGTTTTGAACAGTGTTCAGAGGCTTCAGAGTCTTCTGCGGAAGACTTGCAGGAGTATCCTACTTATTCTGATTCTGATGTGGATGATTCCACTCCTACAGCTTCTCCTCCTGAGGATTTCTCATTTTCAGAGACTCTGCATTCCATGAGGGAGCACTTTAAATGGGAAGGCCAGGATTACTCTGATTCCAGGAAAAGGCTTAGGGAATTCTTGTTTTACCCCAGCATAGGCCCTTAGCTATTCCTCCTGTGTTGAATGTGGTGGAAGATGTTTTTGCAGAGGCTTCCCTGAACCCAGACTCTTTGCCTCCTGCTCCTGTTAAGCCTGATAGGTATTATAGGGTGCCCAAGCTCATAAGTATTTGTTTAAGAGTCCTAGGGCGGACCCAGAAACTATTTCTCAAGGGCCTAAAGGTGTTAAAGCTTCTGTGATTAAAAATCCTGTTCCCACTGATAAAGAGGCAAGGGCTTTGGATAGGTGGGGAAAGAAAGTGTATACTTCTTCCACTCTAGCCATGAGAGCATTGAATTGTCAGTTTCACATGCTAAAATATCAGAATTATCTCCTTTCACAATTAAAATCTAAGGTGGATGCTTTGGCGGAAGGTATTGAGTGTAAAGAGTTGCTGGATTTGGTTCATGTGTCTGAACAAGTGGGTAAGCATTCTTTGCAATGTGGTTTTGATGCTGTACAGGCCTCCTCGAGGGTGGCTGCTACTAGTTCTGTTCTTCGCAGGCATGCCTGGTTGAAGGATCAGAATTTAGCTGAGCATGTTAAGACAAGGATTTTGGATGCTCCTTTACAGTCTGATGTGTTGTTTGGATCGCCTGTGGAAGCAGTTTTAAAGAAAATGGAGGACAAAGCTAAGTCTATGCAAACTGTTAAAGATTTTTGCAGGTGCAGCCACCAAGTTTAGTAGAAATTGGCCTGCTAAGGGGTGGACATATCCTGCTTATGATTCCCAGTCTAGGGGTAGGTCTAGACGTGGTAGGGGCAGGGCTCAAGGTTCTTTTAGGCCTAGAACAGGGAGTTCACCTGCTCAGACTTCTGGTGAGGGCAGGGGTCAGTCCTTTCGTAAACAGACCCAATGACCTGTCTTTTCAGCTGCCAGTAGATTCTCGTCTGGCAGCTCCTTTGGGAGGAAGACTGTCTCTTTTCAAAGAAAATTGGGATTTAATTACTCAAGACAAATGGGTGTTGGATATCATTCACCACGGTTACAGATTTTATTTCCATACCATGCCCCCTTTCAAAGGCATGCCAGACGTTCCTCCTCCACAAAGAAAAGAGGCTCACAAGCAAGTTTCTCAGTTACTCCAGATGGGGCCATTCAGCCAGTCCCTGTATCAGAAAGGGGCCTAGGATTTTATTCTCGCCTGTTCCTAGTACCAAAGAAGGGGAACACGTGGAGACCAATTTTGGATTTATCTCTCCTCAACACTTTTCTGGACATTCCCAAGTTCAAGATGTTGACGTTACAACAGCTTTTACCTCTGCTGGGCAAAGATCACTGGATGGTAACTTTAGATCTCAAGGAAGCTTACCTTCATGTGCCTATAAGGCTAAGTTGCAGGAAGTATCTGCGGTTTCGAGCTGGAAATTCTCATTATCAGTTCTCTGCATTGCCCTTTGGCTTATCTACTGCCCAGAGTATTCACAAAGGTTCTGGCTCCAGTGATAGCTTACTTCAGGCTTCAAGGAATTCAAATCTATCCTTACTTGGACGACTGCCTGATTCTGGCTCAAGAAAAGGAAGACCTTCTACAGCATCTGGAATATGTTATAGCAGTGCTAAGATGCCTAGGGTATTCTGTGAACGAAATAAAGTCCAGTCTAGTACCCTCTCAAGACATGTGCTTTCTGGGTGTGAGACTGAATACAGCAGCCCAGATGGCCTTTTTAACCCCGGACAAACAAAAGAGTCTATCACTTTACTTCCATCAACTATCTCATCAGTCCGTGCTGACTGCAAGGACAGTCCTTCAAGCATTAGGGTTCATGGCATCTTGTATTCTGGTGCTTCCCAATGCCAAACTGCATATGAGGAAGCTACAATGGTATCTCAAAAATGTATGGACACAGCACTGCCAGGATTTGGACACTGTCATTCTAATAATACCTTGCCTTCAAAAAGAATTTTTGTGGTGGGCTCAGGAATGTCACCTAAACAAGGGACTCTCTGTGACCCGGCCAGAGGCGAGTCAGATTTTAACGACAGATGCCTCGGGAGCTCATCTAAATGGAAAGTGGATACAAGACAAGTGGCCTGCCAGACTACAGCATCTACATATCAACATGAAGGAGATGTTAGCAGTCCAGTTTGCATTAATGGCTTTCAAGGAGTTACTTCTTCCAGGGCAGGTGTTGATTCAAACAGACAACACAACTGTCATGTGGTACATCAACAAGCAAGGGGGAACACATTCTTATCCTCTATGCAGGCAAGCAATGATTTTATGGGAGACTGCGCTAAGCTTGCAACTAACTCTTCAGGCAAGGTTTCTGCCGGAGCACAGAACTCCTTAGCAGATGTGTTAAGCAGACAAATCATGGATCCCCACGAGTGGAAACTGGATCTTCATGTATTTCAAAATTGACAGTGTCATGGGGAACTCCAGACATAGATCTGTTCGCTTCTCCACTAAACCACCAGCTGCCACAGTATTGCACAAAGGGGTTTCATCACACAGCTTGGAAAGTGGATGCTCTGTCTTTCAGTTGGAAAAACCTTCATGTGTATGCCTTTCCTCCTCTGCCTCTTCTTCCAAAGGTACTATTAAAGGTCAGACAAGACAGGCCAAGGATGATTTTGATAGCTCCAGATTGGCCTCGGCAACACTGGTACCCACTACTACGGAGTCTGGTAAGGAAGCCTCCATGGCCTTTACCTCTGATTCCTCATCTGTTATCTCAGAAGGATGGTCATCTGCTCAATGTCAAGCTTCACTCTCTTCATCTAACAGCCTGGCATATTCTGTGTTGAAACACAGCAGGTCTCAACTTCCTCAACAAGTTTTAAATGTGATTATGGAAGCTAGAAGACCTAGTACAAGGAAAGTGTACGCAGAAAAATGGAAGAGATTTTTATTTTGGAGTACAGCAAAGAATTTGCAGGTTTCTGAGCCTAATTTGAGTGTGGCTCTTCAATATCTTACTGAGTTATTGGACAAAGGTTTGTCCTTCTCTTCCATTAAGATTCATGCTGCAGCAATTTCCGCTCACTATGATTGTGACCCACCATTGTTTTCGCATCCTTTGTTCAAGCAGTTTCTTAGAGGGGCAAAGAATATAAGACCCCCACGTAGAGCTCCTACTCCTGCTTGGGATCTCAATTTTGTGTTGGAAAAACTTACTCTACAACCTTTTGAGCCTGCAGCTACTGCTGAATTGAAATACTTGTCATGGAAGACTGCTTTTCTGTTGGCTATTACTTCTGCAAGAAGGGTGTCTGAGTTGCAGGCCCTTATGGCAGTAGAGCCATTTTGATTTTCCATAAGGATAGGGTATCATTACGTACTAATCCTTCCTTTATGCCTAAGGTGGTTTCTAGTGTGGCTTTAAACCAAACTATTCATTTGCCTACTTTTTATGCAGACCCCCAAAATAAAGGGGAAAAGATTTTGCACACTTTAGATGTACACAGGCAATTGCGTTATTATTTAAGCAGGACTAAGGATTTCAGGCAGTCTCAGCAGTTGTTTGTTTCTTTTGCTTTGAGTTCACAGGGCAAGCCTGTGTCAAAACAAACTATTTCTAGGTGGATTGGCTTTTGCATTGCATTTTGTTATTCCCATCATGGCAAGGAGATTCCAGCTGGGATTAGGCCTCATTCCACTAGGGCTACTGCCACTTCAACAGCATTTCTAAGGGGTGGCAACTAAGGATATTTTGGAAGCAGCTACTTGGAGTTCAGTGCATACTTTCTCTAAGCATTATCACCTTCCTATCTACTCTAAGTCTAGGGCTGGTTTTGCCACAGCTGTTTTGCAAGGCATGTTGTCAGCTCCTGCTTCTTTATGATTTGCCAGCCTCCCTTACCTCTGCTTTGGGATTCTACCCAATAGTAAGGACTGCAGCAATGGGGAACGAAGAACATAGTACAGTTTTGTACCTACCATAAATGTAGATGTTCGAGGATCCCCATTGCTGCAGTCCAATTTACCCTCCCTCCTTCCCCTCTGTGTTTAGGGGTGGTTGTGTAGGTGAGGTTACATGCTTATATTTTTGTATATATTCTTGTATGTATTGTACATATTTTTGGTGCAGGTATTTTGGGCCTTGTCTTTTTAGGGTCTTCTGACATCTGGGGCAAGAAAAGACTGAGGATATGACGTCGGTCATGCGCATTAGTACCCTGACGTACTGACGTCAGTCTAATGCGCCCTGACCGACGTCAGCCTTATACTCTGGTATTCGGGCCGACTGGATGCGGACTATACCCAATAGTAAGGACTGCAGCAATGGGGATCCTCGAACATCTACATTTATGGTAGGTACAAAACTGTACTTTGTGGTGACAGGCCTGTGACCACCATCGAAACTCCTGTTGTAGGCAGGGAATCAAGGTTATGATGGTCTCTAGGCTGTGACAATGCCGAGTCCAAACACTTTTTAGATACCACTGTAGTTTCCTCATATGCAGTGTGGCATATGGAATTTGTAGAATGCAAGATGCCATGAAACCCAGGGCCTGCAGAATTTTTCTTGCAGGGAGCTGGGTCTTTGTTGCCATCATTAGAAAGTAATGAGTCAGTTGCCTTTGCTTGTCTGGCGTGAGATAAGCCATCTGGGCAGTTGTATTTAAGCTTGCACCCAGGAATATTATATCTCTTGAGAGGGCACTAGTTTTGATTTCTTTTCATTTACTGTGTACCCTAGGCAAATTAGTAATCTTTTTACAAACTCCAGGTGCTTTAGAAGAATGTCCTTGCTCTCTGCTTGAATAAGGCAGCTGTCCAAGTAGGGATATATTTGAATTCCTTTTTGCCTGCAAAATGCAATTACTGGTGCCAGGCATTTTGTGAAGACCCTGGATGCAGTAGATAAGCCAAAGGGCAGTGCAGAGAATTGATAATGCATTGAGCCTGCTATAAATCTGAGGTATCTTCTGCACGATTGTCTGATTGGGATGTGCAGGTATGCTTCCTTGAGATCCAAAGTAACTAGCCAAGCCTCTTTGCCCAGCATGGGAAAGAGTTGTTGTAGTGTTAACATTTTAAATTTTGGAACATCCAGGAAAGTATTTAGGATTGACAGGTCCAGTGTTGGTCTCCATGCTTTGTCCTTTCTGGGTACTAGGAAAAGTCGTGAGCAAAATCCTTGGCCCTGTTCTTCTTGGGGTACATTTTGAATAGCTCCCATATCCATAAGAGCTGCAATCTGTTTTTGTGCCTCTGCCCATTGGTTTTGAGGCAGGTTTGGCATACCTTTTGGTTTTGGAAGCGTGTGGAAGTGGAACCTGTACCCTTGAGAAACTATATTCAACACCCATTGGTCTTGGGTGATCATGTGCCATTTTTTTGAGAAAAGTGCTAGCTTCCCCCCAGGGGTGCTGTCAACTGGTAAGTGCTTGGCATTTGCAGAGGGAAGTCATTGCGACTGTTTTCTACAAGGTTGTGATTGGTCTTCTCCTCCTTTGGGGGCTGAAGAACCCCATTGTTTAGGTCTGTAGGAGCCTTGGGGCTGAGATCTGCCTCTTGGGCATCTGTATCTGCCTCTTTGTGGCCTGTCTGACACTGGAAAGGACCAATTTTTTGAAGGCCAGTTCCTGCTAAATCTAGGTGGCTGAACTCACAGTTTGCATTGACTTTGCTTTATCCTCCATTTTCTTTAAAACCTCTTCTGCCTTAACACCAAACAAAGTATCATGCTGTAGTGGAGCATCCAATAATTTCATTTTAACATGGTCAGGTAAACCTTGTTCTTTCAACCAAGCATATCTTCGAATAACTGAGCCTGTAACTGTGGCTCTACAAAAAGCCTCTAACGAATCAAAACCACACTGTAGAGTATGCTTTCCCACTTGTTCAACTGCATGCAGTAAATCCTGCATTTCTTTACAGTCAGGACCTTTTGTATTTGTAATCATTTTCTGCTTTAACAATGACATGAGATACTGTTGATATTTAAGCATGTGAAACTGACAGTTTAAAGCTCTTACAGATAAAGTAGCAGAAGTGTAAACTTTTTCACCCATCTCTCCAGAGCTCTGGAATCCCTATCTGAGGGGACAGGATTTTTGGCAGTGGAAGCTTTAACCCCTTTTGGACCCTGAGAAATAGTTTCTGGGTCCGCAGCGGGGTTTTTGTAAAGAAATTTATGAGAGTCAGGGACCCTGTAGTACTGGTCTGGCTTTACTGGTGCAGGGGGTAAAGAATCTGGAGACAGACTGGATTCAGAAAAAACATAATCAACAATATCAAGGACGGGGAATAGCCAAGGCCCTGTGCTGAGGCAATAGAAGGAAATATCCGAGCCTTTTCTTGGATTCTGAGTAATCCTGGCTCTCCCAATGGAAATGTTCCCTCATGGCGTGCAGGGTTTCCCCAAAAGAGTAATCCTCAGGTGGTGAAGCTGAAGGAATGGACTCCAGCATCAGAGTCCTGATAGGGAGGGAGAGAATAGCTCTGGTCAGAGGAAGAATCAGAAGAAATGGAAACCTGATCAGAGGAATCATAATCAGTGTCTTGCCTAGGCCTTTTGTCAGGATGGGGATGGGAGCCCCTGATTAAAGTAATAAGGTCTTCAGCCATTTTAAGCATCTGTTTCTTAGGCATGGATGACTGTTCTGGAGAATGCTGCACTTGTTTCTTTGTCTTTAATGGTGTTTTTGACTTTGCTGCTGTAGTAGCTTTAATTGTAAGCTGAGAAGGTCTGAAAACACCCTCAGAAGCCGGTGCATGCTCAGCAGCTCCGGACCCATCTGAGGGTATACTTTCCGTAGGGCCTATACCTTGAGTTTCCACAGGCCTCGGTGTGTCCACGTGGCTGTCCGTTGCGGCCTGTGGCTCTGAGGTAGCAGGTGTCAGGGGCTGCGAAAGCGCCTCACTGAGAACCGGCGACTGGCCTAGAAGAGGCTTTGTCGTCTGTTTTGGACCTCGGATGCCTGTCTTTTTCTTTGCGTTTTTTATACATTCCGGTTGTCAGTTGTTCTGACGGCATTATGTAATTAAATCTTCGTCCAAAATAATGTAAAGCAAAATCAAACCGACGTTTAATAGTGCGTTTATTAAACCTAGCACAAAACCGACAACTAGAGATGTCGTGGTCAGGGCCTAGGCAAGGAATGCAGTAAGAGTGGAAGTCCTTATGAAGTACTTGCTTCCCACAAGAAATACAATTATTAACTTTTACTGACATCGGTCTGGAGCAAGAAAAAGTTTCCCCAATGGGGTACTTAGTTTTATTGAAGACTTCGGTTCTGAAATTCAGTTTTGAAAATCTCAGGAGTCGGCCGACCGGCACTTGCGAACTGCTTATGCTTCAGGCACCGCACGGTAAGAAAGACTGAAGAAAATGGTGTCAGTTGCAACTTTTATACCCCTGGCACACTGATGTCAGGGAAGAGGTGACAGCAACCAACGCCGGACCTAGACTTTGGAACTCTGGCCGACTACAGGTCACCTGCCAGCAGGATAACCCAAGTGTAATGACTGCAACAGTGAAACACGATGAACATCACAGTTTTCTCAGTCCAATACATTTTCTACGTGAGCAAACAGCTATTTACTGAAAATGAAGACTGCACCTACAGCCAAGGTACAACATTTCTAGTGATTACAACCATTAAAAAATCAACACAGTTAAAGGGGTAACTATATTAAAAGACATAAGGAAAGACATTGATCTATTATTCATCTGTTCATTCTAAGTTACCTGCTTAATTTCAGGGTCATGGGGAAGCAACAGCCTACCCGGTCACTCATTGAATACAAGGCAGAGGAAGTGCACCACACACAGACACAGACACACACAGCACGCATTCACCTCCTACAGACAATTTACAGCGTCTTCCACATTAACTTATGGAATGTCTTTGGGATCTGGGTGCACCTAGTGGAAACCCACAAAGACAAGCAGGGCAGCCCAGTGGAGAACCAAGTACTCTAAGGAAATAATGATAACTGGTGCACCACCCTGGATCCATTACACATTACATACACTACATCTGTTCAGTTATGACCATACAAGCTTTGCAGCCACTGCATCTGAGGGATGGCAGTATGTATACATCGAAGATTACTGACATCAGGTGTTCTTTCTGTTTTGAAGTACCACAACAATAAACCTAAGAAACTAAGGTGTTTCTCTGAAACACAATGATAAGAAAAGATCTCAGCAAAATATTTTGTGGCTCTGCCCATCTTGTTACATTTAAGTTACAGAAAATACTTTCATGGCAACAAGGAACACCATTTATAAATGATCATGTAATACAGAGCACAAATATAACATATTTGGCAAAATATTTGATTTATACAATTTGTGACTTCACAAACTGCATCTATTTTGGCAAGAAATGAATATGTGTAAAGGCTAAGTAGGCATTTTAAACTCTATCAAATTACCTGTAAAACATCATCAGTGTATGGCTTATGGTTACCACGGTGTGTTTGCTCATCACTGATCATGAAGATGCACTGATCCAAAAAGCTCTTTCTCAGACAGAGTCTGGGAACTCAAACGACAATAAAGTAATTCGACATCTGTCACAGTAATGGAAAACCCTGACTACATTTCTGAGTTAGTGAACATTTTGGTTGAAGCATGCTTTACCTTTATAACCCTGTATACCTGAGTTTACAGAAACTAAGCAAAATTATTTCATTCAAAAGTATAACTAGTTATAATTATTAAGAAAAATGTATACATATTCTTCATGATGAAAGTGTTTATATTTACAGTTTTAAAACAAATTAGTTTACTGCATTGCTAAGGCTACGTTAACCCCAACTATAGAGTTATAACCTTAATGATGTGTGTGCAAGTCTGGAGACGCACAGGCACAGAAAAAATACTGTAAACAATTGTCAGTAATCTGCCTGCTAAATGCATTGCTGGCATTATGATTTCCAACAAATGAACTGGCATCAAAAATGTTTTTTGGCTGAGGTGTTAAAATCACATTATATTTCTTGGTTAGAAAATGCTATATCACCATCTCTGACTCATAGTGGTTAAGCATGCTACCCTTTGCAGCTATGTCAGTAAGGCACATTTAGAGCATGGAACAGTGTGCACTCAATATGACCAGTTTCATACTTTGACATTTCTCAAGTGCAAAATGAATTGAATGACCGTGCTTATCAATCATAAACCTGCTGTAAAACAACTGTTGGTAATCCTTCAGCATCACCGTCTTAATCCTTGGATGGGTAGAAATCCACAGTCTTTCCACTGCCAGATAGCAGCATTATACAACATGTCTTAATATCTATCAAAGTGGGATACACAGAGGTAGATATGTTGCATAACATGTACAAATTTTAAAATGACTGAACCAATAAATTTTACAAACTCCATTATCTCAGCCTCAAATATTCCAGGGTGTTATTCACTCAGATATCCATAACTGCCCAAATAATGCCAAAATCCAACTAAGAATGGTCACAGGTTGGGTGCCAGCCAATTTAGAAACTTCATGGCAACTTCAAAACCAAGAAAGCAGGCCTGAAAAAAAACAAAAAACACACACAGACATATTAATCTTAGAAAACAAAAACTGTACTACATTTGAATAATAAGGTAAAATAACTATGCAAAGTGCAAACTAACAGATAAAGGAATAAACTCCTGAACAAAAATGACAAGTGCATCAATATATTAGTCGATTTGGATGGTAACCGCATTTTCTCTTATAACTCTAGCTCTATACATTTATGAGTTTTTAATTCTTCTCATACTCTGACTGAGTTTGACCTGACTCTTGCCAAAAGACTCAATGGTGTGGTATGTTAGGCTAAGAGAGCATGCCCAACCCCAGTGCCATTCAGTTTGATCTTCACCCAAACAGTAAACACAACCTTTACAACATGGAAACAAATCACAAAAGTATAAATTTATATATGTGCCTAGCTTACAGGAAAAAACATCCTCATGTTAAGCACATAAAAGAACTGCTGGGAAGAATTACAAGAACTGAAATTAATCCTTACAGGAGATGGCCAGTAAGGTCTAAAGGAAGGGCTCAGAAGGCAAAGTCCTAAAGCAGTAAGGTGCCAAAGGGAGTCCTGGATTCCTGGAATCGTGGTCCAGAAACAATGCTAGGTGAAGCTGTGAACTTTTAATGAAGTAAAAGCTAATACCAAACGGCTGTGGCTGACAAAAAAGTTTGCAGATAACTGCAAGCTAGGAGCTGTCACTAAATCCCCAAATGACTTAGCCATCCTGCAGGAAGGTTTGTCTCAAATAAATCCAATTTAGTTTTTTAATAAATAAATAAATGCCAAAATCATGGACTGAAACTAAATGCCAAAAAAATGCATTATTGTATCATTTGAGAAGTGATCCACCCCAGGGAACAGCCACACTGACAATATGCCCCTAAGAGTTGACCCGGTTGTTCAGAATTTGGGAATGTGGAAAGTGACCAACGAAAGTCCTTCTATATTGCACAGCTTATAAATAAAAGGGACTATGTCTAGATTTAGGGATGTCATTGTTCCCCTTTTTACTCAGTCCTCATTAGGCTAATAACTGCATATAAAATCCCCCTTGGCATGTATCAGTCCAGGCGGGTCTATATTACTTCGCAGAAATGCCATTTCAGTACACTTAATCAGCAACACAAATTCAGTGAAAATCATTTCAGCGATTCGCTAAATATACCAAGTGCAAGAAAATACTAGTTCTACAGCACAAAGTACCAACATCTAAGCAAATTGAGCCTATCCAAGTGGGGGGCTGTGTCCCTACACCCCCCCCTAACTATATATACCAACTCCAAGATTGCACTACAGTGGAGAAAAGGGCAAAGTTGTGTAGCTGGCCAATTACTTTTTTGCCCTTGGTAAATTCAGCGAATTGCAGAAACTATTTTCGCTGAATTTATGTCGTTGATTAGATGCTCACTGAAATGGCATTTCGGCAAACTAATATAGACCCGTCCATACACATGCTACAATTGCAAAGGCCACAGAGATACCTTACAGATACAAAGTAACAACATGCTCTGCCTGGACTGATTAAAAGCCCTGTCACTATACTCAGTATCCTACAAACTGCTAAGAGTTGATGTGTCTGGCATACAAAGGCATCCTCTGACCACATAGTGATGGATTTACTGCACATTAGCACTTCCAATGGCATCAGAAATACTTGGTCTACGGATCTAAATCTTTTCTGCAACATCAACAGAACGGTTAGGAGGGGACAGGTATATCTCACAGAGGATACCATTACTCTGGAACAGACTCCCCATCCACATTAAGCAAAGTTCATCCTTGTTCGTATTCAAACACAACTTGGATCTCTGACTGGGGCACAGAAAATTTACCCCAGGTCTGCCTCATCTACTACCAATGCATACAGGCAGCTCCTAAATGCTTTATCCAATGTATGGGTCCTCTCAAATTATCTATGGTATAACCCCAGTTATTCTCATTAAGGGCAATACATAATTATCAACCATGTGATGGATGAGGCCATTCTCTAACCAAATGAGATAGCTTAATTCAAACACAAAAAGGGAAACTGGCTAGGCTTAAAATGGCCCACAATGGCAGCTAGTCTCGTACTTACCTATGAACTGCCAGCCAAGTGGCAACAGCATATGTCTGAAATGGAAATGTTTTTGAAGCAAGTAACCGCAGTCAAGGCACATAACCTTTTGAGACCAACATCTACCACTGGGTAGACAACTACCTTATAATAAAAGATGATGCAACTAGCAAACCACTTGTAAGATGTTTGCTTAGCATGTGTCAGACCTGCGCTAGCCTCAAGAAAGAGATAAACAAGTGGCTTAATGAACTTATGCACTCTCTTCACATAAAGCCTGAGCTGGTAGAAATCCAACTATAAAAGGTCTCTCACCCTTGGATATATTCCACTACAAAGAAAGAACAGATGATGAATGGCCTGAAGTACAATTCTAAAACCTGTTAAGAGACAAATATGAAATAGTTTCAAGTAACACTCAATCTTTTGACCTGTTATGCTACTGAATTTGCTTTATTTCTGTGAATGCCTGGGCACACCATTTAAATAGGTCCATGTAAAAGAAAAAACAGGGATTCCTACAAGTAAGGGCTGCCATTTCAGAGATGCTGTGAACATATGTGATGGCCAACAAGAATACCGCAGTCCAAAAGAAACCTTTACAGCTGCCAAACTAGCTGATTACAAAAGGGGATCAGCAAGCTTGTCATTAATGTTCATTTCCTCAAGAAAAAGAGCATTGTTTATATGGAGCTTGAAGATATAAAACCCTTTTAACTGCTTGATCATATAGTTTAAAGCTGCAATCTACACTCCACTGGGATGTGATGTGCAGAAATGCCAGAAATATATCAGCAATGGAATAACTGAGGTCCAACTCATATGTGTCTCTTAAATATGTCAAGATCAACAGTAGGCTAACATACTGTGGTGACAATGGATACCTTTCCAAACAGATGAAAAACCTCCTCCACTTAGAGGAATGAAGTCTGATATAGAGAAGGCTTTACTTAAAGATTTCTGCAGATATGCATTAAGTTTAATCAGTGCCTCCCTCTGACTTATGGCATTTAACATCTGAACAGTCTTAAATGTCCATGGCTGCAATTAAATCAAATGTAACTGCTTTTAAATTAACTGAACCACTTCTGTGATTTTTTGAAAAAGTAAAAAAAAAAAAAAAAAATCTTAAAGTATCCTCCTCCATTCACACTGTGTCATCACAGGAGCAGTTTCCTGAACTGCTTACTTAATAGTAACTACACACCTGCAGTTTCTGTGTTGTCTGATGTAGGAAAATTTGAGTGGGTCTGTAACCTCCAAAAATTCAACACATTTATGGCCTCAGTCACAGAGGCAATGAAGGGAGGCTGCAAACATCTTGCCATGTAGATTTTTCCTGGGCTAGAAAAAAGTACACTTACCATAAATGTGATGTTGGAGTGTATTCACTGTTGCAGTCATCACACTTGGGTTATCTGCCTGCAGGTAGCCCTCAGTTGGCCCGAATACCAGAGATTTAGTATTTCTGCGCCCGTTGCTGACGCTCCAGGACTGACGTCAGATCGTCAGGGGTATAAAAACAGGCAGCAGACACCATTACATCAGTTTTTCTTGCCCCAAATGTTAGAAGCCCCCCAATAGGGAGCTAAGCTATGGTGGGAAAAACACCACCAGTAAAAAGCAAATACCAATACCCCTGTAAGGGGTGAGTAATAGACCTAGAGAGGAGACAGAAAGACAAGGGGGCTGGAGGGGAAACCAGGACTGCAACAGTGAATACACTCGAACATCTACATTTATGGTAAGTGTAAACAAATGTACTATGTTCTTCACGTTTCACTGTTGCAATCATCACACTTGGGTTGATTCCCAAAGCTGAAGAAAGGGTGAAAGCAGTCAAGAAGAGTTGGGGCTGGCTAGTATGCCCTGCAGGACTGCTGTTGCAAAATCCACCCTGGATTTAGAAAAGATAGGCGGGTGGTAATGCTTGGTGAAGGTGCGTACAGAACTCCAGGTAGCAGTTTCCAGAATGTCCCTGATAGGGACTCCCCTGAGGAATGCTGTAGAGGTAGAAGTTGCCCTAGTGGAATGTGTTCTGACCCCCTGAGGGGTTGGTTTCCCATGGTGTTTGCAGCAGAAATAGATACAGTGTGCTATCCATTTGGAAATTGTTTTGAAATGGCCTTGCCCTCTACCCCTGGTGCTAAACCGAGTAGAAACTGGTCAGATTTCCTGAAGGGCTTAGTCCTATCCAGGTAGAATCTGAGCTGTCTGTGCACATCCAAGGAGTGCAGGATCCTTTCCAATTTATTTTGAGGATTAGGGAAGAAGGTTGGCAAATGGATGGATTGGTTGAAAGCCACACTGGACACCACTTTAGGCGTAAAGGAAGGGTTAGTCCTGAGGGAGACCCTGTCAGCATGAAAAATAATGAAGGGTTCCACAGCTATACGTTCATAGGTGGGTACTGGGCTATCTGCCCGAAGGCATACATTAGCCCAGCCCCGTTGTGCGGTATTCACCGCCCCTTTCGTTAGTTCCCTAGGCCCTTGATCTAGCAGCTAGTACCCTTGGCCCCTATTCTAGTAGAGCTGTTGGTATGATCCCTGGTGTGAACTTTCTGTTACCCATCCACTCGTCAAGGTTCCTCTTGAAGAGTGATAGTGAGGGGCTCTGTCTTATGTAGACTGGAACCTTGTTCCATAGCAAGGGAAGTCTTTGCGAAGGGAATCTATCCCTCCAGCATGTTCTATTCATTGTTGTGCTGAGGTTTATACCCCTAGAGCGTGTAGCTCGAGTAGATTTGGTTTTGCTAAGATGGAGCATGTTCAACAGTTCTGGGTTGGACATGGCTCTGTATGTTAGACAGAGATCGCCTCTGAGAAGGCGGTATGCAACAGAGAAAAGCCTTAGTTTTTTTCAATCGTGCTGCATAGGGCAACTGTTTGAGGCCAGTAATACTCTTAGTGAGGTACCTCTGTGGTCTCTCCAGCTGCTGGAGATGCCTGGCCAGATACATTCCAATTGGTGCATTGTACTCAATAATGGGTCTGATGTGGGAAGAGTAGAGGGGCACCACTACATCCTTAGATCTTGATACAAACCCTTTCGTGATCAGATGGGTCACATAGAAGGATTTTCTAACCACCTTGGCAACATGGTTATCAAAGGAAAGCTGACCATCTACTTGGGTCCCTAGATCCCTTATTACTTCTTCAGATTTCAAGGGGTTACCTCCTATGTGGTAGCTCGCGGGTACTCTGTTTTTTCCAAAGGGGATTACTACGCATTTTTTAGCATTTAGCTTGAGACCATGGCTTTGACACCATGCATCAGTCTCATTAAGGCCCTTCTGGAGGATATCCATGTCGGCCTGAGACGCTATTATAGCACCCAGTTTGCAGTCGTCTGCAAACTTGGTCAGCCACAGCCCTTCAGTGCTTGCCTGTACTTCTGAGACGTATATGCCAAACAGGAGGGGCCCCAGGACAGAGCCCTGAGGCACACTGCTCGTTACTGGTCTGGATTCGGACATAGATCCCGCTACTCTTACTTTGTGGGATCTGTCTGAGAGCCAGTTTGCGATCCATCTTGTGACGTAAGTGTTTATGCCCAGGTTGGTGAGTTTATCAATAATACCCGAATGGGGAATGGTGTCAAATGCTTTAGCAAGGTCAAGGTAAGCCATGTGTACCTCCTTTCCCTTATCTATAGCCTGAGTAACTGTCTCAAAGAAGTCCACCAGGTTCAGGAGGCCTGATCTGCCCTTGACGAAGCCGAACTGTGTGGGGTCAAGTGTTTGGAGGTTCCCAATCTCTCCATTTATGAGTTCCATAATGATTCGCTCCATTGCCTTACAGATCAGACTGTTCAGGCTTATTGGTCGGCAGTTCCCAAAGTCGGTTGTGGGCCCACCCTTGTGCAGCGGAACCACCGTTGCTGTGCGTCATTCTATGGGCACATATCCTGTCGAGAGGGTGAGACTGAACAGGGTATTCAGATGCGGGGTTAATTCATTTTGGAGCTTGCATAGGACACAGCCCCGGACACCATCTGGTCCCATGGAGGCAGTGTTTTTAGCTTTAGACAGAGTCTTATTAACCAACGTATTAGTAATAACTGGAGTTACACAATCCCCTGGAATAGTAATAGGCCCTGCAGGTGGTGGTGGTGGTGGTGGGGGGGGGGGGGAATTTGCACTGAACCTGTCAGCCAAGATGTTGGCAATGTCACTGGGGTCAGTATATTTTGTTCCATTTTGTACTAGCTCAGAACAGACCTGAGCGTTGCCATTTAGGTTTTTGACGTAACCATAGAAGGCCTTATGGTTATCCTTGGCAACTTTCTTTTCGAAATTGGCTTTAGTTGACTTGATGAGGGCCCTCAATTTCTTACTAATGCTGATCAGGGATGATTTTTCTACTTGAGATTTGGCCTTTTTTTGTACAAGTCTCCTCCTTTTATTGTATAGTTTGCTTATGGCCGGGGTCCACCAGACTGGTTTCTTCTTGCTTGAGGAAGGAGTCTTGGTTTTATTTGGGATAGCACGGTCCATGCAATCCTGAAGATGTATATAAAGTGCCTTGGAATATGAGTCTGCATCCTGGATATCATTATCCTTCTGCAAGGGAATAGTGAAGCTTTCCACTTCTGACGCAAGTAGTTTGAAGTTTGCTTTGGAAAGGTTTTTTATGATGGTTTCTTTGACTGGGGGAGGTGGAGGGGTGAGGATGTCCAGGGTTATCAGTTTGTGGTCTGATCTGACCAGAAAGGGAGTGATAACGGGTGTGGTACAATGGTCACCCATATTTATGATGATAAATCCAATATGTTGTCCCATCTAGTGGGAGAACATACCAGTTGTTCAAGGGCATTTGAATTTATAAATTCTATGAACAGCTGGGCATAGGAGTTGGAACTTTCGTAGTTTGCCCAGTCTATACCAGGGTAGTTGAAATCACCCAAAATTATGGTGTTGGGTAGGACCTTTATACTTTCCAATGCCTAAAGGAATGCTGAGTGAGCATCTTGGGACATGGTGGGCGATCTGTAACAGGCTACAACTTGAAATGTGGTTTTGCCTGCTGATAGTTGCGCATGGATGATCTCTGAGGCATCATGCTGCGCCACGAACCTGGAGATGTGGGTATCCTTGATGAATATGGATACACCTCTGCCCTTTGTACTACTATAAGTACTTGTAGCTCAGACACTCTTCTAGCTGAAGTGATGGCCAGAAGCAAGGCTGTTTTCTGAGAGAGGAATTGTAACTCTGCTGATGCTGCAGGTTCAAAGGGGGGTAGTGTGAGCTTTTCCCGTACAAAGTTAAGGTCCCAAGCAAGGGTGGGTGCTCTCCTTGGTGGCTTTAAGTTGTTTGCCCTTCTCAGGAACTGTTTGATGAGAGGGTGAGAGAAGAGATGTGGTTGTGTTGTAATGAGCCTAGGTGGCAGAGGCATGGATCTTAATGGAGGAGAAGGATAGGCCTCTGTGGAGTAGATCTGCTAGGTAATGCAGAATTAGGTTGATACTAGGCTATCTGTCCTAGGGCATTTATAAGCCTAACCAGAGTATGTTTGGCTTTCGCCACCCTTTTAGATTAGTTGACTGTGCCTCTGTATAGTAGGTCACAGAAGGTAGCCCTTTTAAGGTTTGTTTACTGTACCTCTGTCAAGCAGCGACACAGAAGAGATCCCAGAGGTAAACCTACGATCTCCCATCCATTCGTCAAGATTTCTCTTGAAGAGGGTCAGTGAGGGGCTCTGCCTGACATGGATTGGGATTTTGTTCCAGAGTGAGGGAAGCCTCTGGGATATGAATCTGTCCCTCCAGCATGTCCTATTTATTTCTGTGCTGAGGTTCAGGTCCCTGGAGCGTGTAGCTCTAAGGGATTTAGATTTCCTGAGGTGAAACATGTCCATTAATTCTGGGTTGGACATGGCTTTATACGTCAGACACAGATCGCCTCTGAGTAGGCGGTACACAACTGAGTAGAGCTGGAGTTTCTTTAGTCGAACTGCATAGGGCATCTGTTTGAGCCCATTGATCCTCTTGGTGGAATACTTTTGGGGTCTTTCCAGTTGCTGAAGGTATCGGGTAAGCTACATCCCAAACGGGGCATTGTACTCAATTATAGGTCTGATAAGTGATGAGTAGAGGGGCACAATGACCTCTCTTGATGTAGATATGAACCCTTTCATAAGGTGGGCTATATAGAAGGTCTTTCTAACCACTCTGGCAACGTGATTGTCAAAGGAGAGATTGCTATCTACTAGGTTCCCCAAGTCCCTAATTACTTCTTCTGTACTTAACGGATTACCACCTATGTGGTAATTTGTGGGCACTTTGTTTTTTCTAAAGGGGATGACTATGCACTTTTTGGCATTTAGCTTTAGGCCATGGCTCTGGCACCAGTTATCTGTCTCGGTGAGACCCTTTTGGAGGATGCTTGGGTCAGTCAGAGTCTCGATTATAGCACTCAGTTTGCAGTCATCTGCGAACTTGGTCAGCCATAGTCCACCCATGTTAGCCTGTATCTCGGAGAAATATATACCAAACAAGAGAGGTCCCAGGACTGAGCCTTGTGGGACACCACTTGTAACCAGTTTAGAGTCTGACATGGCACCTGCTATTCTGACCATGTGGGTTCTATCCCTGAGCCAGTTTGCAACCCATCTTGTGACACAGGGGTTGATATTTAAGCTGGTGAGCTTATTTATGATACCCGAGTGGAGTATTGTGTCAAAGGCCTTTGCGAGGTCCAGGTAGGCTGTGTGGACTACCTTCCCTTCATCTATGGCTTTGGTAATTGTTTCAAAGAGTCCAAAAAAGAGAAAAGGAAACCAAAACTAGAAACTGGAAAACCAACCCAAGAAGCGACACCAACAGCTCGAAATAAATCCTTTATTAGGTACAGGCACCACACTTAGAAACAAGCGCTTTCGCCCAGTATAATACCAAGCTTTTTCAAGTTATTCTAGTAACCAAGTGGTCTAAATTATATACATACGCTAAAAACCATGTGGTTAAATCAATTAATTAGCTTGTTTAGCTCATACTGACAATTGTAAATTTGAAATTCATCCACAGACAATAAAAAACACATTATAAGTGTTGACTACATAAGCACAACCATGAATAAAGTAGGAACAACCATTGAAAAATATGTATTTAAAATATGCATATATAATAAATGTGTTAGTATATCTGGGAATCAATAGTGGCATTTAATAACAGGTATTAGTGTATCTACACACACATCCTTACTTTTAATTGTGGAGCTTGGTTTTACTATTTTAATAGTATTTATTGAAATGCATATATAAACTATCAGACAGTTATTCTATTTATTTATTCAGAATTAGGTTTATCATTTATTCATTGATTTATTTATTTTTTTCATTTATTATGTACTAACACATTCAGAAAGTGGGAAAAAAGCAAGATTTTTTTTTTTCTTTTTTGTTTTAGTTTAAAGGTAGCAGAGATGCAAAATAATCACAACAGTGCAATAAATGACCCCACACTACAACAGTGCAATAAATGACCCCACACTTGAGTGCTAGGACAAAGTCAGGTAAAATGCAGTTTTAAGAGAAAAAAACGATTTTAAATTTAGTGCAACACAGGAAATGCAGTAAACAGGCTCTAGATGTGTTCTAAACACAGTTTCTAATACAGATATAAACTTTAGCAAGCTGGAAAATGCCGAAATGTAGGCGGCAAAGCAGTAATTCTTAACAAAAAAGCAGAAGAAAATACATAAAATATCAAAAGTGGCACCTTTCTCCTCTCAGCGTTTTCTCCCCTTGGTAGGTGCTTCAGCAACAACTAACAAACCTGGAAAGATTAGAGGTAAGAAGGGCAGTGCTGTGTCCTCTCCTTTAGATTCAATCCAGGAGCAATACCTTTTCCACTTATCAGCATAGGATTTCCTTGTACTGGGATCTTCTGGCTTCAAGAATGACATCCAGCACCTGCTTGCTTAGGCTGGTCACTGGGGGAGAATTCAAGGAAAAAGCCAGGCTGAAAGATTCAGGGTTTGCAGTTGTGGATGTAAGATCTGTCCCTCCTGCTGAGTTAGGAGGGTTGGGATCTGGGGTAGGTGCCAGGGTGTGCAGTAGTGGATACCAGTGCTGGCATGGCCAGTCCGGGGCAATCAGGATTGTCCTTGTTCTGTCCCATCTTATTTTGAGTAATATTCTTGAGAGAAGAGGCAGAGGGGGGAATGCATAGACCGAGGTGTTTTCCCACTGGAAGGATAGGGCATCCACTTTCCAGGCCCTGCTGTGAGTTGTCCTGATGCAGAATTTGCTGCGCTGGTGATTGGGGGGGGGGGAGGCAAAGAGGTCCCCCATTTCTGGATTAGAAGGCTGAAGGTGCTGGGTTCTAACTGCTACTCATGTGGGTATAGGAGATTTCTGCTTAAGTTGCCTGCCAGAGAGTTCTGTTTGCGCTGGCAGGAACTGACCTTGCAGATGAACATGCATGTCCAAGGCAGTCTTCCACAGGGCCATGGCTAGCCAGAAGAGCAAGTAAGAGTGGGTTTCCCCCTGCTTGTTGATGTACCACATACCTGTGGTGTTGTCTGTTTTTATTAGCAGGGGTCCTGGTGAGAGTAGGGAGCTAAAAGCTGTTAGAGCATGCGGAACAGCTAGCATCACTTTTTGGTTGATGTGCAGATTAATTTGACTTGGGCTCCAGTGGCCATGAATGCACTTGTCGTCCAGGTGTGCCCCCCAAGCATAGTCTGATGCTTCTGTGGTTACGATCTGGGCGGCGTGGGGTTGAGTAAAGGGAAGTCCCTTGTTGTGGTTGCATGCTGCTGCCCACCAAAGAAACTCTGTCCTTAGACAAGGTATGACTGTTTCCTGGTCCTGAGAATGTTGGCACCAAACACTTTTTAAGTACCATTGAACTTTCCTCATATACAGTCTGACATATGGAATTAGTAGGTTGCAAGAGGCCATGAACCCTAGGGCCTGCAGGATTTTCCTTGCAGATAGCTGGGTTCTAGTGGGCATTTAAGTGAAGTAGCCTGTCAGACAGGCTTGTTTTCCTGGAGTAAGGAATGCATCTGGGATAATGTGCCCAAGCTTGTTCCCAGGAATATAGTCTTTTGACTGGGGACACGTTTTGATTGATTTTCATTGATAGTGTACTCCAGTGAGGTTAGAAGGTTCTTTACAAATGTCAGGTGCTACAACAGCTGTTCCTGACTGTCTGCCTGAATCAGGCAGTCGTCCAAGTACAGGTAAATTTGAATTTTTCTCTGTATGCAATAGGCAATGGCTGGAGCCAGGCATTTTGTAAAAACTCTGGGAGCAGTGGATAAGCCAAAGGGAAGTGCAGAGAACTGATAATGTATAGATCCTGCCCTTAGGTATTTCCTGCATGAGTCCTTGATAAGGATGTGCAGATAGGCTTCTTTTAGGTCTAGAGTGGTTAACCAGGCATCTTTGGACAGCACAGGAAGAAGCTGCTGAAGGGTGAGCATTTTGAATTTTGGTGCCACCAGGAAGGTGTTTAGAATGGAAAGATCTAGGATTGGGCGCCAAGTGCCTTCTTTTCTGGGTACCAGGACAAGTCTGGAATAGAACCCTTGACCTATCTGTTGTGCAGGAACAGGCTGAATTGCCCTTATGGAGAGCAGGGATTGAACTTGGTTTTGTGCTTCTGCTCACTTGTTTGGAGGAAGGTCTGAAAACCCTTTTGGGGTTGGCAGTGAGTAGAAGTAAAATTTGTACCCCTGGGATACAATGTTGAGGACCCATCGGTCTTTGGTGATGGAGGTCCAGTTTTTTGCATGATGGGCATGTTTTCCTCCTAGGGGCACAAGCAGTTGGACAGAGGTGAGGAGTGGAGATGAGAAGTCATTGTGAATTCTTTCTGTAAAGGGGTGGCTTAACACTCCCTGGTTTTGAAGTGGAGGCACTCCATTGCTTAGATCTCTGCATACCCTGAGACTGTAGTATGGGGGGGGGGTCTGTTTCCCCTGGATCTAGTTTGAGATGGCCTTGAGGGGGCTGGAAAGGACCAATGTTTTGAGGGGCGGCGCCTGCATCTAGGAGGCTGCATTTGCAAGAATTTTTTGTCTGCATAGATTTAGATTTTTCTTCCATCTTTTTTGGAACCTCTTCTGCTTTGGTGCCAAACAGATTGTCCTTGTTCAAAGGAGCATCTAGTAATTTTGAATTGACATGGTCTAGCAAGGTCTGCTCCTTAAGCCAAGCATGCCTTCTCAGTACAGAACCAGCGACTGCTGCCCTGCAAGATGCTTCTAGGGCGTCAAAGCCACATTGCAAACTATGCTTACTGACTTGGCTTGCAGAATGCATAAGCTCTTGCAATTCAAATAGTCTGTAAAGGTAGCTAATTTTTGCTTAATAAGTTCCATTATATGTTGCTGGTACTTCAGCATGTGAAACGGGCAATTCAATGCCCTAATGGCGAGAGTTGCAGAGGTGTATACTTTTTTACCACATCAGTCTAAAGTCGCCTCACAGTAAGATGCTGTCCGGTTCGATTCTCAGCTACAGCGTCTTCTGCGTGGAGACATGCGTAAATGGGCGTACCTTCGTTGAAGGTTGTGCGTCAGGGCTGGCAACTCAGCATGTAAAAATCAACTGCCAATCATTAGCAGACCCGAGTTCCGCTGTCACGACCCCTAACCGGGAAAAGCCGAAAGATACAACAACAACAAAGTCTAAAGCTCTGGAATCCCTGTCCGAAGAGGCGGTAGTTACTTTTATACCTTTAGGCCCCTGGGAGATGACCTCTGGGTCAGCAGTAGGATTTTTTAAAAGAAATTTGTGAGAGTCAGGAACTCTGTAGTACCTACCTGCTTGGTTTCCTAGGAGCAGGAGTTAAAGTATCAGGAGTTAGGCTGGATTACATAAAGACATCATCCACAACATCCAGAACTGGAGGTATTGCTAAAGGTCTATGTTGTGGCAAATCCAAAAATTCTCTGAGTTTCTTTTTGGACTGAGGATAGTCTTGGCATTCCCAGTGGGAATACTCTCGTATGTAGGGTTTCACCAAATGAAAAATCCTCTGGAGGTGAAGCAGAGGGAATGGATTCCTCTGCATCTGAATCCTCATAAGCAGATAAAGGCATATCTTCATATTCAGAAACCTCAGAGTCATTAGACTCTTGGTCTGTTAAAGCTGCTGGGGACAGGTCTCTTTCTCTTAGTAGGGGAAGGCTGGCTTCCCCTAATCAGCATAATCAGGTCTTCTGCCATTTTAAGCATTTGATATTGTGGCAAGGAAGCAGGTGCTTGAGATTGGGTCGTCATTTTTTTTTAGGAGTAGCTTGTACTCCTGGCCTTAGAAACTCGGTAGTTTTAGACAGAACTGAAGAAGTGAAAGAAGTCATTGGTTTGTGTCGAATATCGGTAGTGCAAAGAACTTCCTTGGAAGCCGGTGCCTGCACAGTGGCTCCGGACCCATCCAAGGTAGAGACATCTGCAGGTTTCGTAGTCAAAGAAGAGTCTCGCGGCATACCGGACTCCATACGGGTCTCGGTAGCGGCCTGCGAATCCATCAAAGCGGGCATCAGGAGCTGCAAAAGCGCCTCACTGAGTACCGGCGAACTGGTGACTAGCTTAACGGAAGCACTGACAGCAGTTTGGACCTGTGCGGTCTGTCTCTGTCTTTATCCTTATGTTTTTTCAGAAGATCGGCAGTCAGATGGCTTATCAAAGCCATTTTGGAATATGGAGATCGACAGCAAAAGTATTTAGCAACAATAAGGACCCAACGACTAATAATTTGGGCATTGAAACAAAGCACAAAACCGACAGCAAGGTACGTCGTGGTCTGGGCCTAAACAGGTGATGGAGTAAGAATGGAAATCTCGGTGTGGTATTTGCTTTCCACAGGCGAGACAATTGTTAACTTTTTCTGACATTGGTTAGATCAAGAAAAAAGGATCCCCAATGGGGTACTTCGCTTTAGATGACTTCAGGATGATTCCATTTGGAAACGAAAATTCAGGTAGCGGCCAACCGGCACTCGTGCAAACTGTTGCTTCGGGCTCCTTGGCAAGAAAGACTGATGTAATGGCATCGGCTGCCTGCTTTTATACCCCTGACGATCTGAAGTCAGTCCTGGAGTGACAGCAACCAATGTAGAAATACTAAGACTCTGGTATTCAGGCCGACTAAGGGCTACTTGCAGGCAGATAACCCAAGTGTGATGACTGCAACAGTGAAACATGAAGAACATCTGTAGTGACCAGTAAGATTTAAGTATTAGAAATATCAATTATTAAGGAAAAGTACTGCAAAATTTCATACAAGCTCAGTACAGTACATGCTGAGAAAACGTAGGTTTTCAGGTTCACAAATAGTTACTAGGCATGTAGTCAAGGAGACCACTGAGGAGCCTAGCCCAGTTTCTCAACTGCCCCTGTGCCCTTTCAGGTTGAGTGACGAGCTCAGAGAGTTAGACACTCTGCAAATGAATGACTGAGGAAAATAAAACTGGACTACAAGAAGTAGTTCATTAAAAGCTCACAGCCTGAATCCTCTGCATTAACTGCCAGATATATGAAGGGGAAAATACCTACAACATACTTTATTTGTAGAGGTGAATTTAGTTATTGATTTCTTAACATTTGATTACCAGGAAAGCCCGAAAGGGTATGTACCCATTTTCAAGGGAGGCCCAAGGAGAAAAGCTCCAAAGTATTACACAAACATTTTAAGTACAACAGTTTTACAACATTCTAGAATAATACAAAAATATCTACAATTTAATTATATCAAATAAGACATAATGCAACAACACCGGTTAAAAACAGATAACTTCTATGTCAATGATTTAATATTTAGAAAAAATTTAGCCAGTTTAGAGAAATTAAAGGCAAGTTAGTATAATACAAACAGGAATTGCAATATGAAGTGAGAGAGAAAAAAACAGGTTATCACATAAATAAAAAGAGGTTCGACTGAAGTAAGGAAATGAGTGAAGAAGGGAGAGTAACAAGGTGCAAGTTATAAACAGGTACTTGTTCACATTTAGGGATAAAGTTTTTCCTGGGGTTGAGCAAGCACAGAACCAGATTTTGACTATGAAGTCATTCAGAGAAGTTTTAAAGAACTGGAAGGAGGGTATTGACCTGATGGATATAGGTAGAGAGTTTCAGGGCATACCAGCTTGGTCTAAGTACAGACTATGCCAGGTGATTTGATAGGTTTGTGGACAGAGAGGAGTTTTTCATCACTGAATCATGTCAACTGAGTGGGAACATGGTTCTGCAGAATGGTATTTAATGATGGAAAAGCAGATGGATGGATAATTTTACAAGTGGTAAGAAGCTGTGTATATGTTAATTAATTGGATAGTTATAACTAATTTATTTTTTAGTGCTATACAGTGATGGATTCTGAAAGGGAAATTTACTGCAAATTTAGCCACGTTTTATAGCATTTTTCAAGTTTTGCTTTTTGTGATGCCTGGAGGCTAGTAAGGATGGGAGCATCATAAAGTACTGAAGGAAGGAGGTAAACAGTGGCAAGTGCAGCTTTAGTTACACTGGTGAGAATGTTTTTAGCTCTATAAAAGCATCCCTAGTTTATTTGTGATTTTTTATGCTATTTTGTATAAGCAGGTTGAATTTAAGATCATCTACTATCATCCCTCATAATTTGTTAAGAGAAGTAATTTCAATGATTGTATGATTGAGAGAGAAGATTTTAAATGTTTTTAACGGGAGTGGGATTTAGGGGGAAGTAGTAGTTCTGTTTTTTCTTTTTTGGGCTAAGCATGAGTTGTGAGTTACAAATCCATATTTCAGTGGCTGTTAAAGCTTCCTGAGTAATTTTTTGGAGATGTGTCGGGTTGTCCGATGTGCAAATGAGCATGGAGTCATATGCTTATTATATTAGAGAGGTCAAGGGTGGGCTGAGATGGCCCTAGTGAGAACATTTGAAGTAGTAGTCTGCTGTGACAAACTGTGCTGAAGGCTTTAGACAAGTGAAATAATCTGTCATTTACCGTTCTCGTTACGGACGGTATCTGTAAAGGTTAGACGTGCAGTGTTAGTACTACTGCGAGGGAGGAAAACCGTACTGTGTGGAGGACAGGAGCTCTTCCTGCAGGACATAGTTTAGCAATTGTTTTTCAACACATTTTTCAAGTATTTTGGAGAAGGGGGATAAGATTGATGTAGTGAATGGACACATTTAGGAAAAACAACACACTCTGTGGTCAGAAAAAAGTATATACAGGGTGTTGCATTCATTTTAAGATCAACCTGACCAAAATGAAATCTGGTAAAAGTATCACTCTCATAAGGAAATGATACATTCCATCAGAATGCACATCATTCGGTTTCTGTGCCCTACAAGCCTTATGCATGTTATGGAAATAAAATAAAACAAGAAAAACAAACATAACATGACATATAAGACAATAAATAAATGGTTTTAACCAAAAAGAAACACAAGGTGCTCAAGAATTAAAGTGATCCCAGACGTGGGACAGTGTGTCTCAAGGGGATCCCCTGAAGTTAGATTCAGACGCATACTCACGAAGCTACTGCCACAGAAAATCCCACAAAAAAGACCTGAGCCAAAAAGTCCCAAGTCTGAATGTGGGAATCTCCAGCAGCTCCCAGACAGTTCAGCAGATAGCAGGAACCCTGTTTTGTGCTTAACAGGGATCTACAGTCAGTACAGACTATCTAAAATAGGTATGATGTAATTATACCTAGAGGACCTAGTAAAAAAAAAAACACGTCCCCAGAATTCTACACATGCTACAATCTATTAAGCTCAGTGCAAGAAAGTCCCAGGTAAACAACATTACAGTAGTCCAAAACAGACCTGCGGGACCACTGGCAAATCCCCTAACAGAATAAGATGCTGTACATGGCTGCTGTACCTCAGGTGGTGATAAATCAACTAAACAGCAGCAGTCATCTGGTCCTAAAGAGTTGTCCAGTCATCAAGGATCTTGTTATGATCACCTCTTCTGGACACAAATGCTAGAATATGTCTCCCAAAAACTTTATGAGGGAAAGAACAGAAGCTGTGAATAGTTCTAAAATAGTGTGATAAACCACATCAACAGTTGTGACTGGGTTCAGGTTAAGTCAATTAGCTCTCATCCAAGTTAGAATGTCACCTAGACAGTCATCAACAGGATCCAAGCAGATCTCATACTCCTGAGGAAAGACTGTCTGCCATATCTAAAGCAGACTCTCCCTCGTGCAAACTCACCAAGTGGCAATAAGTACAAATGAATAAAAATGGGCTCAACATGGTGCAATAGTGGTTCCTCTAGGTCACAGGGGAAGCACATAAGCTGAACCCTTCAGTTCACCCTTTCAGTGCACCCTTAAAAGCTGGGGGGGGGGGGGAGTTAAACCATTCAAGGGTGATACCAGAGACCTCACAATACATCTTCCAGCACTTCAAGAAGATCAGGCAGTCAACTTAGTTAAGTGTACTACACAAAGACCAAGAAGGACAAGTAGAGAATAACTTTGTTGATCCCTTGTCACTAGAAGATCATTCACTACTTAGGTTCATAGGTTCATACTAGGCTATCTGCCCTAGGGCATTTATAAGCCAAGCCAGAGTGTGTTTGGCTTTCGCCACCCATTTTAAATTAATTTTGCTATGCCCTTTTTCGAGGTTAGTATACTGTGCCTCTGTCCAACAGTGACACAGAAGTGATACCCGGGGTAAACCTACGATCTCCCATCCACTCATCAAGATTCCTCTTGAAGAGAGTCAATGAGGGACTCTGCCTAACCTGGACTGGGATTTTATTCCAGAGTGAAGGGAGCCTCTGGGTTATGAATCTGTCCCTCCAGCATGTCCTATTTATTTCAGTGCTGAGGTTCAAGTCTCTCGAGCTGTAGCTTGATGGGATTTGGATTTTCTGAGGTGCAGCATGTCCATTAATTCTGGGTTGGACATGGCTTTATACGTCAGGCACACATCGCCTCTGAGCAGGTGGTATGCCACTGAGTAGAGCTGGAGTTTCTTTAACTGGGCAGCATATGGCATCTGTTTGAGCCCTTTGATCCTCTTGGTGAGGTACTTTTGGGGTCTTTCCATTTGCTGCAGGTGTCTGGTAAGGTACATCCCAAAAGGGGCATTGTACTCAATTATGGGCCTGATGACGGATGAGTAAAGAGGCACGATGACCTCCCCTGATCTAGATGTGAATCCCTTCATGATTAGGTGAGCTATATAAAATGTTTTTTCTAACCACTTTGGCCACGTGGTTATCAAATGAGAGATTGCTATCAACTTGGGTCCTCGGGTCCCTAATTACTTCTTCTGTACTTAATGGATTACCACCTATGTGGTAATTTGTGGGCACTTTGTTTTTGCCAAAGGGGATGACTATACACTTTTTGGCGTTTAGCTTGAGGCCATAGCTCTGGCACCAGTTGTCTGTTTCTATGAGGCCCTTTTGGAGGATGCTTGTGTCAGCTGGAGAGTCGATTATGGCGCCCAGTTTGCAGTCATCTGTGAACTTGGTCAGCCACAGTCCTTCCGTGTTGGCCTGTACCTCCGAGAAAATGTATACCGAACAAGAGAGGTCCCAGGACTGAGCCTTGTGGGACGCCACTTGTAACTGGTTTGGAGTCTGACATGGCTCCAGCAATTCTAACCATGTGGGTTCTGTCCTTGAGCCAGTTTGCAACCCTTCTAGTGACATAGGAGTTTATATTTAAGCTGGTGAGCTTATCTATAATGCCCGAGTGGGGTATTGTATCGAAGGTTTTTGCGAGATCCAGGTAGGCTGTGTGGACCACCTTCCCCTCGTCAATGGCCTTGGTGACTGTTTCAAAGAATTCAACCAGGTTTAAGAGACAGGATCTGCCCTTCACAAAGCCGAACTGGGTAGGATCCAGTGTCTGTAGGTCCCCAATATCTTTATTTATGTGGTCCATGATGATCCTTTCCATAGCTTTGCAGACCAAGCTAGTCAGGCTTATGGGGCAATAGTTTCCAGGATCTGTTGAGGCGGCACCACCTTTGTGGAGAGGGACCACTGTTGCTGTACGCCACTCTTTGGGTACATATCCTGTAGTAAGGCAGAGATTGAACAGTAGTTTTATGTTTGGGTTTAGGTCTTCTTGGAGTTCATGTAGGACGCAGACCGGGGGCCACCGTCTGGTCCCATTGATGCTGTGTTTTTTGCTTTGGAGAGGGCGGCTCTTACCTGAGCATCTGAGATGTCAGGGGGGCAGCACTCTGCTGGGATAGATATTTGCCCTTCTGGTGGGGGGGGGGGGGGGAGTTTGCGCTGAACCTGTCAGCTAGGATGTTGGCAATGTCTGTGGGTTGGGTGTATTGAGTGAGTGAAACTTCAGTTGTATGGCAAGTTCTGAACCCATGACCCAAGTTAATCTAGAATGAATTAAAGCTGCTTATACACTATTTCCTTTAAAATCTTGTGATGCCTCGGTCCATGGTACAATTTTTGAGGAATGATGTAATGACAGACCATTTTGAACTGATGGAAATGCACAAGTCAAGAGTGGATTAGGATGCCATGAAACTAAAGGGTTTAAGACATCTAGGCAAAATATTGACAGTCTATCTGTAGTAGTATTTGACCAACAAGCATTGGGATGTAGCTTGGAAGCATTTGCATAAATTCTTCACAAAATTCATGACATAAATCTTTTCCAAAGTCCTACATATAGCACATCAATGTCATGGCAAAACACAAGCCCAGTGTATGCTACTCCAGGAGCAGTATCCCACACAGACGGTTTGAAAGGGGATGCTAAGTGTGCTGCAAATCTACCATCAGTATAATCAACCAAAAAACACCTTAAGTTTATAAATCACAGTTTTCCTCATACCAGTTTCATTTGTAAGATTATGCTTGCTCTTGGGTTCTTTTGTTAGTGTAAAAATTTTTGGTTGAGAAAGCAGTAAGGTTTTAAATGTAGCCAATATGCAAATAGGCAGATAACTAAAGCTTTTTCACTTTCCATCTCAGCAGAAGAAATACTGAAACTGAGCCTCCAATATGTAACAGCAAAACATGCCAATCTTCCACAGCTATATGTTATTTCAGCTAGTAAAATATACACTACATACATATAGCACCTACCAAATGCATGTAAACACAACTCATTCACTCAATACTAATTCAGTACAAGCAAGCACCACTTTGTGTGTCTGGGAGGGTGGTAAACCACACATAATACTCCCCCCAGACACAAACATACTTAAACTCCAATGATTAATCTCATAGCTAGAGAGGCAGGACTATTCAGACTCTTGCTGTTTGCTCATGCTGTGTCTGCTCACAAGGTCTCATAAGTCATTTAGCTCACTATACAGAAATACACACAAGAATCACTTTAAAACATGGCTGCTACATTCACACTACACTCACGATCTCCTACTTGCTACCACAAAACATTTACAAAAACGTAACTCATTCACTCAAACACACACATACCAGCAAATGTTATGAATGCTGGACATTGTGAATATGGTATGTACGTTTGTACCAGCTGTTACCTACTGTAGCATGTTCTCAGTCAACAACATTTTCAAACTATTTTCTGTAGCAATATCTGCTAGGGAATACTTTGTTTTTAAGCGTCAGTAGTTTTTAAGTTTTTATAGATCAGTACTCCCTTACAATGGTACTGCACGAGTAAATTACTACTAAACTCTAATAAAAAACATGAATATTGAATACTAGTAATCCTGAATCAAATTAAGCCTACTATTGCCAGATTTTATACAACAGAGGAAATTAATTGAACATCAGCAGGTCCTGGATTGTGCCAAGCAAACACTGCTCTCACTGTTAATTTTTTGATAGTACTTTTATTTTATTTGTTTTTACATTTGTTAGCTTGGTAAGCAGGTTTTCCAACACAACCTGGGCCTGAGCAGGCAAGAAAAACAAAAACAAACAATTACACATAATACAACATGAATAATTATGAGTACAAAATGCATATACAGGTAAAAATCCATGAATGGTGTAATGAGAATTTTGAAAAGGGAACAAAAGATATGTAACATCTGAAAATCAATCTAAGCTATAAAATAAAATTTTTTATAGACAGCAAAATTTAAAGAGAACAGTAGGTAACAGAAAAGGTTATGCAATTAGGAAGGCACAGTTAAAGTTAGAAGTAAGGTGGAAGATTAAGATGCCTTTGTAAGGGATACAATAAAGTGAACACTCACAGGTAATAAATGTGCATGTTTACAATAAGAATCTAGTGGTGGTTGATAAATTCATTTGACATGCAGAATGTTACTAAACTTTTGCTACTGGGAGGTAGTATGTTATAGCTTTATCAGTGAATGTCAAAGCAAAAGCATTGGTGTGTTTATCTAAAATTACTTGTAAGTGACTTATGGAAGGTTTGAAGGATAAAAAGCCCTTTTTTGTGGTATTGCTGAGACTAATTAAGCAAAATATTGTTTTATGACTGTTAATGTATGAAGTACAGTTGTGTACCTACCATAAATGTAGATGTTCGAATGTATTCACTGTTGCAGTCATTACACTTGGGTTTATCCAGCTGGCAGGCTACCCGCAGTCGGCCAGAATTTCAAAGTCTAGGTCCAGCGTCGGTTGGTGTCGCCTCTTCCCTGACGTCAGAGCGCCAGGGGTATAAAAGATGCAGCCGACGCCATTTTCTTCAGTTTTCCTGCCCCAGATGTCAGGTTCCCCCAAATAGGTAGGCTAAAAAATTATGCCAAGAAGCATGCATGTACTAAAATAAACATTTCCTTCATCTACAAGCAAATACACCACATGGGTTGTATAGAATAGAGATGTACTGAAAAGTCCCAGCAAAGAAAAGGGGGGTGGTGTGTGGGTAACCTGGACTGCAACAGTGAATACACTCGAACATCTACATTTATGGTAGGTACACAACTGTACTATGTTCATCGTGTTTCACTGTTGCAGTCATTACATTTGGGTTGAATCCCAAAGCTGAGGTTGGGTGGCTGGGCCTAAATAGGATTAGGAGAGGCTACAAGGCCCTGCAGAACTGCAGTGGCAAAGCCTGCTCTGGATTTAGAGTAGAGAGGTAAGTGGTAGTGCTTGGTGAAAGTGTGCACTGAACTCCAGGTTGCAGCCTCTAGAATGTCTTTGGTTGGTACTCCTCTGAGGAAGGCTGCTGAAGTGGCTGCTGCTCTGGTTGAATGTGGCCTAATGCCCTTAGGCACTGATTTAACATGTTGTGAATATCAGAAACGAATGCAGTGTCCTATCCATTTTGAAATAGTCTGCTTTGAGATAAGCTTTCCTTGTGATCCTGCAGCATAAGCTACAAACAGTTGCTCAGTCTTTCTGAAAGCTTTTGTTTTGTCCAAATAGAAGCGTAGCTGTCTGTGTATGTCCAAAGCATGCACAAGTCTCTCCCCTTTATTCTGGGGATTTGGATAAAATGTTGGTAAATTAATGGTTTGGTTAAGAGCCACACTGGATATTACCTTTAGCATAAATGTTGGGTTGCTCCTTAGAGAAACCCTGTCCTGATGAAAAATGATGAATGATTCCACTGCCATTAATGCCTGTAACTCTGAGACTCTTCTTGCAGAAGTTATTGCTAGGAGCAGAGCAGTTTTCCATGATAAGAATTTTATATCAGCTGTATTTGCTGGCTCAAAAGGAGGCAGTGTGAGCTTTTCTAAAACAAAATTGAGGTCCCATGTAGGTATCGGTGCTCTCCTTAGGGGGGTCTTATGTTTTTTGCCCCTCTGAGGTACTGTTTTAGTAGTGGATGAGAGAAAATAGGAGGTTCCGTATTGTCATGAGCTGAAATGGCAGAGGCATGGATCTTTTGATGAGATGGATAGGCCTTTGTCCAGCATCTCAGTTAGGTATTGTAAAATCTGACGTATATTTGGAACAAGTGGTTCGAGTCCTTGTGCCTGGTTCCAAGCCCAGAATCTCTTCCATTTTTCTGCATAAGATTTCCTAGTGCTGGGCCTCCTGGCTTCTAAAATGACATCCATAACAGCTTTAGAGAGAGGTGTGGTCTGAGTGGCTATATTATCTGCCATGCAGCCAAATTTAAGGTTCTGAGTTGACTGTGCAGAATCTGATTGTTTTGTTGAGTCAGAAGATGAGGAATTTGAGGTAAAGCCCAGGCTGGGCCTTGAGACAAGCTCTTTAGGATTGGGTACCAGTGCTGGCGTGGCCAGTCTGGAGCAATCAGGATCATTTTTGGCTTTTCTTGTCTGACTTTTAGGAGCACCTTGGGAAGAAGAGGCAGTGGAGGAAAGGCATAAACTGTGTTTTCCAGCTGAATGATAGAGTATCCACTTTCCATGCTTGTGAGTGATAAGTTCTTGTGCAGAATCTCTGTAGTTGACAGTTGTGAGGGAAGGCAAAAAGATCTATGCCTGGGCATCCCCATTTCCTTGTTATCATGCTGAAAACCTGTGGATTTAGTTTCCATTCGTGAGGATCCATGAGATTTCTGCTTAGTTCGTCTGCCAGAGTATTTTTCTTTCCTGGCAGGAAATGTGCCTGCAGATGCAATTGATAGGTCAGTGCTGTGTTCCACAAAGTCATGGCTTGCCTGCAGAGGGGGTAGGAATGTGTGCCCCCTTGCTTATGTACCACATAACTGTGGTATTGTCCGTCTTTAGTAATAGTTGTCCTGGATGTAGTAGATCCTTGAAGACTGTCAGGGCATGCTGTACAGCTAGCATCTCTTTTTGATTAATGTGAAGATGCATTTGTTCCTTGGGTCACGAGCCCTGAATACATTTTCCTGCCATGTGTGCCCCCCAGGCATAACCCGATCTGTTGTTATTGTATGCCTGGCTGTGGGTAAGGTGAAAGGCTGTCCCTTGTTGTGGTGACAGGCCAGTGCCCACCATCAAAACTTCTGTTGCAGGCAGGGAATAAGAGTTATTATTGTTTCCAGGCTGTGGCAATGTTGAGTCCAAACACTTTTTAGATACCATTGTAGTTTCCTCATATGCAGTCTTGCATATGGAATTAGTAGAATGCAGGATGCCATGAAGCCCAGAGCCTGCAGAATTTTTCTTGCAGGGAGCTGGGTCTTTGTTGCCATCATTTGAAAGTAACGAGTCAGTTGCCTTTGTTTGTCTGGTGTGAGATAAGCCATCTGGACAGTTGTATTTAAGCTTGCACCCAGGAATATTATCTCTTGCGAGGGTAATAGTTTTGACTTCTTTTCGTTTACTGTGTACCCTAGGCAAATTAGTAATCTTTTTACAAACGCCAGATGCTTCAGTAGAATGTCCTTGCTCTCTGCTTGGATAAGGCAGTCATCCAAGTAGGGATATATTTGAATTCCTTTTTGTCTGCAAAATGCAATTACTGGTGCCAGGCATTTTGTGAAGACCCTGGGCGCAGTAGATAAGCTAAAGGGCAGTGCAGAGAATTGGTAATGCATTGAGCCAGCTATGAATCTGAGGTATCTTCTGCAAGATTGTCTGATTGGGACATGCAGGTATGCCTCCTTGAGGTCCAAAGTAACTAGCCAAGCCTTCTTGCCCAGCATGGGTAGAAGTTGCTGCAGTGTTAACATTTTGAATTTTGAAATATCCAGGAAAGTATTTAGGATTGAAAAGGTCCAGTATTGGTCCCCAGGCTTTGTCCTTTCTGAGTACCAGGAAAAGTTTTGAGTAAAAACCTTGTCCCTGTTCTTGCTGTGGTACTCTTTGAATAGCTCTCATGTCCATGAGAGCAGAAATTTGTTTTTGTGCCTCTGTCCATTGGTTTTGTGGCAGGTCTGGCATACCTTTTGATTTTGGGAGGGTGTGAAAGTGGAACCTGTAACCCTGAGAAACAATATTCACTACCCATTTGTCCTGGGTGATCATGTGCCAATTTTGTGAGAAAAGTGCTAGCTTTCCCCCTAAGGGTGCTGCCAAAAGGTTAAGCGCTTGGCATTTGTAGAGGGAAGTCATTGGGACTGTTTCCTATAAGGTTGTGATTTGACTTCTCCTCCTTTGGGGGCTGAAGCACCCCATTGTTTAGGTTTGTATGAGCCTTGGGGCTGAGATCTGCCTCTTGGGAGTCTGTATCTGACTCTTTGTGGCCTGTCTGACATCGGAAAGGACCAATTTTTAGAAGGCCAGTTTCTGCTAAATCTAGGTGGCTGAACCTGTAAGAAATCCTTTACTGTCTGCATTGACTTTGCTTTATCCTCCATTTTCTTTAACACCTCTTCTGCCTTAACACCAAACAAAGTATCATGCTGTAGTGGAGCATCCAATAATTTTACTTTAACATGATCAGGTAAACTTTGTTCTTTTAACCAAGCATGCCTTCAAATGACAGAGCCTGTAACTGTGGCTCTGCAAGAAGCCTCTAATGAATCAAAACCACATTGCAGAGTATGCTTTCCCACTTGTTCAGCTGCATGCAATAAATCCTGCATTTCCTTATTGTCAGGACATTCTGAGTTTGTAAGCATTTTCTGTTTTAGCAAATACATTAGGTATTGTTGATATTTAAGCATGTGAAACTGGCAGTTTAAAGCCCTTACAGCTAAAGTATCAGAAGTGTAAACTTTTTCCCCCATCTATCCAGAGCTCTGGAATCTCTATCAGAGGGGACAGGATTTTTTTGCAGTGGAAGCTTTAACCCCTTTGGGACCCTGAGAAATTGTTTCTGGGTCAGCAGCAGGATTTCTATAAAGAAATTTATGAGAGTCTGGGACCCTGTAGTACCTGTCTGGCTTGACTGGTGCAGGAGGTAAAGAATCAGGAGACAAACTGGATTCAGAGAAAACATCATCAACAATATCAAGCACAGGGAGGATAACCAGGGGCCTGTGATGAGGCAATAAAATAAAGTCTCTGAGCCTTTTCTTGGATTCTGAATAATCATGGCTCTCCCAATGGAAATGCTCCCTCATGGTGTGCAAGGCTTCCCCAAAAGAGTAATCCTCAGGCGGAGAGGATGAAGGTATAGATTCTTCTGCATCAGAGTCCTCATAGGAAGGGAGAGAATATCCCTGATCTGAAGAAAAATCAGAGAAAATAGAAACCTGGTCAGAGGAGTCATAGTCAGTGTCTTGCCGAGGCCTTTTATCAGGAGGGGGATGGGAACCCCTGATCAAAGTAATTAGGTTCTCGGCCATTTTAAGCATCTGTTTCTTTGGCATGGATGACTGTCCAGGAGAATGCTGTACTTGTTTCCTTGTCTTTAATGGTGTTTTTGACTTTGCCTTGGCTGCTGTAGTGAACTTAATAGTAAGCTGTGAAGGTTTGAAAACACCCTCAGATGCCGATGCCTGCTCAGCAGCTCCGGACCCATCTGAGGGAATAGTTTCCATAGGCCCAATACCTTGAGGTTCCAGAGGCCTAGATGTCTCCACATGGGAGTTGATTGAGGCCTGTGGCTCTGAGGTAGCGGGTGTCAGGGGCTGCGAAAGCGCCTCACTGAGAACCGGTGACTGGCCTAGAAGAGGCTTCGTCAGTTTTAACCTCAGATGCCTGTCCTTTTCTTTGTCTTTGTGTTTTTTATGAATTCCGGTCATCGGTTGTTCCAACGGCATTATGTAGTTACATCTTCGGCCAAAGTAATGTAAAGCAAAATCAAACTGATGCTTAATAGTGCGTTGGTTGAATCTAGCACAAAACAGACAACTAGCAACGTCGTGGTCAGGGCCTAGGCAAGGAATACAGTAAGAGTGAAAATCCTTATGAAGTATTTGCTTCCCACAAGAAATACAATTGTTAACTTTTACTGACATCGGTCTGGAGCAAGAAAAAGTTTCCCCAACGGGGTACTTAGCTTTATTGAAGACTTCGGTTCTGAAATTCAATTTCGAAAATCTCAGGAGTCAGCCGACCGGCACTTGCAAACTGCTTTTGCTTCGGGCACCACGCAGCAAGAAAGACTGAAGAAAATGGCGTCGGCTGCATCTTTTATACCCTGGCGCACTGACGTCAGGGAAGAGGCGACGGCAACCAACGCCGGACCTAGACTTTGGAATTCAGGTCGACTGCGGGTAGCCTGCCAGCAGGATAACCCAAGTGTAATGACTGCAACAGTGAAACACAATGAACATCTAGGCCAAAATACGAGGCCACTAAAACTATATAACTATGCTAAATAGCACAGGATGGGAAAAAAGGGGAGCTTGTAAAAAGCTACACAAAACTACTACTAATAACTATACTATGGAACAACAGAGAAAAATTTTTTAAAATAACTTGCGAAAAAATGCTTTTTAGATGAAAAACTGTCTCGAGCAAAAATGGAACCTCTGATCCATGCCACGGCAAACTACATCTGAAGTAATTCCAGCAGTGCATCATGGTATAAGGGGCTTGGTCTCGAGCTACTGGTAAACCTCGAGTTTTGCAAACGGCCGTACCGGAGCAGATGGATCGGCTCCAAACCCATCAGTAAAGAATGGATGGCGAGATTGAACAACTTCACATTTAACCTTAACACAATTTATGAAATGGCTGCACTCTTGGATAAAAAACAAAAACAAAAAAAAACAAAAGCTTTGGATTATAAATACTGGGGCTCTTTCTGCACCAGACTTAAATGAAAACTTTTAAATAGTGTTTGTGACTAACAGATGCATACAAGTTGCCATAAAAAGCATTTTGAAATCTTTACTTGTGGATAATACCAGGTACTATATTTGTTTCTGCCACCCCCCCCCCCCCCAATCACACTTACATTTTTTTTTAACTTCTCTTGATTTTATATATTGTTCAGGATTATCAACAGTGTGACTTTCACAATACATGCATGCTTGTTATAAAACACTGAGTGCATTTGGTTGTCTTTGATATTACTAGGTGCTCTATATTAGCCCCACCACACTTGCATATTAACTTCTCTTTTGATTTACACATACTCTTCAGGATTATCATCCTTTTTTTGCTTCAAGAAATATACAAAATAGAAGTTTTTATTTTAGTGCTCGTTTTTGTCTGTATTCCCGAAACAGTTTAATGCAGACATTAATCGTGTCTACTTATTCTGATTATATGATATGTGCTTCCTGCATTATTATACTATATTTTTATGGTTTCATAGAATGATACAAAACATTTAAGACTAGGTTTATTCATTGTTTTACTACTTTTCTGCATTTCTACTTTGAAACTGTTAGTTTAATGGGAATAGTATTCTTACTGTCTGTTAGCTTTGATCATGTAACAAGAATTTCCTGCACACAAGAAGACCACTGGGATGCAAAAATCTTTTGGATACTGATGAAGTTGTGAGTGAAACTGGTCTATCTATATGTTTTTCTTACTTTAAATCACTTTTGTACCTTTGCTGTGTACTGGATTTTGTGATTTATTTGAACATTCTCCTGCAACTGCACTGTTTTGGCTTTGTGCAGTTTGTGTGTTGGATATATTTGTAGGGGGAGGGGGTACGATCACACACGCACACATCTATATCTATGGAGTCATGAAGCATAAGCCCAAAAGTAGACGGCTTTCCTATTAAAATGATGCCAGCTTCAGCCAGCTGCATGGTCCTTGCATGCTATGAAGTGAAAGCTGCCAGTACTGACACCGTATGATGCAAGTCCTGTAAGTAAATTTCTTACTTCAGCAGCATCCTGAAGGCTGACAACTACCTACATAGAATGATAAACACAGATGGATACAAGAACTATAGTGGCCTGAAGGGCTGACCTCTTCTGGTTTTCAAATAATCATGAAAAATAGAAAAAAATACTCTTATAAATGTGGTATCACTCACATAAACATTTCAATGGGGAAACCTGTTATACATAACATACTGTCCTCTTTTGCACTTGATACTTACCTGCCACTTTAAATTTCAAGAAGGTTTGCAACATATTCAATAAAATATCTAAAGCCATTTTGTGGTCATGCTTAAATTTTAGTAAAGTCCAAAATATGTTTAATAAAGAGAGATGCACAGACACTTCATGGTCATGTTGGAAATTTATGAAAAACAAAATGGAAACTACTTAAAGAAGTACACTCACCGCATTAGCAGGGAATGCTCGAAGCATGACAGCTGTGAACCCTTTATAGAGAGATCCAATTCCCTCCTCCCTGATCAGTTCTCGTAACACATCCCGGAAACCATTGGGGTACTTCCCTGCAGGAGCTGAGAAGAAAAAAAAATCACCTTAAATTTAGTTTGGCAGTAATTTTTTTTTTTTTTTTACTTTCTTTAATACCATTTTTGCAGCATGTTTATTTTCAGAGTCAAATTTGCATTACCTTAAAATTATTTATGACTTGACATAGGAAAATGCTATGTAACAGGTTATCAAGACTCCAAAACCAAAAATAGATCAACCAGTTAAAAAATAAAAAGAAGCTTATCAAAAATAAACCACATGAAGGTTGTTGTTTTTCTTTTGGCATTTCCCGGTTAGGGGTCGTCACAGCGGAACTCCAATCCGCTAATGATTGGCAGCAGATTTTTTTTACGGGTGCCGAGGTGCCAGCTCGACACCCAACCTTCAACGAAGACACGCCCATTCTACGCATGTCTTTCGAACACCACTCGACCACAGGGAGGGCATGCAGACTCCACACAGAAAGTACTCCAGCCGAGAATTGAACGGGAGAACCTCTTGCTGTGAGGCAACAACGCTACTGCTGCACCACCGTGGCTTAAACCACCACATGAAGGTAAATGAATAAAAACTTTATTAATGGCTAGTGCTTCATCTGCATGCTTTCAATGTCTATAAACAAAGAAAAAAACTCAACCTTTAATTACTTTCATTCTTAATGCCAAAATGCTACACAGCATTAAACCTCAAAATTAATTCAGATTCTTTTTAAATAGAAAATGTTTTATCTTAGCGTCACTTATGTCTCCCATTTGCTTGCCACAAAATATATTCCATTCAAATTACCCTGACACATTTTAACTACATGTTCTGCAATGACATTTTCAAATAGTCTTGTTTTGGTATCATTAATATGCTCTTGAACTTTTAATTTGAATATTTTTCATAGGTGATTACTAGGCTAATGACAAAAGAACCTTTACCAGCCTAGCCAACAGGATACGACAGCATTATATCTTAAGTGCCCATACATGGGATGGGGTAGAATCAGTTTAATGGGGCTTTAAATGTTGGAGCCCTGAGTGTGCAGTATCCTGGGAGTGATTTTATGGTTCCTGTCCATTTATCCAAATTTTTTTTTTTAAAAGCAAGGGACGAGCTTTATTTTAAAAAGACGTGAAGTTTATTCCATAGACAAGGTAGCCTTTGGGATACACATCCGTCTCTCCAGCAAGCTCTGTTAGAGTTGTAAATAAGGTTCAGATCCATAGAATGCATAACCCTTATATAATTTTTCATCAGGGTTGGATCAGAGAATGCCTTGTAGGTCAGGCATAAGTCACTTCTCAAACAATATCAGATGGACTACAGGGATAGGGCCTTTAGTCTGTCTGCATAAGATGCGTCTAAGCTTTGTTTTTAGTAAGACACCTCTAGGGCCACTCCATTTGGTGTAAGTACCTTTTGTTTGGCCAATACAACATAAATCATCCAATCATTTTATTGTATATACCACAATTTGTGTTTTACAAGTACAATATTCCTTATACTTAAATGTAATCTTACCATTACAGTCAACATTATTAATTATAAAATTACATATATGTTACAGGAGCCACAAGGGAAAGTCCTCTCTGGGTCCATATGGTTACACTAACATAACTTTCAAGTTCTGTCCTCTTTCATGTATTACCAAGTTCATACATTTTACTTCCTCTAATGATAAAATCGAACAATCCTTAAGCAGAATTACTAACATTTCTCAAAAGATTATCTGATGTGTTGTAAAGAAAACATTTTATTTTGACTATCCACCTTTATTAGTTCTATAAAATTCCTGTAGGTCAAACTGTAAAATATTCTTCCAATTTTTTGCTTGAAAATAAGACTTTTTAACTGCTGCTTCCCTAAAAAACGTTCCCACTTGCTGCAAATATTCTTGCTCAAATAAATTCCCCTAGTGGTAATGCCACCAGAGGGCACCCTGGATGGTAACTAGAATCAGCAAGAAAATTATCATCAGCCATTTCTTTGTTATAGAATTTACTATGTATTATACCCTTCTCACCAAATTAACTCTAAATCCAAAAGAAAAATATATCATTATTAAATTCACAGGAAAAAATAAACCATATTCATGATTTATAAGTGGAAATAAAGGTGTGCCATAGTTTCACAGGTTTCAATGCACATTGGTGCTGCAGAACACACTACAGTGTACCGTGGAAGAATGTCCAGATGTTTACTTACTTTTGTTTCCTTAGCAATCTTCATTTACAAAGTGACCTTCATCAACTGACTAAGATAACATTTCCACTTGAATATACTGGCGACCTACCTTCAAATGAAACATGAAATTTCTTGCTTCAGCAACAAATAAATCCAATTTAAGCCACAACCTAGCTTAACTTTTTTTTTCAGTTAGAAAATACTCCCATTACATCAACAGCTCATCTCAGTCCTTTAACCCTCTTATTACTGACATTTTACAGAATGTTGAATCCCTTATAGTACTTGTTTTGGCCTGTTTTTGTCCCCTGAGTACAAAGACCTGTATTTCCAAAAATAGTTTGACATTTTAATGAAACTTTCAGGAAAGATAATTTCACGTAATTTCATCTGCTATATTTAAAAACAGCAAAAACCTTACCTTAACACAGAACAGTATAGTGTTTTAGATTTGATATTAAAAAAGTGCAATACAGCTACATTTCTGATAACTTTTATATCTATATATACATTTATAGGTTCATAGGTGTGTACTAGGCTAACGGCCCAAGAGCCTATATAAGCCTAGCCCAAGAAGATTCCCTGGCATCATTTCGCCCAAAGTTAGTAACTTGCTCCATTCCTTTTCTAAACAACCCTCTTCCAGTTCTTTTATCTGTTTTACAATATCCAATATTTCAGACACAGTTGGTTGAGACTCTGATTTCCATTTTCTAGAAACAGCTATCTTGGCAGCCAACAGAATTAAACTGAAGGCCTTACTATTTCTAAGCAATTCAGATCCTTTGTCACAGCTCAAAAATCATATCCTTAGTTACAGCCTATTACTTGTATTTTTTGAGAGAGATCTGTAGTAAATGTAACACACTAAACAAAAATAAAGCTGTGGAATGGCAGGAGGAGGAACTGTGAAACAGCAGTCTGCACTTTCACAATGACAGAATAAAAAATAAAAATAAAATGCAGCTTTCAGATATGCCTCATTGTCGGCTTATCACCCAGAGCTTGCAATATTTCATCATATCACAAAACAATGTTAGCACTCTCTCTTACTTTTTTCTACAACTACAGAGAAATCATTTAAGATTGCCTGCATTTCCAAAGTTGAAAATAGGGATGAAACAAAACCATTAAAATATGTATCTCTTGATTCCTTTCCATTTCAGAGGTTGATTTTACATTGATTGGATATTGATGAAAATAACTGTAGATTGCTCTTACACCAGGGCTCCATTTTCAAAATACATAAAGGAGACTGTGGGGATTTTTGCCAGAAGAGGTACTAGCAGCATCAGAACCTGTGATTGTGTCATTCAGGTGACTTTACCACTGTTTGGAATTGGACTTCAATGCTGTGGAAATCCATGGAATATTGTACCATAATGACCAATCAAAGCCTATTTCGATTTATGCAGTGTACATGGTTTAATTCTGTAATGTCATACTGGTATTTTCAACTTTCAAAAGCACAGCTGTGCTGATCAAAGAGGGAGTGCACATCCTAGTGATTTAACTGCATGATTGTACAGCATCATGTGCAGTACTTCCACAAAAGCCCCAAAATATACTAAACATACACCTTACACACACTGTATCCAAACCTACTGTAGCTAGACCATACAAGTGAGGAGATTACCTACATTTGGTATTAGTTATGGACACTTGAATTGTAAAGTACCTGCTATTCTGACTGCATTCTTTTTTTTTTTTTTCTTCATTCGGATTTCCCATTTTTGACATTTCCAGCATCTGCATTTTGTTAGGCCTCCTAATTTAAGTTTGTTTATTCAGCTATCAACACGCAAGATAAAAGCACCACAGATATTTGCTTTATTGTAATGAAGCCTCAGTCCTCTTTCAGCTTGTTCGTTTTTTAATGATTTCATTCACTAATGCAGCACACTGGTTGTGTGATTTTATTTTTCCCTTCCAGCATTTTATTTGTGGTGTGATGCTGGCATAGTAGCGGAAATTAAGTAGCCATAACTTCATTACTAAAATATAGTGAGAACTGGTGGACACAAGTGTCTAATGTAAAAAAAAAAAAGAGCTATATAGTCATTTAACTGTAAGTTTCTTTGCTTAATATTACCAGCATGTGCTTGCACGTCCGCAGCATGGTACTGTAAAACTATGTAAAATCAACCTCTGAAATGGAAAGGAATCAAGAGATACATATTTTAATGGTTTTGTTTCATCCCTATTTTCAACTTTGGAAATGCAGGCAGTCTTAAAGGATTTCTCTGTAGTTGTAGAAAAAAGTAAGAGAGTGCTAACATTGTTTTGTGATATGATGAAATATTGCAAGCTCTGGGTGATAAGTCGACAATGAGGCATATCTGAAAGTTGCATTTTATTTTTATTTTTTATTCTGTCATTGTGAAAGTGCAGACTGATGTTTCACAGTTCCTCCTCCTGCCATTCCACAGCTTTATTTTTGTTTAGTGTGTTACATTTACTACAGATCTCTCTCAAAAAATACAAGTAATAGGCTGTAACTAAGGATATGATTTTTGAGCTGTGACAAAGGATCTGAATTGCATAGAAATAGTAAGGCCTTGAAACCACTTTCTAGGTGGTTTACAGCTGGGAATATTGAGGCCCCTGAGGTATGAATAACTCGGATATCAACAGCTATTGCGTGTTAAGTTTTAGCCTACAGTGTTGCAAGGAAAGAAATAAGAGTAAACTTTTCTGAAATTTCAGAAGAAAATCAGCTTCGTACTGTGTATTTGACAGTGAGCTTGTTTTAATATTCAAAAAAAAAATCAAAAAAATATACCTTCACAAAACTGCCATAAAATAGCCACAAAACTAATAATTTACAAGCCAAAAAACCATAGTATGTCAAAAGTGGGAAGAATTAAAAAAATATCACTGGAAGCTATGCAAAATCCATAGAAACTCAAATTTATTCCTGCATAAAAGAAATTAAAGAATTGCAACATATTCAGATCAGATGTACTACTGTTTCTAAAATCTGACTGCAGACTGTGTAGATAAAGGACTGTCAGATATTTATAGGTTAAGGGATCACATGATCAAAACAAATGTTAACACTTAAAATAAACCTTAAAATTTCGGTTACTGGATTCAAATACTATTCTATCAAAAGTAACAACCATTAAAGACACATATATTATTTACAACACTAATGATGACAGTACTTTTGTTCCAAACTTCTATAGACATCTGCTGAAATAAACTGCTGTGTTTGTTAATCTACTTTTTAGTGTTAAAACTTGCATTGCTTTTCTTCTTGTTTTAGTTAAATTGTTTTTGAGTTTTAAAAGTAGTAGTTTAAGACAAAGATAAAAAAACAAAAACTCGTGGCCTTAAAAGTTCGTTGATGAGTTCTTTCTCAATTTTCAAAAATCATAAAATCCAGGTAGTGTTCCAAAGCAACAAGCCTTTATTCATTACAGACAAGCGATCCCCAATAACAAAAAATCAGAAGTATTTTAACAATGTTAAACATATCAGCTTTTATACATTTAAAAGCAGGTGTGGAAAATGTCCATATTGTTTAATTTTAAACCAGCCTATTCAAGGCGAACAGTATAAACAGGGCTATAAAAGTGCATTTTAGAACATGTACACATCCCTACACACTACTACTGACTAGATCAAACTAAATCCTAGTTAAGGAAAACAATACCCATTTGCAACCCACATTTCAAAATCAGGTATTAAGAAGAGCGGCTACGTAATGCAATAAAGCCTTCATCAGGTCTGTGACAAGAAGTCATATAGCTATCTAGCCATAAACAATCTAACTAGAACACTACAAATATAAAAATACATCTGTCTAATAATGTCATCTAGTAAATATCCATCCATGTGTATTAGTGTGCATAAAAAGCTAAGCAATTAACAGCTCAGAAAACATGCAATTGCTTTGAATTATATCAATATTACATGCATTTTTATATTTATAGTGTTCTAATTAGATTATGTTTATGGTTAGACTGCTATGCGTTTATTTTTTTCTTGATTTTAGTTCGTGTCACAGACCTACTATAGGCTTTATTACATTAGGTAGCCAAAAGTGATTTTAGTTAAAAGTCTTTTTGTGTGTATTTTATGCTTTTCTTAATACGTGATTTTGGAATGTGGGCTGCAAATAGATAAGTAGTGTTTTCCTTAATTAGGATTTAGTTTGATCTAATCAGTAGTAGTGTGTGGGGATGGGTACTTGTTCTAAAATGCACTTTTATGGCCCTGTTTATAACATTTGCCTTAAATAGGCTGGTTTAAAATTAAACAATACATATATTTTCCACGCCTACTTTTAAGTATATAAAAGCTGATATATTTAACTTTGTTAAAATATTTGTGATTTTTTGTAAGATTGCTCGTCTGTGACTAATAAAGTCTTGTTGCTTTGGAACACTACATGGGTTTCATGATTTTTGGAAATTATTGTGACTGAACTCAAAGTTTTAAGACTGCTAGTTTCTATGTTTTTTATTTTTTTCCTTAACACTCGTGGTGCTCAGGTTGGACCTAGACAGATTCCTGTGCTTGTTCATTTTTTAAGTTTAAGACAGAAAGCAAACATTGTACTTCTTTTTTGTCAGGTACAGGGGATGATAAATGTTTATGAATTAAGGGAAGGGTGGAACCTATTTCTTTTGTACGTTTAAAGCAACAGGGCTCACCACTTCACAGTTTTCTTCTGGAAATAGCTAGAAAAAGGCTACTGTGTGAGTAAATATAATTTCTGATTTGTATGTTAGTACTAATATCTTTATGATGTTTTTCCTTTGTTTTACTGCAGTATGGTTTCACCGAAAAGGATCACTACAAGTACTTGAAAAAGGACTCTCAAACATTCTGGATAAGTCAAATTTGATAAAAAAAAATGTATCTTTCACAACTATGAGGAAATACTGGGAAACAATTTGCAGGGGGTCCTCTTAATCTCCATGAGGAGGACTTTAACCCCTAGACCCCCCCCAAAGTTATTTACACCAACCCCACGATCACACAATATTGACAAAAGAGAAAATACCCAGTACAGATGAAAGACAAATTGCAAAACATGATCTTACACAAGAGCTAACAAGCACTGAAAACCATTCCAGGAGCTGCATTTCAGGGAGTTTCCCCTGACCGATATTATTTCAGCAGTTTAGTTTTCACTGACTTATAGATATTCTTATTACAGAATAATTTGAGTTTTAAGAGAAAAACAGTAAATTCTGTTTCATTTTGTAAAGCCTAGAGGAAGATAGCTTCTCCCTCAACTCCCACCCAGTTAAGAAGATCTTTGCCTTAAATTAATTGCATCTAAATTAGGCTCCACTCATAACTTAACACACACTTGTACAGTTCAGTACAGATAACTGTTATTCTCCAGCTCATTTCATTCCCTTTACATTAGGTGTTAGGCTATCCTGATTCCAGATGCCAAATGATAGAACACTGGATGCCAAGATAACTATTTTCACATTTCTCATGTTAAAACCAAAAGTGACATGATCCAGTCTCAAAACTGCTAATGGTTACACATTTCTTTAGCACAATTTGGATGGTGCAGTGGTTGTGCTGTCGCCTCACAGCAAGAGGTTCTCCGGTTTGATTGTCAACTGGAGTGCCTTCTGTGAGGAGTCTGCATGTCTTCTCTGCGTTCATTTGGGTTTCCTCCTGGTGCGCCGGTTTCCTCCCATGTTACAAAGACATGCGCCTTGAGTGTTTCTCCCCCGGCCTCTGTTGAAAATTGGCTTCGTTCCAAGTCAGACTTTACTGGTAAACAAATGTTAAAAATAAAAATTAAATTAAAAAAATAATTAATGTCATTCAAATAACTTTAATATTTTAATGATGGCTCTTAAATTAAGGTGGAAGTCAGACAGCATGCTGACTTACTCCCTCCCTCTCGCAAAGTAAAATGTCAAGGTTAGCTAATCCATGGCCCACTGCTACTTGAGGGTAACCTACTTTTATATTACGTCATGATCTTTGGATTTATGACAAACTGTCCTCAATTCCACAGAACTGGTACATCCTATATAACAATCAGGAACCACACAAGACAACAAACCCTCTCCTCTAAGTGCCACGCTTGCCTCGACTACAATTTGGATTTCTAATATTGAGGAAAAATAATAAAATTACTTTCTGGGCCTACATAAAACTCCCTAGAAGACAGAAATGCATCTAGAAAGTCATTCTCTTAGACCAGCTACAATATAGCATTTCCTGAAACTTCTGCAGATCAAAGATGAACCTTTCTGCACTGAAAGCCAGAGCTGTTGAACATGCTACACCTAAAGAAATCCCAATCCTTCCAAGCTACATGCTCTAGGGACCTAAACCTTGTCACCACAATAAACAGGACACGCTGGAGGGATAGATTCCTGTCCCAGAGACTTCCTATACTCTGGAACAAGCTACCCATCCATGTCAAGCAAAGTTCTTCATTAGCACTCTTCAAGAAAAATCTTGATGAGTGGATGGGAAATAGGAAATACACCCCGTGGATCACTTCTGTCTCTCGGCTGGACAGTGGCACAGGAAAATAACTTTCTTGGGTGGTGTAAGCTATGGTACCTTGCTGGCTAGGCTTACGTAGGACCTTGGGCCGATAGCCTAGTACCTACCTATGAACCTATAATTGAATTTGCAGATTTATAAAACTCTTTCATCTAGAAGTGAACATGTCAAACTGAAGCAAAGGTAAAATTGTTACTAGTTAACAAAATTACCACAATCCTATTCAAACTCTACAAATTTGACACCATTCCCTTTCTAGCTAGCTGTTTTACCATTATAACCTTCAACTACTAGCTTAGATCAGTCGATTTGCATTATAAACTCATTGCAATAAACTTCAGATTACCAAAACCGCAGCTTTTCACTCACTGGCAATAAATTCCAAAACATCTACAATCTACAAAAAAGCAATTTCACATTTCACGTATAACTAGAATTCCACTCAAAATTCAAAAAAGTACTTTACAATGAATCAAAATGCACCTGCTTTTTTAACACTCAAATTAACTCACTGATATTTTATTGAATACATATTATTCTGTAAAATCTATCAGTTTACATATGTAGTTTCTTCCCCCATTTTTCTCCCTATTTAAATTGCCTGATATCTTTTTCGATATGCACAACCATTTTGTAAAACCTGTTTTGTTACATAAATAGTCCCTCCCTCATTTTTTCACACTCTTTCCTCATATATCCTAAGAATCTGCTGTACATACTCTACTGGTTTTATTTTTAAATCTTACACACACATTATCTTTTACTACATCACTGATGCAGCTCATCTGCTTGCAGTGCATCAACTACAAATGGTTGAAACTCATTACATTAAAAAAAAAAAAAAAAAAAAAAAAAAAACAGAAAACGTATGCAGGAAGCAAGCCTCTCTGAACTCCCCCATATTAATCACGAGACTGAACAATAGTAGGGGAAAGGGCAAAATCCCACTCCTGTATTTGAATGCATGGATAATAAGACAATGCTGCTACTGAAAAGAGACAGATAACAGTCAAACATTACAGTTTACAGTGTCAGAAAATTGAACATCATCCTGCAACGTACCAACAGTTCAATAAAATAAAACTGTTTTGTGTGTGTGTGTGTGTGTGTGTGTATATATATATATATATATATATATATATATATATATACACACACACACACACACACACACACACACACATATATATATATATGTATGCACAGTCTGAGGTAAGTATTTGTTGTGTTTTATGTATTTATTTTAGACGGCCGGCTTTTCAAAAGTCGATCATATGGTCTTGGCCATATGAAAATTGACTTTCTGAACAGTCAACCATGTAAAGTATACCTATATATATATATATATATATATATATATATATTTTTTTTTGGCTAACGTAGTGAGATGTTAGACAGGAGTCCCCGTGGACTATGATGTTTGCAGATGACATTGTGATCTGTAGTGAGAGTAGGGAACAGGTGGAGGAGACCCTGGAGAGGTGGAGATATGCTCTAGAGAGAAGAGGAATGAAGGTCAGCAGGACTAAGACAGAATATATCTGTGTGAATGAGAGGAAGAATAGAGGAATGGTGAGGATGCAGGGAGTAGAGGTGGTGAAGGTGGATGAGTTTAAATACTTGAGATCAACAGTTCAGAGTAATAATGAGTATGGAAGAGAGGTGAAGAAGAGAGTACAGGCAGGATGGAGTGGGTGGAGAAGAGTGTCAGGAGTGATTTGTGACAGACGAGTACCAGTAACAGTGAAAGGGAAGGTCTACAAGAGGGTAGTGAGACCAGCTATGTTATATGGGTTGGAGACAGTGGCACTGACAAAAAGGCAGGAGTCAGAGCATGACGTGGCAGAGTTGAAGATGTTAAGATTTGCACTGGGTGTGATGAGGATGGACAGGATTAGGAATAAGTATATTAGACAGTCAGCTCAGGTTGGAAGGTTTGGAGACAAAGCCAGAGAGGCAAGATTACGTTGGTTTGGACATGTGCTGAGGAGGGATGCAGAGTATATTGGGAAAAAGATGCTAAGGATGAAGCTGCCAGGTAACAGGAAAAGAGGAAGGCCTAAGATAAGGTTTATAGATGTGGTGAGAGAGGACATGCAGGCGGTTGGTGTGACAGAGCCAGATGCAGAGGACAGGAAGAAATGGAAACAGTTGATCTGCTGTGGCGACCCCTAAAGGGAGCAGCCGAAAGAAGAAGTGAGATGTTGCTTCTGGATGAATTTTTATATACCCTTTGAACATCTAGTTACCATTATATGTAAACCTGAAACTCCAGCTATAAATATTTTGGACTAATATCAACTACAAACTCGTTGTAATACATGAATATGAAGTAAAGTCTGTAGAACTGATTTAACTACCTCTGGCTGCAACCATTATTCCTGCCTGAAAAAGATCCTGGTGGATTAGTGTTTTAAACGAAAATGCAAATTAAAATAACAGAAATAAATAAATGCATACATAGATAAATACTACGGAGATCAGTAAGGAGCAGTGTGACTGTATGACAGAACTAAGAAATACATTACTATGGTAGTTATTGTTTTCAGACGATCACAGTCAAAAATTAGATGTGTACCCAGACAAAGAGTAGCTATTTTGCAGTGGTACTGAAAGGCAGTCTCTGGGTGAAAACAATTTAGTGTTTGAAGGGCAGTGTGTGTGTGTGTGTGTGTGTGTGTGTGTGTGTGTGTGTGTGTGTGTGTGTGTGTGTGTGTGTGTGTGTGTTTGCGTGTGTATACAGAATATGCAAAAATACACTGCTGTGGGCAGACTTTGCATCAGCTAGTCACAGTAAACAATCAATCAGGCAGGCAAGTGGCCCTTCTACTTTGTGAAGTGAGAAATCTGTGCTTGAATACAACTGGTTGTAGATCTTCCTTGTCAGAAGCAGTGTATGCATATGGTTAGTACATTACTATGGCCAGAATTTCATTCACACAGTCAGATTCAAACATCAGAGATGTAACCAGTTAGGATGTGGTTCTTTCTGAGGAGTGGAGAGGCAGATTGTGTGTGAAATTAGCCAGCTAATAATCTGGTTTGCTGGGACAATGTATGTGTGTGTGTGAGAAAGAGAGAAACTGAGTGATGCAAAGTGAAATACATTACCGTAGACAGAATTTCTTTCAATTGATCAAAGACAAACACAAGTGGATCATTTTGGAGACTGAACGGCAGCTGCTTTGTGGAAGCAACTGACCCTAAAAGCACTTTATGATAATCAATGTAGCTTGTCAGTGATGGTGTGTGTGTGTGTGTGTGTGTGTGTGTGTGTGTGTTGGGGGGGGGGGGTTCACATATGTGCATTTAAGGAAGAAAAAAAACCAACCACTACAACTTTTTTGTAAACATTTGTGACATAGTACAGTTGTATACACCTACCATAAATGTAGATGTTCGAGTGCCTTCACTGTTGCAGTCATGACTGCAGGGTTCTCCCCTGCCGGCAGGCAGTCCTCGGTCGGCCAGAATCCCAAAGTCTGGGTCCGGCGTCGGCTGTTCAACCATGCTCCCTGACGTCAGAGCGCCAGGACTATAAAGCGGACAGCCGACGCCATCTTCTCCAGTTTTTCTTGCCCCAGATGTCAGGAGTCCCAAAATGAGAAAGGTCCCATATCCTTTGCAAATACACCTCAGAAGAATGGTGAAAAAAGGAACCACACAAAAGTAAAAAATAAGAGGGGACAGGAGGGCGGGAAAACCAGACTGCAACAGTGAAGACACTCGAACATCTACATTTATGGTAGGTGTACACAACTGTACTATGTTCATCGTGTTTCACTGTTGCAGTCATGACTGTAGGGTAGAATCCCAAAGCTGAAGGAAAGGGAGGTGGTCATAAAGAAGAAGGGGCGGCTAAAAGGCCCTGCAAGACTGCAGAGGCAAAGCCTGCCCTAGACTTAGAGTAGAGAGGTAAATTGTAGTGCTTAGAAAAAGTATGCACTGAACTCCAAGTTGCAGCTTCCAAAATGTCTTTGATAGGAACTCCCCTGAGGAAGGCCGCAGAAGTGGCAGCAGCTCTGGTGGAATGAGTCCGTATACTCCCTGGGATTTGCTTTCCATGGTGTGGATAACAAGATCTGATTCCATGAGCAATCCATTTAGAAATGGTCTGTTTTGAAATGGCTTTACCTTGGGAACTTGAAGCATAAGAAACAAACAATTGTTCTGATTTTATGATGTCCTTGGTTCTGTCCAGGTAAAAACGTAGTTGTCTGTGTACATCCAAGGAATGTAAGATCCTTTCCCCTTTATTTTGAGGAGTGGGGAAAAAAGTTGGCAAGTGGATAGTTTGATTTAAGGCAACTTTGGAAACCACCTTAGGCAGGAAGGTAGGATTAGTCCTCAAAGACACCCTGTCTTGATGAAAAATAATATAAGGTTCCACAGCCATAAGAGCTTATAACTCTGAAACTCTCCTGGCAGAGGTTAGGGCTAAGAGAATAGCTGTATTCCAAGATAAAAACTTGATGTCAGAAGAGACAGCAGGCTCAAAAGGAGGCAAGGTTAGTTTTTCCAAAACATAGTTGAGATTCCAAGCAGGAATGGGAGGAGATCTAGGAGGTCTTAAGTTCTTAGCTCCTCTGAGAAACTGTCTCATGAGCTGGTTGGAAAAGATTGGAGGGTCCGTATTATAATGAGCAGAAATAGCAGAGTCATGTATCTTAATGGAAGAGAAAGAGAGACCCTTATGTAAGAGATCTGTCAAGTAAAGTAAAATTAAAGGAATGTTCGGAGGAAGAGGATCAGAATCCTGAGCCTGCATCCAGGAACAAAATCTTTTCCATTTTCCTGCATAAGATTTTCTAGTACTAGGACGTCTGGCTTCTAAAATGACATCCATAACCTGCTTGGGTAGGAAAGAAGAAATCAAAGGCCCTGGATTAACCAGGCCGCCAGGCTGAGAGTTCTGACATGAGAGTGTAGAACCTGACCCTGATGTTGGGACAGAAGGTTCGGAGACTGAGGTAAAATCCAAGGGGGCTCCAGACATAGGTTTTTTTTAGAGTTCGGTACCAAAACTGTCGAGGCCAATTTGGGGCCAGCAAGATCATCATCTTGGGCCTGTCCTGTTTTATCTTTAATAATACCCGTGGAAGAAGAGGAAGAGGTGGAAAAGCATATCCCGAGAGGTTCCTCCAACTGAATGATACGGCATTCACTTTCCAAGCTTCTTTGTGGAAAGTCCTGGTGCAAAAATTCTGTAGTTGATGATTGAGATGGGATGCAAAGAGGTCTATGTGAGGACATCCCCAGACTGCTGTTATCATCCTGAATATTCTGGTGTCCAGCATCCACTCATGTGGATCCGAAAGGTTTCTGTTCAGACTGTCTGCCAGGAAGTTTTGCTTCCCTGGTAGAAACTGAGCTTGAGGGTCCAGATTGCAAGCTAGAGCTGTGTTCCATAGATCCATGGCTAGTCTGCAAAGGGGGTAGGAATGAGAACCCCCTTGCTTGTTTATGTACCACATAACTGTGGTGTTGTCTGTCCGTATTAGTAGTTGTCCTGGTTGTAGAAGATTCCTGAAGGCCATTAGAACTTTCTGAACGGCTAACATTTCCTTTAGATTGATATGCAGGTGCTTCTGATCCTTTGTCCAAAAACCCTGCAGACAGTTTCCCTGAAAATGGGCTCCCCAAGCATAATCAGAGGCGTCCGTGGTTAGAATCTGAGTGGCCGGAGGCAGACAGAAGGGGTTTCCCTTGGTTTAGAGTACATGCCCTGGACCACCAAAGAAATTCCTTTTGAAGGCAAGGCAGGACGGACGGAGATCAGTATGTCTAAACTGTGGCAATGCTGAGACCATACACTTTTTAGGTACCACTGTATTTTCCTCATGTGTAGTCTTGCATATGGTACGAGAAGGATGCAGGAGGCCATGTAACCCAAAGCCTGCAGGAATCTCCTTGCAGATAGCGGAGTTAACGTTGCCAAGGTCTTGAAAGTTGAAGCCAGCTGTAATTGTTTTTCGGATGTCAGAAATGTCATCTGGGTTGTGGTGTTTAGAAGAGCACCCAGAAAAGTTATCTGTTGTGAGGGTGTCAAATCTGACTTTTTTATGTTTACAGAGAATCCCAGGAACTTGAGGAGGTTCTGTACAAATTCTACATGCTGGAGTAAGACATCCTTGCTGTCTGCTTGAATTAGACAATCGTCCAGATAAGGGTAAATTTGAATTCCCTTGAGTCTGCAGTAAGCTACTACTGGAGCCAGGCATTTGGTGAAGACCCTGGGCGCAGTAGACAATCCAAAGGGCAGCGCAGAGAATTGAAAGTGCCTCGATCCGGCCTTGAACCTGAGGTATTTTCTGCGTTCCTGCCTGATAGGAATGTGTAAATATGCCTCCTTTAAATCCAAAGTCACCATCCATGCATCTTTGGACAGCAATGGAAGTAGCTGCTGTAGAGTAAGCATCTTGAATTTTGGAATCTCTAGAAAGGTGTTCAAGACTGACAGATCCAGAATGGGTCTCCATGAGTTTTGCTTCCTGGGGACTAGAAAGATCCTTGAGTAAAAACCCTGTCCCATCTCTGAAAGTGGAACCGGTTCTATGGCTTTCATGGCCGAAAGAGCTTCCACCTGGTTTAAGGCCTCTGTCCATTGATGTTTTGGAAGGTCTGGCCATCCGCTTGGCCTTGGCAGGGTATGAAAATGGAATTTGTAACCTCTTAAAACCACATCCAGAACCCACTTGACTTGGGTTATATGAGTCCAATTTTGATAAAAAAGAGAGAGTTTTCCTCTGAGAGGGGCTTCCAGGCAAGACGTTCCTACAGCCCAACAGAGGGAGTCACTGAGTTTGTTTCCTATGAGTTTGTGACCTGTCCTCTCCTCCCCTAGGGGTGGAAGCAGTCCACTGTCTTGGTCTATAAGAAGCTTGTGTTTGAGGCCTTCCTCTGGACCCCTCTGAGGCCTGTCTGAAGTGGGAAAGGACCAATTTTTAGAAGGCCAATTCCTGCTAAATCTTGGTGGCTGTACTTGTAAGAAATCTTTAACTGTTTGCATGGATTTCGCCTTATCCTCCATCTTTTTAATCACCTCTTCAGCTTTTGATCCAAACAAAACATTATGCTGAACAGGAGCATCCAATAATTTAGCTTTTACTTGTTCTGGCAAATTTTGTTCCTTTAACCATGCATGCCTTCTAATGACTGTGCCGGAGGCAGCAGCCCTACAAGAAGCCGCCAAGGCATCAAATCCACAGTGTAAACCATGCTTCCCAACTTGTTCAGTTGCATGCAATAAGTCATGTAATTCCTTATCATCTGCACAGGCAGAAATGAAATAAGCTTTTGTTTTAAAACAGACAAGAGGAATTGCTGGTATTTCAGCATATGAAACTGACAGTTTAAAGCCCTAATGGACAAAGTAGCAGAAGTGTACACTTTTTTGCCCCATCTTTCCAAAGATTTAGAATCCTTTTCAGTGGGAATGGGATTTTTGGCAGAAGCGGCCTTAACTCCCTTAGGATCCTGAGAAATGGTTTCACGGTCAGCAGAAGGGTTCTTGTATAAAAACTGGTGGGAATCAGGAACCCTGTAATATCTATCAGGCTTAACAGGAGCAGGAGGAAAAGAGTCAGGGGTTAAGTTAGCCTCCGAAAAAGCATCATCCATAATATCCAAAACAGGAGGAATAGCCAGGGGTCTATGTTGGGGGAGAAGAAGAAAATCCCTTAATCTTTTCTTAGATTCCGAATACTCCTGTCCTTCCCAGTGGAAATGTTCCCTCATTTCATGTAAAGTTTCTCCAAAAGAAAAATCCTCAGGGGGAGAAGCTGAAGGAATGGATTCCTCAGCATCAGAATCCTCATAAGGAGGGAAAGAATATTCCTGGTCAGAAGAAGAAACTGAAGAAACAGAAGCCTGGTCAGAGGAATCATAGTAAACATCCTGCCTTGGCCTTTTATCTGGAGGGGGATGAAAACCCCTAATCATAGTAAGTAAATCCTCCGCCATCTTGAGTAACTGTTTCTGTGACTTGGGAGCCGGTTCAGAAGAGGCCTGTGTTGCAGTCTTTGATTTAGAAGGAGTCTTTGCCTTTGTCTTTGGCTTTGCCTTTATTAGAAGCTGAGTAGGCCTGAAAACCCCTTCGGAAGCCGGTACCTGCACAGCGGCTCTGGACCCATCCGAAGGAGCATTGTCCGAAGGTCCTGCAATAGAAATACTTAAAGGCCTGGTTGGCTCCTCATGAGAGTCCGTTTCGGCCATCGGTTCTGAAATGGCCGACGACAGGGGCTGCAAAAGCACCTCACTGACGACGGCCAAACCTGAAGCTGGCTCCGCTTGTGCGCTATCATCAGATTTGGACCTCGGAGGCCTGTCTTTATCCTTGCGACGTTTGTGAACTCCGGTAGCCGGAACCGTATCCGACGACATTTTGTAGTTAAAGCGCCTACCGAAGTAATGAAAAGCAAAATCGTACCTTCGTTTAATTGTACATTGATTGAATCTAGCACAAAACCGACAACTAGCTACGTCGTGGTCAGGGCCTAAGCAAGAAATACAGTAAGAATGAAAATCCTTATGAGGTATTTGCTTCCCACATGAAATACAATTATTAACTTTTTCTGACATCAGACTGGAGCAAGAAAAAGTTTCCCCAACGGGGTACTTAGCTTTGAGTGGAGAAGAAAGTCTTCAGACTGAAGTTTATCAGAAAAAATCGTCAGGAGTCAGCCGACCGGCACTTGTGAACTGTTATCACCGCACAGCAAGAAAGACTGGAGAAGATGGCGTCGGCTGTCAGCTTTATACTCCTGGCGCTCTGACGTCAGGGAGCATGGTTGAACAGCCGACGCCGGACCCAGACTTTGGGATTCTGGCCGACCGAGGACTGCCTGCTGGCAGGGGAGAACCCTACAGTCATGACTGCAACAGTGAAACACGATGAACATCTACATTCAAAGTAAGTGTACCCAGTTAGAAAAGGCATATTCTACTGGTACAATCTGTGTGAAAAGAGTTGAAACTATAGTAGTATTTAATGAACAAATGATGACAAAAGTCCATGTTGTGGTTTTTAAAACTGTTAATTTTAATATAATTTCATAGCATACCTACTGCAAGTGCCATAAGATTTAGTTCATGACAAACATGCACATCTCCTTTTATGTCAAGACATATATATAATAGACAAAATAATAAATGTTGCAAGCCATTACAACAGAACTAAATCACCATCACTAAAATGTGCATGTGAATGAATGTCTGTGTAAGATCAGTGGACAGTAGGGTTAAGGAATTTTCTCCTTTTCTCTACTTATGTGTGATCAGAAAAAAAAAAACACCAAGCAATCGATGCACGGATGATGAGTAACTCAACAAAGGTTAAACAAGAAAATGACTTTCACCACTTGATGAAACCAAGTAATATGTACATGAGCTCAGCTCTGAGGATAGCAGCAGAAACCAGAGGTTTAGAGGGTCCACCTTTCCCTTTTACAGACATTCCTTCCACATCACCAATGATGGCAGATTCCTGATAATGACAGAACAATGTACAGCTGGCATTTTTTAATCAAACTGATGGCTGCAATAGGGTTTAACAATGAATAGGTCTGTTGATCTGAAATCAACAGAGGTTTAAGTTCACAGGCAGGTACACACAATAATAAGCACACACTTGCAGCAAAATCGATGGAGAGAAGGCTAAGAAAGAGCAAGTTGTGTATTCATTGGCTACAAAAAGTATTTCCTTTTATTCTTCCCACTCCAATCAAATTCTAAAACATCAATTTGACAGTTTTTCACATACCTGTCTGAAACCTGGATTTCAAAACGTCAGGAGGAATTGCCACAGCCCAGTTGAAAATTCCAGCCATACCACCAGCGAAAAGAATTCTGGGTACACTAAGGTCACTTGCACTGTTGAAACAAAGGAAACAGATGAATGGGGGTTATAGCAGAAAACCAAGAAGCAAGTTACTGAACAGTACTGGTGCATGTATCTGTGTTGTGCAGGGGAGGATAAATATTTACAAAACAGCCATTATGACAGGCAGTGATGCAGCTAGAATGCTTATTCAGAAATCTCTGCACGAAGAAAGACCATGTATGTTCACTAGATATTTCTAAGAATAAAATGAACAGACTAAGTCAAAACACACTTTGGTTTTACAGAATGTTTAAGCTTGAAATTCTAAAGTCGGTTCACTGCTACTTATCTGTAAATGCCAGATATAATTTGTACCATGTTTGTTCCCTTTTAAGGTTAGACAGCATGACCGTAAAAGTGCTAAGATATGTGACGCATTCAACATAAACTGATCTTTGGAAAGTCAATGATATCCAACACTTCAAAGACTGACTCTTTAAACATAAAATTACAGTCCACACTACTGATAAAAATATGCAGAAATTAAAACTGGCAAAAAAATCAAAATGGATTTTCTATTTCATGAAGGATGTTTGCTCCAGGTACCTCCCTATTTAGGGGTTAAAGCTCACCTGCACACTATTATTATAATGAAATTCCATGGGTCACAGCTGAAGTATCACTACATGAAATTCATCTTGAGGTTCCCCTGAAGGCAAGACGTACACTTTATCTGCTTCAGGAAAAGTACAGTTGTGTACCTACCATAAATGTAGATGTTCGAGTGTATTCACTGTTGCAGTCATTACAATTGGGTTATCCTGCTGGCAGGCTACCCTCAGTCGGCCTGAATTCCAAAGTCTAGGTCCGGCGTCGGTTGCTGTCACCTCCGCCCTGACGTCAGTGAGCCAGGGGTATAAAAGATGCAGCAGACGCCATTTTCTTCAGTTTTTCTTGCCCCAGATGTCGGGTGCTCCCAAAAGGGTAGGCTAAAGATATGTCAATAAAGCATACATGCAACAAAGTAAATTATTCTTTCCTCCACCAGCAAATACACCACACAGGTTGTATAGAATAGAGAAGTACAGATAAGTCCCAGCAAAGAGAAGGGGGATGGTGGGTGGGTAACCTGGACTGCAACAGTGAATACACTCAAAACATCTACATTTATGGTAGGTACACAACTGTACTATGTTCATCGTGTTTCACTGTTGCAGTCATTACAATTGGGTTGAATCCCAAAGTTAAGGTTGGGAGTCTGGAGCTAAATAGGATTAGGAGCTGCTATGAGGCCCTGCAGAAAGTACAGTTTTGTACCTACCATAAATGTAGATGTTCGAGTGCAGTCATAACAGATGGGTTCTCCTGCCGTCAGGCGGGTCCTCGGTCGGCCGAATTCCAAAGTCTAGGTCCGGCGTCGGTTGTCGTCGCCTCTTCCTTGACGTCAGTGCGACAGGGGTATAAAAGAACCAGCCAACGCCATTTTCTTCAGTTTTTCTTGCCCCAGATGTCAGGTGCCCCCAGAAGGAAGGCAATACATAAATGTATGTAATAATGTAATGCAATATAATCAAAAAACAGGAGTTGCAAGCAAATACACCATAAATGAATACCCCAATCAGGTTGTATGAGGAGGTGTTAGCCAATAGGCCTGTCCCAAGAGGGGAAGGAGGGAGGGAAACCTGGACTGCAGCTGTATAAGCACTTGAACATCTACATTTATGGTAGGTACAAAACTGTACTATGTTCATCGTGCATACAGCTGCAGTCATAACAGATGGGTAGAATCCCAAAGCTAAAAAAAGGGGTGGTAGGCACTAGGTGGAACTAGGAGGAGCCAGGATGCCCTGCAAGACTGCAGTGGTAAAGCCTGCTCTAGTTTTGGAGTATAATGGTAGATGATAGTGCTTGGAGAAGGTATGCACAGAACTCAAGTGGCTGCTTCCAAAATATCTTTGGTAGGAACCCCTCTGAGGAAAGCTGCAGAGGTAGCTGTGGCCCTTGTGGAGTGAGATCTGATGCCTGCAGGTACAGTTTTACCATGAAAAGAGTAACAAAAGCATATGCAGTGGGCTATCCATTTTGAGATTGTCTGTTTGGAAATTGGCTTCCCTTGAGCTCCTGTAGCATAGGACACAAAGAGTTGCTCTGATTTTCTGAAAAGCTTTGTTCTGTCCAAATAATAACGCAGCTGTCTGTGGATGTCCAAGGAATTTAGTAGTCTCTCCCCTTTGTTTTGAGGGTTAGGGTAAAAGGTAGGTAAGTGGATAGCCTGATTCAAAGCTACCCTGGATACCACCTTTGGCATAAAGGACGGATTGGTTCATAAGGAAACTCTGTCCTGATGGAAAATGATGAAAGGCTGCACAGCCATGAGGGCTTGTAGTTCCGAAATCCTGCGAGCTGAGGTGATAGCCAGAAGGAAGGCTGTTTTCCAGGACAAATATTGCAGTTCTGTTGAGGCAGCTGGCTCAAAAGGAGGCAAGGTCAGTTTTTCTAGAATGAAATTGAGGTCCCAAGCAGGTACTGGTTGTTTCCTTGGGGGTTTTATATTCTTAGCCCCTCTGAGGAACTGTTTTAACAGGGGGTGAGAGAATAAAGGAGGATCAGTGTTATATTCTGCAGAAATGGCTGAGGCATGGATTTTGATGGAGAAGAATGAAAGTCCACTGCTTAGCATCTCAGCTAGATACTGTAATATTTGAGGTAAATTCAGTATTCCAGGATTCTGGCCCTTTTTCTCATTCCAGGCACAAAACCGTTTCCATTTTGCTGAGTAAGCTTTTCTAGTAGAAGGCCTTCTGGCCTCCAAAATGACATCCTGCACCTCCTTGGAGAATAGGGTCTGTTGTGAAGTTAAGGAATCTTCCATGCGGCCAGATTGAGTGTTTTCAGCTGACTGTGAAGAGTTTTGAAGCTGTGCTGAGTCAGAAGAAGAGGCATTAGAGGTAGGATCCATGGTGGGGAATGCGTCAGGCTACTCAGGAGTGGGTACCAGTGTTGTCTTGGCCAGTCTGGAGCAATGAGAATCATCTTTGGTCTGTCTGCTCTGGTTTTTAATAGAACTTTGGGCAGCAGAGGAAGGGGTGGAAAGGCATAAACTGTCATTGTTGTCCAACTGAAAGAGAGTGCGTCCACTCTCCAGGCCTGTGGATGAAAGGTCCTTGAGCAGAATTTTGCCAATTGGTGATTTTTGTGGGAGGCAAAGAGATCTATGTCTGGTTTTCCCCATGCTTAAATTATCTCTGTAAAAACTTGAGGATGCAACTTCCATTCGTGTGGATCTGTCATATTTCTGCTTAGGTTGTCTGCCAGCGTGTTTTCCTTGCCTGGCAAGTACTGTGCTTGAAGTTCGATTTGTAATTCCAGAGCCATGTTCCAAAGAGACATGGCCAGCCTGCATAGGGGGTATGAATGGGTTCCTCCCTGTTTGTTTATGTACCACATTACTGTGGTGTTGTCTGTCCTTATCAAAAGTTGACCTGGATGCAGAAGGTTTTTGAAAGCTATAATAGCATTTATTACTGCTAGCATTTATTTTTGATTGATGTGTAGGTGCTTTTCTTTTTGGGACCATTTGCCCTGAATGCACCGATTTGTCATGTGCGCCCCCCAGGCGTAGTCCGAGGCGTCTGTTGTGATGACTTGATTTGCTTGAGGCTTGCAGAATGGGAGACCTGTGTTTCTTTGGCATGCTTGAGCCCACCACAGAAATTCCTTTTGAAGACATGGAATCAGTGGTATTATTGTTTCCAAACTGTGGCTGTGTTGAGACCATAGGTTTTTCAGGTACCATTGAAGTTTCTTCATATGCAGCTTTGCACATGGGATTAGTAGGATGCACGATGCCATGAGTCCCAGAGCCTGCAGGATTTTCCTTGCAGTCAGCCTGGTGAAATTTGCTAGTTTTCTGAAGTATTGAATTAGTTGCCCCTGTTTCTCTGGCGTGAGGTAGGCCATCTGGGTGTTTGTGTCCAAGTTGGCACCCAGGAAAATTATTGTCTGAGAGGGTATTAGCCTTGATTTCTATTTGTTGACTGTGTATCCCAGAGAATTCAACAACATTATTACAAAAGCCAGATGTTTCAGAAGTATGTGCTTGCTGTCCGCTTGGATCAGGCAGTCGTCCAAATATGGGTATATTTGTATCCCTTGAAGTCTGCAGTAGGCAATTACTGATGCCAGGCATTTCGTGAATACTCTGGGCGTAGTAGATAAGCCAAAGGGCAATGCAGAGAATTGATAATGGGTTGAACCTGCAAGAAATCTGAGGTATCTTCTGCAATCTTGTCTAATTGGGACATGCAGGTATGCCTCCTTGAGGTCCAATGTTACCAGCCAAGACTCCTTGCCCAGCATGGGAAGAAGCTGCTGTAATGTGAGCATCTTGAATTTTGGCACGAGTAAAAATGTGTTTAGGATGGATAGGTCCAAAATAGGTCTCCAAACTTTTCCCTTCCTTGGTACCAGGAATAGTCTGGAGTAAAAACCTTGACCTTGTTCTTGTGTAGGTACCTCTTGAATAGCTTTCATGTCCATGAGATCTGAAATTTGTTTTTGTGCCTCTGCCCTTTGATTGTGTGGCAGGTTTGGCATGCCTCTCATTTTTGGAAGGGTGTGAAAATGGAATCTGTAGCCTTTGTTTATAATGTCCAGGATCCATTTGTCTTTTGTGACAATATGCCAATTTTTCGAAAATAATGCTAGTTTTCCACCTAAAGGTGCTGCCATTTGAGCCTTGCTTGGCATGCAAAGGGGAAAGTCATTGGGTCTGCTTTCTGAATGGCTGTGAACTGTCCTCACCACCTCTTTGTGTAGGAGCTTGCCATTGTCTGCCTCTAAACGATCCTTGAGATTGCCCTCTGCCCCTCGGGCACCTGTATCTACCTCTTTGGGGTCTGTCCATGGCTGGAAAGGACCAATTTTTGGAAGGCCAATTTCTACTGAAACGTGGAGGTTGCACCTGTAAAAAATCTTTCACTGTTTGCATTGATTTAGCCTTTTCCTCCATTTTCTTTAATACCTCCTCAGCTTTAACACCAAATAATACATCTTTTTGCAGAGGGGCATCTAGTAATTTAGCTTTGACATGATCTGGTAAGGTTTGCTCTTTGAGCCAAGCATGTCTACGTATGGCTGATCCTGTAACAGCAGCTCTACATGAGGCCTCTAAAGCATCAAAACCACATTGCAAGGTATGTTTACCCACTTGTTCTGCACTATGCATCAAATCCTGCAACTCCTTCAAGTCTGGTTGTTCAGGTTGTGACATTTTGCCCCTCAACTGTGATAACAGAAACTGTTGGTACTTTAACATATGGAACTGGCAGTTTAATGCCCTCATGGTTAAGGTGGCCGAGGTGTATACCTTTTTCCCCCACCTTTCTAAAGCTCTGGAATCTCTCTCTGAATGTAATGGATTTTTAGCAGTGGAGGCCTTAATTCCCTTGGGGCCCTGTGAGATAGTTTCTGGGTCAGCCGCATGGCTTTTGTATAGGAATTGGTGTGAGTCAGGTAATACCTGTCAGGCTTGACTGGGGCTGGAGGTAAAGAGTCTGGGTTAAGGCAGGCCTCCGAATACACATCATCTAGAATGTCTAACACAGGAGGTATAGCCAGAGGCCTGTGCTGAGGGAGCAAGAGAAAATCCCTAAGCCTTTTCTTGGAGTCTGAGTACTCTTGGCCTTCCCAGTGGAAGTGTTCCCTCAAGGTATGCAAGGTTTCCCCCAAAAGAGTAATCCTCAGGGGGGGGAGACAGAGGGAATGGACTCCTCTGCATCAGAATCTTCAAAAGGGGAGTATGAATGTTCCTGGTCATCAGAATGCTCTGAAATAATGGAGGCCTGGTCCGAGGAGGGGGATTCTTCCTCCACTCTGGGCCTTTTGTCCGGGGGGGAGGGGGGGGTTGAGAACCCCTGATAAGAGTAATCAAATCCTCAGCCATTTTAAGCAACTGCTTTTTAGGCATGGGGCCTTGAGAAGGGCCCTGTGGAGCTTGTCTCTTAGTATGCATGGCTGCTTTAGACTTAGTGAAAGCCTTGATGGAAAAAGAGGAAGGCCTGAAGACACCTTGAGAGGTGGCAGACCTGTCTAAAGTTTCACCGCCAAGAGTGGCTTCGGTATCGGTAGTCGGGGTGTGGGCTGAAGCGCCTGCGACCTCGGGTACAGTAGACACCGCCAATGAAGTGTCGTCGGTAGTCAGGGGCTGCGTAGGCACCTCACTGAGAACCGGACCACCTGTAGTCGGCTTTGGCGTGGTGTCAGTAGAAGCCGCGGACCTCGTATGTCGGTTCTTATCTTTGCGTTTTTTTACTCAAAACTGGAGTCGGAGTATCCGACGACATAATGTAATTAAATTTTTTGCCAAAATAGTGTTGGGCGAACTCCGCCCGACGCTTAATGGTGCGTCTGTTGAATGTAGCACAAAAACGACAGGCCGAGACGTCGTGGTCTGGGCCTAGGCAAGGAATGCAGAGGGAATGAAAATCCTTATGTGGTATTTGCTTCCCACATGAAATGCAATTATTAACTTTGTCTGACATCGGTCTGAGGCAAGAAAAGTTTCCCCAACGGGGTACTTAGCTTTCAAGAAGACTTCGGTTGCAAAATATTCGTAATCTCAGGAGCTGGCCAACCGGCACTTGCGAACTGCTTCTGCTTCGGACACCGCACGGCAAGAAAGACTGTAGAAAATGGCGTCGGCTGGTACTTTTATACCCCTGTCGCACTGACGTCAGGGAAGAGGTGACGACAACCGACGCCGGACCTAGACTTTGGAATTCGGCCGACCGAGGACCCGCCTGACGGCAGGAGAACCCATCTGTTATGACTGCAGCTGTATGCACGATGAACATCTGCAGTGGCAAAGCCTGCCCTGGATTTAGAGTAGAGTGGTAAGTGATAGTGCTTTGTAAAAGCGTGCACTAAGCTCCAAGTTGCAGCCTCTAAAATGTCTTTGGTTGGTACTCCTCTAAAGAAGGCTGCTGAAGTGGCTGCTGCTCTGATTGAATGTGGCCTAATGGCCTTAGGCATTGATTTGCCATGTTGTGAATAGCAGAAACGAATGCAGTGGCCTATCCACTTTGAAATAGTCTGCTTTGAGATGGCCTTTCCTTGTAATCCTGCAGCATATGCCGCTAGTAATTGCTCAGTCTTTCTGAAAGCTTTGGTTCTGTCCAGGTAGAAGCACAGCTGTCTGTGTATGTCCAAAGAATGCAGAAGTTTCTCACCCTTATTCTGTGGGTTTGGATAAAAGGTAGGTAAGTGAATAGTTTGGTTAAGGGCCACACTGGACACTACCTTAGGCATAAATGTCGGGTTTGTCCTCAGAGAAAACCTATCTGGATGGAAAATGATAAAAAGGTTCCACAGCCATGAATGCCTGTAGCTCTGAGACTCGTCTTGCAGAGGTTATTGCGAGGAGCAGAGCTGTTTTCCAAGATAAAAATTTTATATCCGCTGTAGCAGCTGGTTCAAAAGGGGGCAGGGTGAGATTTTCCAAGACATAATTGAGGTCCCACGCAGGTATTGGTGATCTTCTTGGAGGCCTTAAGTTTCTGGCGCTTCTGAGGTACTTCCTTAGTAAAGGATGAGAAAAAACTGGTGGCTCTATATTTTAATGAGCCGAAATGGTAGAGGCATGAATCTTAACTGATGAAATAGGCCTTTGTCCAGCATCTCAGTTAAGTGTTGCAAAATCTGAGGAATATTTGGTACAATCGTGTTAATTCCTTGTGCCTGGTTCAAAGCACAGAATCTCTTCCATTTTTCAGCATAAGATTTTCTGGTACTAGGCCTCCTGGCCTCCAAAATAACATCCATCACCGCTTTAGAAACAGGGGTGTTTTGAATGACTAAATTATCCACCATGCTGCCAGATTTAAGGTCTTGAGTTGGCTGTGTAGGATCTGGCTGTTTTGTTAGGACAGTAAGTGAGGAATTTGAGGTAATGTCCAGACTGGGCATTGAGACAGGTTCCTTAGGATTGGGTACCAGTGCTGGTGGGGCCAGTCTGGGGCAATCAGTATCATTTTTGGCTTCTCTTGTTACCTTGGGCAAGAGGGGCAGTGGAGGAAAGGCATACACTGTTAAGTTTTTCCAGCTGAAAGATAGAGCATCCACTTTCCATGCTTGCTTGTGATAAGTCCTTGTGCAGAATCTCTGTAGTTGGTAGTTGTGAGGGGAGGCAAATAGATCTATGTCCGGGCATCCCCATTTCCTTGTTATTATGCTGAATATTTGCGGATCCAATTTCCACTTGTGGGGATCCATGAGGTTTCTGCTTAGTTCGTCTGTCAGAGTATTTATCTTTCCTGACAGGAATTGTGCTGCAGATGTACTTGGTAAGTCAATGCTGTGTCCCACAAAGTCATGGCTAGCCTGCAAAGGGGATAGGAATGAGTGCCTCCCTGCTTGTTTATGTACCACATGACTGTGGTATATTCCGTTTTTATCAGTAGTTGTCCCGGATGAAGTTGGTCCTTGAAGGCTGTCAGGGCATTCTGAACAGCTATCATCTCTTTTTGATTGATATGTAGATGCATTTGGCTTGCGGACCATGTGCCCTGAATACATCTTCCTGCCATGTGGGCCCCCCAGGCATAATCTGATGCATTTGTTGTTAATGTTTGCCTGGCTGTGGGTAAAGTGAATGGCTGTTCCTTGTTATGGTGACAGGCCCTTGCCGACCATCAAAACTCCTGTTGCAGCCAGGGAATGAGGGTAATTATTGTTTCCAGGCTGTGACAATGTTGAGTCCAAATACTTTTTAGATACCATTGAAGTTTCCTCATATGCAGTCTTGCATATGGAATTAGCAGAATGCAGGATGCCATGAAGCCCAAAGCCTGCAGAATTTTTCTTGCAGATAACTGGGCCTTTGTTGCCAACAGTTTGAAATAAGTAGTCAGTTCCCTTTGTTTGTCTGGCGTGAGATAAGCCATCTGGGCAGTTGTATTTAAGCTTGCACCCAGGAATATTATCTCTTGAGAGGGTACAAGTTTTGATTTCTTTTCGTTTACCGTGTACCCTAGGCATGCTAGTAATCTTTTTACAAACGCCAGATGCTGTAATAGAATGTCTTTGTTCTCTGCTTGAATGAGGCAGTCGTCCAAGTAAGGATATAGTTGTATTTCTCTTTGCCTGCAAAATGCAATTACTGGAGCCAGGCATTTTGTGAAGACCCTGGGCGCAGTAGATAAGCCAAAGGGCAGTGCAGAGAATTGGTAGTGCATTGAGCCAGCTATGAATCTGAGGTATCTTCTGCATGACTGTCTGAGTGGGACATGCAGGTATGCATCTTTTAGGTCTAAAGTCACAAGCCAAGTCTTCTTGCCCAGCATGGGCAAAAGCTGCTGCAGAGTCAACATTTTGAATTTTGGAATATCCAGAAATGTGTTTACAACAGATAGGTCCAGTATTGGTCTCCAGGCTTTGTCCTTTCTGGGCACCAAGAACAGTCTTGAGTAAAATCCTTGTCCATGTTCTTGCTCTGGTACTTGCTGGATGGCCCTCATGTCCATGAGGGATGACATTTGCTTTTGTGCCTCTGCCCATTGATTTTTTGGCAGGTCTGGCAAACCGTGTGCCCTTGGCAGGGTATGAAAGTGAAACTTGCAGCCTTGTGACACTATGTTCAAGACCCATTTGTCCTGGGTTATTATGTGCCAATTTTGATGAAAAAGTGCTAGTTTTCCCCCCAAAGGTGCTGCCAGAAGATAAGTGCTTGGCGCAGGCAGGGGGAAGTCATTGGTACTGTTTCCTGTATGGCTGTGATATCCTGTATGGCTGTGATTTGTCTTCTCTGCTTTTGGAGGTAGAAGCACCCCATTGTTTAGACCTGTATGTGCCTTAGAGCTGGGTCCTGCCTCTAGGGCATCTGTATCTGTCCCTTTGTGGCTTGTCTGACACTGGAAAGGACCAGGCAGGGGGAAGTCATTGGTACTGTTTCCTGTATGGCTGTGATATCCTGTATGGCTGTGATTTGTCTTCTCTGCTTTTGAAGGTAGAAGCACCCCATTGTTTAGACCTGTATGTGCCTTAGAGCTGGGTCCTGCCTCTAGGGCATCTGTATCTGTCCCTTTGTGGCTTGTCTGACACTGGAAAGGACCAATTCTTTGTAGGCCTGTGTCTGCTAAATCTTGGAGGCTGTACCTGTAAGAAATCCTTGACTGTTTGCATAGATTTTGCTTTGTCCTCCATTTTCTTCAACACCAAACAAGGTATCATGCTGTAATGGAGCATCTAATAATTTTGCTTTAACATGATCAGGCAGATTCTGTTCCTTTAACCAAGCATGCCTCCTGATGACAGAACCCGTAACAGCGGCCCTGCAGGAGGCCTCCAGAGAATCAAAACCACATTGCAAAGTATGCTTTCCAACTTGTTCAGCTACATGCAATAAATCCTGCATTTCTTTGTTTTCTGCACATTCAGAATTTATCAACATTTTCTGTTTAAGCAGTGACATAATATATTGCTGATATTTAAGCATATGAAACTGACAATTTAAAGCCCTTATAGCCAAGGTAGCAGAAGTGTAAATCTTTTTTCCCACCTGTCCAGTGCCCTGGAATCCCTGTCAGACGGGGTAGGGTTTTTTGCAGTGGAAGCCTTGACCCCTTTGGGACCCTGAGAGATAGTTTCTGGGTCAGTAGCAGGGTTTTTAAAAATAACTTTATGTGAATCAGGAATCCTGTAGTATCTGTCTGGTTTAACAGGAGCTGGAGGAAAGGAATCAGGAGACAGACTGGACTCTGAAAAAACATCATCTACAATGTCTAACACAGGAGGAATAGCAAGGGGCCTGTGCTGAGGCAGTAAAAGGAAGTCTCTGAGCCTTTTCTTAGATTCTGAATAATCTTGGCTCTCCCAGTGAAAATGCTCCCTCATGGTATGCAGAGTTCCCCCAAAAGAATAATCCTCAGGAGGAGAGGCTGAAGGGATAGATTCTTCAGCATCAGACTCCTCATAGGGAGGAAGAGAGTATTCCTGATCAGAAGAGGAATCAGATGAAATGGAAACCTGATCTGAAGATTCATATTCTGTCTCTTGCCTAAGCCTCATCAGGAGGGGGATGGGAACCCCTGATCAAAGTAATTAAGTTTTCGGCCATTTTGAGCATCTGTTTTTTAGGCATGGAGGCCTGTCCATGGGGCTGCTGTACTTGTTTCTTTGTCTTTAAAGGTGCTTTAGTCTTTGCTTTTGAAGCTGAAGTAGTTTTTACATATAGTTGTGTTGGCCTGAAAACACCCTCAGAAGCCGATGCCTGCTCAGCGGCTCTGGACTCATCTGAGGGAATAGTTTCCGAGGTTCCAATACCTTGAGTTTCCAGCGGCCTACTCTGATCCACGTGGGAGTCGGTAGCGGCCTGCGGCTCTAAAGTAGCGGGCACCAGGGGCTGCGAAAGCACCTCACTGAGAACCGGCGAACGGCTTAGAAGAAGCCTCGTCATCAGTTTTGGACCTCGGATGCTTGCCCTTTTCTTTTTCCTTGCGTTTCTTGTGAATTGCGGTAGTCGGATGGCTATCCGACGACATTTTGTAATTAAATCTTCTGCCAAAATAGTGAAATGCAAAATTGTGCCAACGCTTAATAGTGCGTTGGTTAAATCTAGCACAGAACCTACAATTAGCAACGTCGTGGTCAGGGCCTAGGCAAGGAATACAGTAGGAATGAAAGTCCTTATGAGGTATTTGCTTCCCACAAGAAATACAATTATTAACATTTTCTGACATCGGTCTGGAGCAAGAAAAAAGTTTCCCCAATGGGGTACTTAGCTTTTAATGAAGACTTCAGATCTGTAATTCGAACACGAAAGTCTCAGGAGTCGGCCGACCGGCACTTGTGAACTGCTTTTGGTTCGGGCACCGCGTGGCAAGAAAGACTGAAGAAAATGGTGTTGGCTGCATCTTTTCTACGCCTGGCGCACTGACGTCAGGGAGGAGGCGACAGCAACCGACGCCGGACCTAGACTTTGGTATTCAGGCCAACTGCGGGTAGCCTGTCAGCAGGATAACCCAATTGTAATGACTGCAACAGTGAAACACGATGAACATCTGGTCTTTACAGTCATACTACAAAGTTAGTTGTGCAATACGACTTTACATATGTGCTACTTATTATGCAAAACATGGGATCAGGCAAAGTTTTCATCAGCACCCCCCATCCTCTAGTGGTAGTCAATGCTTTGCTCATGCTGGCCTTGTATTGATGATGTTAGTTTCACTCTAGTAGGTTATAAAAGGAGCACTGCTTATGGCAGATAAAAGGGTTTTGACTTGAAAATGTAAGAATTTACTACATGCATACATACGTACCATTTTTTAAAGGCATATGGCACTAAAACAGCTATGAAGTGCTGTCTAAACTGCTGCCCCACATTCTCTCATACAGAAGAGCTCCAGTAGAAAGCAATTAATCTAGTTGGCTGTTCATAACTGAGGGAATAGTGGAAGCAAGTCTTTAATATACAGATGAGGTCATCCTTGGAAAGCATACTGCTATGGTGGCTGCCCTCATAGCTGTACTATCTTCTTTAGGGTAGCGATCGGCTCAGTAAATCTTTACACATGGGCAGCATCCCAAACAATACTGAGTCCTGGGTGATGTACTGGTGTTACACAGATCAATGCAAGTAAAGACTGAGGAGAAAACTGTGTTGTCTGATTAAACATCCATTTACCCAAAAAGTATTTAGGTAACAATATCAAAAGCAACCTCATAAACCTTCAGTGAATTCACACTTCTAAATAAAGGAAGCAACTCATATGAAGGGACTGTATGAAAAACCTTTGACTAAGGTAATCTAATTATTAGGTGAATAATGTAAACGGACTAACAGCTTAAAGTCCGGTGCACCCTTAACTGTAATAAGAGGTGTGAGACTGAAGAAGATAAAAGAATAGTAATGTTAGATGAAGGAATCAGGAAAAATGTATCCAAGCAAGTGAAACGGTCTCAGGTTAATCTTAAATCGGACATGGAAATGTTATGAAAATGGAACACTGGTGAGTGATTACTCTGCATAAAATACATAACTGAATTTGTGCGAACGATACATGTAGAAAACTGCAAGAGGAGCACTGAGGTTTAAGGGAAGGCAAGAACTGAGGAATTTATGCAAATGCTGGAGTGAATTAGAATTGTTAAAAAAAAAAATAATATATAAATAATTCTTGAAAAAATCAAAAATATTATTGCTTGTTTTCTATTGATGTATATGTACCTATGTTACTGCTTAAAATATACAGACTTATTATGACAGACAGTGTAAAAACGGTTTACTATCAAAATTTTGAACCGTACTCCATCGACTGTACTATCATCTAACACGGAAGTTCGAAAACTGTAATGTCGATGTCAAAAAAACAATCTAGGGATGGGTTTAACATGGGTTGAGATAGGTGTTCAGTATTATTCCAAACTACAAACATCTCCCCTACCTCGACCCATGTTAAAACCCATTCCTAGACTGTTTTTTTGACATCGACATTACCGTTTTCGAACTTCCGTGTTCGACGATAGTACAGTCAACAGAGTACAGTTCGAAATTTTGATAGTAAACCGTAAAAACAGCAATGATGGACTGGGTACATGTTCACTGACAATCCACTAATGTTACTTAAAGAGAATCCATTTGTAAGGGGTGTGACTGTTTATTCAAACTGGATGTGAATCTCTCAAGAACCTCAGTTGTCAGCAAACAGCACAGTACACAGACAGTAGCACCCCACTGCAATTCAACATTAATATTAAGTGCACACATGCTGAGGTACTACAGAAAAGCCTTCCTAAGCTTGCCAGACAACAGTAGACCCAAACCTCAGTCATACGTAGGCCCTTGGGCCGATAGAGTACCTACCTACCTATGAACATACCCACACCATACATACACCTGCATACATTTTGTCCACAAACAAGCTGTATGGCTAAACCTCTAAGGCTATCACAGCATGTTGCCACCATCCATTAGAATGCTCTGGGTATCAATGACTCCAGTGTCAGATATACAGACATTCTACTTATCAGGCTGAGCAAGACTATAGGGACTGTTAACTAAGAGCCATGATGTTACTAGGGCTCTTATTTAACTCCACCCAAAGTACACATGTGATCAGGCCACTGCCCATGTGGGAGTGAATGCCATTGCATGCACCACCCAGAGAGAGAAATGAAGAGACGCATAGCAGAGCTCTCAGTGTATGTGACCAAGGCTGGGAGGAAACTAGTGTTAAGCAACATCTTGCCTTCACCAAAAATGATGCCACAATTCAAACACACCAATTATTTCCATAATCCCGCCAATAGTGGGTTACTGTCAATACGAATAAACTTAAGTAACAGATCACTTCACCTCCCCATAGCAGGGCAGGGTGGATTAAAACCAGATGGTGCAGTCGTGCAGCGGTTGTGTTGTCACCTCACAACAAGAGGTTCTCTGGTTCAATTCTCGGCTGGAGTGCCTTATGTGCGGAGTCTGCATGTCGTACCTACATTTATGTGGGTTTCCTTCAGGTGCTCCAGTTTCCTCCCACTTTACAAAAACATGCATCTCCTCAGGCCTACGCTAAAAACTGACTTCGTTCCAAGTCAGACTTTCCCGGTAAACAAATGTTAAATTAAATTAAAAATTAAAAAAAAAAAAAATTAAAATCCAGCTCAGTAACAGACAATCTTTCAGCCATGCTCCAAAGCAGGAAAACAAAAACATACAACAAACCAATAATAACCCCCTGAGGGGATTTGGTACAGGATATTTAGATGTTCAGATTGATAGACAATCAGATTTTAGTTTTACCACTAGGTCATTTTGTAAGGATTGTCACAGGGTGTCCTATGTACACATAATGAGTATGCACCCGGCACATGTACTTCATATTGTAGTTATGGGACAATCAATGAGAGTGTCCAGACTTCAATGTTGCTGACCGTGAATTTGTGAATGGGTTAGGAAATCTGAAATCTGATTTGCAGAGTAGGGGATTTACAATGGTATGAACAGATCTAGAACACTTAGCAAGAAGTACAAGGGCAAGACCATACTGTTCCTCAATGAACAGGAATGAAATTGCAGTGGCAGGTCATGTTAAGACACTGAGTATTGATGTTAGAGCCGTGATGAACATCATCGCTAAGCACTGGTCTATATTACAATTAGATGACCAGATAGCACGTGGTTAGTGGGTACACAACCTAGATTTCAATATAAGAATAAAATATAAAAATAAAAAATCTCTAAGAAGGAAATCCAAATAGAACATATTGTAGTCAGGATGAAGAGGAGGCACATGGTACCTAGAAATGTGGAAGGTGCAATTTTTGTGACTATATTGATGACAGTAATAGATTTCAACACCCTGACTGTAGTCAAAGTTTTTGTTTTAAGGTCTATGGGGATTGCAATAGCCAACATTTAGTTTATATTGCCTGGGCTGCACCAGCATTTATGTTGGAAAAACCAATAGGAGGCTACGTGAGTGCATTAGGGATCACCTGTGCTGTGGTAGGAAAGGTAATGAGTCTAGCGCACTAGCGAAACATATGCTCAAATATGAGGAGGGGCATTCTTTTAAATTTATGATTATAGAAAGGATGAGGTTGAATGAACGACTAGGAGATATGGTAAATGACACAGAGAGCCAAGTTATGTTGGATTCTTAAATTAAGGGCCAATAGAAGAGCAGGTGTAAATGATCACATTTCGTTAAGACCAGCACTGAAAACATGGAGACTATGACATTAAACTGATAGATTAGAATGGTGCTTTTTGCTTTAAAAAGGTATGCAGAATGTTCTTATTGTTGCTATGGGGATTAAATGCTTTTTGCGTGATAGATCATTTTGTATTCTATTTTATGATGTCACACATGCAGTTGTTTTAATTTTAGTTTTTATACATGGTCTGATGAAGCTAGTGTGACTAGTGAAAGCACTTACCCAATTTATAATAAACGCTTGGATTTTATACGGTATTAGTGTTTCTTTTAAGTATACGGCTGTGTTACAGTTACATGATTTTTTCTTTTTCTGTAATAACAGATAAAGTTTACCACAAAAATGTAAAGTAACAAATGAAAAGAATGGGACAAGTAAAATGCCACCATGGAAGCATTGAGTAGAGAAAACCATAAAGCAATTAGCTGTTAGAATAATGGGGAAAGATCTTCAAAAACACTTAAGACTGATGTGGTAAAAGCAACACACACAGTACCAAAAGAGAACAGGATTTATCATTCACTACTGCCAATAATAAACTCAAAACATCAGTACAAGTAGAAAAACTTAGAATGAATGCAGACATATATAAAGGAAAATAAACAATTTATTGATGACCCAAAAATTTACAGAAAATTGGGAAACAAAGTACAAGAATATATACACCACCAAAAAAGATGCAAGTACATTTTAAAGAAGTATTTATGAAAAACCCCAAGGAGCACAACAAAGATGCTGAATGGATAGAAAAGTTAAAATAAACAGTAGGGGGGGTCTAATGTAGAGGATATGCAATGGGATGAAGTAGTGGCCAGAGAAAATAAGACAAAATTAAGAAAAGCTCCTAGCTGGAAAACCCAGATCCCAGAAGCAGTAGCTAACGTCTGGCTAAAAACTTTAACATCTTAATACACAGATGTAGCCCCGAGTAAGAATTACTTATATGTGTATCCCTAACAGAAACCAACCTGGTTAATAACAGGAGAAATTATACCCTTCCTTAAGAGTGAACTTGCAAGCCATCATAAAAACTACAGACCAGTAACTTACCTTCTGACAACATACAAACTATACACTAAAACAGATGCAAAGTTTATAGCCATTAAAATAAATCAATTATGGCACTAGAACAAAAGGACAACAAAAGAAAGTCACAAGAAACTAAAGATCATGTGTTCCTAAATAAAACTATAACAGAGAATAGTAAAACTGGGAAGAAAGTCATATAGAACAAAAGACCATTTGTTGCTAAATAAAGCCATAATGGAGAATCGTAAAATGGGGAAGAATTTAAGAATGGCATGGATAGATTACAAAAAAAGCATTTGACAGTATCCCATATTCATAGATGTAGGAATGCTTCCAGATGTGCAAGACATAACCTACATCACAGGTTCACAGGTTAGTACTAGGCTAACTGCCTTTGGGAGCTATTTTTTAAGCCTAGCCAATTATCCCTTGTGAGACTCAAACCCTGCACCTTGTGTTTGTAAGGAAAACATCTTAACCATTAGGCCACCCTCCCAACCCCTCAACCAATTACATTACAGTGACCATGAAACAATGGAAAATCAGTGTGTAGTTGAGCCATGACAAGGGCCAAATTACTATTCTATGGATAAACATTCAAAGGAAGACATACCACAGAGATTCTTTGTTACTGCTGCTGTTTGTCTTGCGCTTAACCTACTAACTTGCTTTCTTAACAAATTTGGTTATGGTTACAATTCACCTCCTAGAAACCAACCTTGTTTAAAGATGCCTCATCTACTTTTTGTGGATGACTTAAAACTGTATAGTTCATCATACGAGGAGTTGAAAACACAACATCAAATAGTTACAACTTTCACAGATGATACAAGAATGACATTTGGTTGTGATAAATGTGCAAAAGTAACATACAAAAAAGGAAAGGTGCAGCACCAAGAAAATATCAACCTGGGATTGGAATGTGATATAAAGGAACTTGAGCAGGTGGGAGTATAAAAATATTTGGGAATAGATGAAGGATCAACAGTAAAACAAGAATAAATAAGAATAAAGCTCAGTAAGGAATACTTCAGAAGATTAAAACTATTATTGAAAATGGCCTCAATATCTAGAAAAAAGTCCAAGCTATAAATCAATTTCTTCATCCTGTTGTAACTTAGAGTTTTGGAGTGATTCACTAGCCCCAAAAGGTACTGGATCGACTGGACACAAAAACAAGAAAAATGTTTCATGCTTATCAAATGATATATAAATTCAGTGTATACCAAGATTATACACTCCTCACTCTGAAGGGGATATGGGTCTTCGAAACTGATTACACATACATACATATCTGCTGAGCTCATCAGATCCAAACATAGTGAAAGTTTTAAAACATGAAGATAAAAAGTCTAAAGATGACATCTTTGCTTAGTTTAGCAGAAGCATTTCAGTGTCAAGTGAGAACGGAAATCAACCCAGACGAAGACAAAAAAAAAGACAGCAACTGAATGTGGAAAAGGGTCAAATGAGAAGGAAAGACAACTGGAAAAGTCAGATGCATCATGGCAAGTACAGAGATATCCTGGAATGACCACATGTCAACCAAGATTTAAGTAGGAATGGTTAAGGAGACTAACCGAAACGAAAAGATGAAAGGCTAAAAATGGCGGGCCTGGGATAATGGACTACATACATGTTGGTTTATAAAATCCATTGTAAAGGTGGGAGAAACACAAAAAAAATGTTGGCTCTCTATTAAAAAAAGAACTGGAAACTATCACATATCTTGTTGCTGGATGTAATCCACTTATGGCAGAGAGCCTGTATACTGAAAGACAAAATAGCGTGTCAAGATTGTTGCACTGCTGACTGAGCAAACACTGTAATGTAGAAGTAACTGAGAAGCATTGGAAACCACATGGGATCAACCATTACCAAGAGTTCAAAAACAGATGCGAGAAAACCAGACATAGTAGTCTGTGAAAAAAAGTAGCATTGATCATTGAAATTGCTACATATATGGATTACTGACGGACACAAAGTCAGAGAATATCAGAATTTGAAGGCACAAACTAAAGCAAAGTGGAAGAAAGATACGCAAGTGAGTTCCAACAGTCGCAGGAGTAATGGGTCTAATACAAAAGAACTTGACAGTCATGCTTCAATATGCTACCAATACATGTAACCTGATATGAATTACTCTTTTGATTACTGAGAAGAGCACTCTCGGCTAACATCAATTACTGAAACAATACTAATTTCACTCTAACCATACCCTGGCTTAAGAATGGTGTCCATTCCCACCATTCTATTACAAACCCAAAAGATTTGGAGAAATTAAAAATCTGGCAAACAAAGGCATTAATTGAGCCTAGCCCCACCTCCTTAACAGAGGGATGAATCATTCACATCAATACGAAGGCTCACAATACCTCTTTACATGGGTGCAGACTCCTGGACACCTACAGCAAAGGCTACAACTTGTGGCTTGATGAATCCCTGCTGCCAGTCTGCATGTACATATAGTATCTCCTCTAAGGGAACTAATTACAATATGTAACCATCTCAGCCCCTCCACCACCCTATCAGGATGAGCACACTCATCCTCTCCTGCTGTGCCATCAAGCACCAGAACTGCTACCAGGCTGTAGTCTGAGCTTGAGCAGGCATACACAAAACTGGTTCATTAAATGGTGTTATTCTAGGGGGATACAGTACGGGAGATGATGGTCAACAGTTCTGCCTGCTTTGTCATGGATGACCTCTATCCTTATAGTTTCTGCATACTGTCCAAGACATTTTCTACCCCCATAGTGCTCTAGAGTTATTGGATATAGATCTTAAGCTGGTGAGTGGCAAGAGATCTGGAGGAGAGAAGGAAGAGAAGCACTGTGGGATTTAGGAGAGGAGCTCAAGATTTGGGAAAATATATGATGCCAGAGTTTGGTACTGTCTGCAGTGAACAGTCCTACAATTTCAGATGGAAGGTTTTGATCAATTAAGACAGAGGAGATATTTTGTTGTGCTATGCATTTTTACTATACACAGCAGGTTATTATCTTACTGTGACTGATGTGGTTACAAAATGGAGGAGGGACAGCCCATAATGGGAAGTTGAAAATGACTGTAGGGCAATTAACTGCACAGCATTTTTTTTTAATCAGTCACACAGTTCCATCCCAATCCTTACTATCAACAGATGTATTTTTTCTCTTCCTTGGCAGGATTTTGATAGATGTTTAAAAAATTAAGTATATGTTGATGTATCAAAATGCACAAGCATCGAACACAGGCAACTGATGGCATTTCAAAAATGAACTTACCAAAATCCCGCAAATATTGAAAATGTAACTGACTACAAAATGAAAACAAGAAGTGCTATTGGTCAACCAAAACACTATCACTAAATTCAGACACTGACCCCTTACCCATAATACCCCTCCAATCTCCTTCCTTCCCTCAGATCGAGTTTGCTTAACTCCCTCAAATGAACCTGACCCAATAACCTTCACTAACAAAGAAAAAACAGGAGCACCGCAAAAGCGCTCTCTCCTGCCTGCCAATGCAGAAAAAATAATGAGACGGTCAGGGGGAAGGGACGGCTGATGACAAATGAAGTCTAACTACTCAGATGGAACATTATGGTGAGTACATAACTTCTTTATCTAAAGTAGTTGACTTCATTTGATCATCAACCTGTGAGATAGAGTCCCCAGCTACCAAAGGCTTGGGTGGTCCTCATGGAAGGATATTTTGGAGCACTGCGGTGCCAAAGGATGTTCTTCTCCTGGAAACCACTCCCAATTTATAATGAGAAATGAAAGTGTGAAATGAGGACCAAGTAGCCACCGAACAAATATCATCCAAAGACACCCTAGACCAAAAGGCAGCAGACGTAGCCATGGTGCTGGCAGTATGGGCATTTATCCTACCTGGAAGGGACATACCTTTGTCTTTGTAAACCTGAAGGATGCAAAGGGAAATCCATCTTGCAATTGTTACCTTAGAAACCGGTTTGCCCAGAAAGGGTGTAGCAAAAGACACAAACAACTGATCAGACTTGCGATAGGCTTTAGTCCTGTGTAAGCAGAAGCATAGCTGTCTATGCATGTCTAATAAATGCAATTTATATTCGCTCCTGTTCTGAAAATTTGGAAAGAAAACAGGTAAAGTGATTGACTGATTGATTGATTAATATTTGTTTCAGAGGCCACTTTAGGCAGAAAGGAAGGATTAGTATGAAGTGAAACCCTGTCTTTGTGAAAAATCATATATGAAGGTTTGACAGATAATGCCTGCAGTTCTGACACTCTCCTAGCAAGGTAATAGCCACTAGAAAAGCTGTCTTTCAAGATGAAAAATTTTAATTCCACAGAAGCAGCAGGCTCAAAGGGCGGAGCAACCAAAGCTTGCAAAACTAGGGTAAGGTCCCAAGGAAGGGTACGATCTTTAATCAGGGGTCGTAAAAGAAAGGTACCTTTAATAAAGGTTTTGCAAAGTCTAGGGGAAGCTAAGGAGGCCATGTTTTCACCTACATGGAAATTGGAAATGGGAGCCAGTTGAACTTTTACTGTAGATGAGCTGGCACCCTGCTGGAAAATGTATGCCAAGAACTCAAGGACTGCTGGAACAGGAGCTGTGAAAGGGTCCAAATTCCTCGAGAAGCTCACTTAGAAAAACACTTCCATTTGCTATGGTATATTTTTCTGATAGACGATTTGTGGGCTGCCACCAGAATAGTTAGTCTTGACCGGGGAAGACAGACCGGGAGTCCTAGCAATCAAGGGAAATGGAGCAGCCAAGCAGTGAGCTTCAGACTCCCCAGGTCTGGATGAGGGGACCCTCGAGGGGTGCAAAATGAGATCTGGTATCACAGCCAAGATCCAAGGAGGAACTATTAGATGAGACCAAAGAAAGGGAAAAGTACAGTTGTGTACACTTACTATAAATGTAGATGTTAGAGTGTATTCACTGTTGCAGTCATTACATTTGGGCAATCTGCTGGCAGGTTGCCCTCAGTCGGCCTGATTAACAAAGTCTTGGGTCCTGCGTCAGTTGCTGTCCTTTCTTCCATGACGTCAGGTCGTCAGGGGTATAAAACATGCAGCCGACACCATTACATCAGTTTTTCTTGCCACAGATGTCAGGTGCCCCAAATGGGGAGCAAAAAAAAAAAAAAAAAAAAAATATAAATATATATATGTATATATATATATGTATATATGTATATGTATATGTATGTATATGTATGTATATATGTATCTAGGTATATGTGTGTGTGTGTGTGTGTGTGTGTGTATAATGTAAAACACAAAAAATATACCTCCAAACAAAAGCAAATACACCAAAAAGGCTTTTAAGCATAGTAAAAGGAAAGGTATAGTAAGAGAAAAACAGGGGGCTGGAGGGTGGGTAACCAGGACTGCAACAGTGAATACACTCGAACATCTACATTTATGGTAAGTGTACACAACTGTACTATGTTCTTCGTGTTTCACTGCTGCAGTCATTACATTTGGGTAGAGTCCCAAAGCTATGGTTGGGAGGATGTATTTATACAGCATTAGGAGCAGCTGTAAGGCCCTGCGGGACTGCAGTGGCAAAGCCTGCCCTGGATTTAGAGAAAAGAGGTAAATGGTAATGTTTGGTGAACGTATGAACTGAGATCCAGGTAGCAGCTTCTAGAATGTCTCTGGTAGGAACCCCTCTGAGAAAGGCTGCAGACGTAGATGCAGCCCTGGTGGAATGAGATCTGATCCCCTTGGGGATAGGTTTACCATGGTGCAATAGCAGAAATGAATACAATGGCTTATCCAATTGGAAATGGTCTGCTTTGACATAGCCTTTCCCTCTGCCCCTGTAGCAAATGCCACTAGTAGTTGTTCAGATTGTCTTAGAGATTTTGTCCTGTTTAAGTAAAATCTAAGTTGTCTGTGTACATCCAATGAATGCAGAATCTGCTCACCCTTGTTCTGTGGATTGGGAAAGAAAGTTGGCAGATGAATGGTCTGATTAAGAGCCACACTGGATACCACCTTAGGCAGGAGAGATGGATTGGTCCTGAGAGACAACCTGTCCGGATGAAAAATAATGAAAGGCTCCACTGCCATAAGAGCCTGTAATTCTGAAATCCTTCTAGCTGAAGTGACTGCTAAAAGGAAAGCTGTTTTCCAGGAGAGAAATTTTAGGTCTGCAGTAGCAGCTGGATTAAAGGGAGGGAGAGTGAGTTTTTCCAAAACAAAATTGAGGTCCCATGCAGAGTTGGTGCTCTCCTAGGAGGTCTTAATTTTTTTGGCCCCTCTGAGATACTGCTTCAGCAGAGGATGAGAGAAGAGGGGAGGTTCTGTGTTGTAATGAGCTGAAATGGCAGAGGCATGGATTTTTATGGAAGAAAAAGATAGGCCCTTGCGAAGCATCTCAGTTAAGTATTGCAGAATCTGAGGAATATTGGGCATTGCTGTGCTTATTTCCTTGTGACTGGTTCCAGGTACAGAATCTTTTCCATTTGTCAGCATAAGATTTTCTAGTACTAGGCCTTCTAGCCTCCAAAATGACATCCATCACAGGTTTGCTGAGGGATGCCAAGGGTGAAATTAGTTGATTAGCCACGCTGCAAGATTCAAAGATTGGAGCAGAGTGTGCTGAATTTGGTAGTTCTGCTGAGAGAGTAGGTAAGGTGTCTGAGGCAGGTGCCATGGAGAAAGGTGTGACATTGCGCAGGAGTGGGTACCAGTGTTGGCGAGGCCAGTCTGCAGCAATCAGAATCATTTTTGGTTTGTCCTGTCTGACTTTTAGTAGAACTTTGGAGAGCAGAAGCGGGGGGGAGCACAGGTTTTTCCAGCTGAATGATAGAGCATCCACTTTCCAAACTTTTTTGTGATGAATTCTTGTGCAGAATTTGTCTAACTGATAGTTCTGGGGTGAGGCAAAAAGATCTAAGTCTGGACTCCCCCATTTGTGTGTCAACATGTTGAAAACTTGTAGTTCCAGTTTCCATTCGTGTGGGCCAATAAGATTTCTGCTTAGTTCATCTGCCAGAGTATTTAGCTTTCCTGGCAAGAATTGAGCTTGTAGTTGTATTTGGTAGGTCAAGGCCGTGTTCCACAATGCCATGGCTAGTCTGCAAAGGGGGTAGGAATGTGTACCCCCCTGCTTGTTTATGTACCACATAACTGTGGTGCTGTCTGTCTTTATCATTAGTTGTCCTGGATGAATGCAGTCCTTGAAGGCTGTCAGTGCATTCTGTACAACTAGCATCTCTTTCTGATTGATATGTAGTTGCATTTGATTTGGGCTCCATTTGCCCTGAATGCACATTCCTGCCAGATGAGCCCCCCAAGCATAGTCTGATGCATCTGTAGTTAGGGTTTGGGTGGTAGGGAGTGGAGTGAATGGCAGTCCTTTGTTTTGGTGGCAGGCCTCTGCCCACCACAGCAACTCTAGCTGCAGGCAAGGTATGATATGAATCATTGTTTCTAGGCTGTGACCATGTTGACTCCATAAACGTAAGTGGCTTGGGTGAAGGGCTACAATAAATGTATGTCCCTCGACTACCTCCGGGGAGCACATCCACCAGAGGAGGGACTTCCTGCACGCGTTGCTGTTGCTTATATGAATTGGATTTGTCAACGGCAGATCCAATAAAGAGCACTGGACTGCTAGTGTCCACTACAGAACCCGCATATGAAGACGAGCACAGGGGAGAAGAGTAATCGTGGCTGCCATGGAACCTAGGGATATGAAAACTGCCTCAGCTGGAGGAAAATTAGACTGAAGGATCACAAACACATGAAGTAGTAAGTTCCAGATTATTTCTGGAGTTAGAAAGACCTTGGACTGTAACGTATCTATCCTCGTTCCAATGTTGTCTAAGACCTGAACTGGGTCTAGAGAAGACTCGTATATGTTGATTGAAATTCCCAGCAAGTCAGACAATGTCAGGAAATAATCTCTGGCTTGACAAAGTAGACGCCTGGTGGGAGTGGCAAGGAACCAATTGTCTAGGTATGGATAGACCTGTAACCGCTGAAGTCTCAGGTGAGCCGCTACTACTGCAATGACCTTTGTGAACACCCGGGGTCTGTGGTGAGACTGAAGGGTAGGGCTTGGAACTGATCGTGACTGGCCCCTAGCCGAAAGCGGAGGAACCTCCTGGAGCATCTGCACATTTTGATGTGGTAGTACGCGTTCTGGAGACCTATTGAGCACATCCAGTCGTTCTCCTGCAGATAAGGCAGGATGGATTTTAGGGTGACCACCTGGAACTTCTCTTTGGCAACTGACTGGTTTAGAGTGGAAAGGTCCAGGACAGGCTTCAGGTCCCCCGTCTTTTTTGGCACTAAAAAGAACCTGGAATAGATGCCTGATCCGAACTGATCTTGGGGGGGCTGGACAACTCGTTTCCTTAGCAGCTTTTCTATTTCGAGTGCTGCTGCCTATCTTTGTGCAGGTGAAACGTCTGGGAGGTGTTTTGGGGGAACAGGAGGGGTCACAAATGGGATGGTATAACCTCTGGATATTACTTAAAGCACCCAACAGTCTGATGATATGGACTCCCATGCCATCAGGTACATAGAATGGAGACCCTCGACTGCCTCCAGAGCAGAGCAGCCAGGCAACCCCTCAGGGCTTCTGCACGGTCCTGTCCGAAAATGGTTCTCAAGACCTGAAGTTTCTTGGACCCCCCCCCCCCCCACCTATAGGCCGGCGTCTGTCCTGAACCCCTCTGCCTCTAGGGGAAGGTGAGTCCTGAGTGTACCAGGAATACCGAGACTTCCGGAGCCGCATCTTCTTTTGCACCCTCTGATTCCTGGAAAAGGATCTTTGGGAGTTAGAGAAGCAGATCCCAACGGCAGACAGTGTTCTTCCCATCCTTCTCACTCTGGACCAATGTCTCACAAACCGTCTTTCCAAACAAGGAAGAACCATTGTAAGGGGCCTTCGCAAAAGATGCCTTAAAGGGTTCCGCGAATTAACCAAGCCTGAACCAGGTGTGTCGCCTCATGGCAACGTCGGACACAGCTGCCCTTTGCTGCTCTTTCAGTAGCATGTGAAAGGAGGTGCATGGAAGTATTAGTAACCGCTTTGAGAGTGGCCATTCGTGCGAAGAATGTGCATTTATCCTGCGGTGACATGGACTCCAGGGGCGACTCAGTGAATTCCTTGACCAGATCTCGCTGAAGTCTAGTTACATGGGCCATATAATTCAGTGCCCTTGACTGCTTTCCCAGGCGGTCCATTGTCCTGGACTCTCGATCAAGGGGATGGACCGTAGAACTTTCATGGGCTAGTTCTTTTTTAGTGGCAGCCCCTACCACCACCACTGTGTTCACTGGGGACCCCTTGTCCCAACTAGGTCTGTCTAGTGGAGGGCTCAGGATTTTATCAGTGTGCCTGGGGATTGGCTCCACGGTGTCCAGCTCCTTCCATGCCCTGGTGGTAATAAGGTTCACCAGGGGATCCACGGGGGGGGGGGGGTGAGATGGGACACCCAGAAAGTAGACGGACCCATGTCAAAGGCCTCCAGGAATACTGACTTGTCCGAGCAAAGCTTGGGTGCAGACCAACCCCCCCCCCCCGGCGCAGGATTTCCATGAGGTCTCCAAAGGAGACATCGTCAGAGGGTGATCTGGGGGAACCTTCCCCCTCCTCCAAATCGGTATCCTCAGTAAGGGACTCTGGAGAGAAGTCCAGGTGCCTCCTTTTGCACTTTCGTTTGTGGGGAATCTCTTCGGTGTGAGTCTCCGAAGAGGGCTCGCAAACTACCTGTGGTTCCTTGAGGGAAGCAGTCTGGGGAACATCAAGTACGGGCTGTCCCTGCATGGGCAAAATGGCTGAAGATGCACCCAGAGGCAAGAGTTGGGGCGGAATCCGACGAGATGGTCAGGGGGCCTTGATCTCCTAGAGAGGACCCTTTCCACCACGTGGAAAGTCAAGGGGAAGTGAGCCTCCTGAGAAACTAATAAGAGAGCTGCTCTCCCCGGATCCAGGGTGGGGATCAGAGCAGAGACCGATGGAGCCGAGATACTGAGGGGTAAGCCTCAACCCAGCAGCGTCAGAGCCAAAAGTGAAAGACCCAACCCCTCGGATCCGACATCCAGGCTTCTGCTCTGAGAGCTGCTTGGGTCTGAATTAGTCAGATCCAACGCGCTCAAGGTAACTGCCGGAGTCCAGGTATATGGTACCATCAGCGCAGACCTCCTTACTCTGGGACCTCTCAATCCAAGAACTCCAATACTGGGGGTTGGACCCGAGAAGGAGATATCAGGGCAAAAAAGGGAAGCAAGCTCCTCCCTCCAGAGGAAAAAGGGGCTGGCAAGACCCCCATCTGAATCTGGGTGCGAATGAACCTTTGCATCATTTTGTCCATGTCTGCTTCAGATAAACTTATAGTGGACTGAGACAAGGCTGCCGACTGGGAGGGTCGATGTACGGAGGGCCCTAGAAAGAGTTCTAAGCTCCTCTGGCTCTGGCAAAAATCTCAGCGATCAGAGCTGAGGAGAAGCTGGTCTGGAAAGGACTGGCTGTTTGGGAGAAGGACCCACCGGATCCGACTGGTCCAGGGATCTCTTCCTCCCTTTATCTCTCTCTCTGTCTGCCTTTGCTCCTCTCTCTATCCACAGGTCTCTTGTCCAGGAGGTTGAGTCCCGGGCCTGGGAGGGAGAGGAAAAAACAGTTGCTGCAGTAGGAGGAGTGGTTATGGCCGTGACCGCAGATGTAGTAGAGGCAGCCGCCTCCATAGCAGGGAGAAGTTCATAGGTTTATACTAGGCTATCTGCCCTGGGGCATTTATAAGCCTAGCCCGATTGTGTTTGGCTTATGCCACCCCTTGATTTGAGTATACTGTGCCCTTTTTAAAGTTTAGTTTACTGTGCCTCTGTCTAATAGTGACACAGAAGTAATCCCCGGGACAAACCTACGATCCCCCATCCACTCAAGATTCTTCTTGAAGACAGTCAGTGAGGTGCTCTGCCTAACATGAATTGGAATTCTATTCCAGAGCGAAGGGAGCCTCTGGGTTATGAATCTGTCCCTCCAGCATGTTCTATTTATTTCTGTGCTGAGGTTCAAGTCCCTTGAGCGCGTGGCTCTAAGGGATTTAGATTTACTGAGGTGGAGCATGTCCATTAATTCTGGGCTGGACATAGCTTTATATGTCAGGCATAGATCGCCTCGAAGTAGGCGGTATGCAACTGAGTAGAGCTGGAGTTTTTTTAACCGAGCAGCATATGGCATCTGTTTGAGTCCCTTGATCCTCCTGGTGAGGTACTTTTGGGGTCTTTCTAATTGCTGCAGGTGTGGGGTAAGGTACATCCCAAAGGGGGCATTGTATTCTATGATGGGCCTGATGAGGGATGAATAAAGGGGCACGATTACCTCTCTTGATCTAGATGTGAATCCTTTCATGATGAGGTGGGCTATGTAGAAGGTCTTTCTAGCCACTTTGGCAATGTGGTCGTCAAAGGAGAGATTGCTATCAACTTGGGTCCCCAGATCCCCAATTACTTTCTCTGTACTTAATGGGTTACCACCTATGTGGTAATTTGTGGGCACATTGTTTTTGCCAAAGGGTAAGACTATACACTTTTTGGCATTTAGCTTTAGACCATGGCTCTGGCACCAGTTATCCATCTCTGCGAGACCTTTTTGAAGGATGTTTGTGTCAGATGGAGAGTCGATTATGGCGCCCAGTTTGCAGTCATCTGCGAACTTGGTGAGCCATAGTCTTCCCACATTGGCCTGTACCTCAGAAAAGTAAATACCGAACAAGAGAGGTCCCAGGACAGAACCTTGTGGGATGCCACTTGTGACCGGTTTCGAGACTCTGTGGGTTCTGTCTTTGAGCCAGTTTGCGACCCATCTTGTGACATAGGGGTTTATATTTAGGCTGGATAGCTCATCTATGATGCCCGAGTGGGGTAGTGTGTCAAATGCCTTTGCGAGGTCCAGATAGGCTGTGTGGACTACCTTCCCTTCATCTATGGCCTTGGTGACTGTTTCGAAGAAGTCGACCAGGTTCAAAAGGCAGGATCTGCCCTTGACTAAGCCAAATTGGGTAGGATCTAGTGTCTGTAGGTCCCCAATGTCTTTGTTTACGAGTTCCATGATGATCCTCTCCATAGCCTTGCATACTAGGCTAGTCAGGCTTATGGGGTGATAGTTTCCAGGGTCCGCAGAGGCGCCACCTTTGTGGAGTGGGACCACTGTTGCTGTACGCCATTCTTTGGGCACATATCCTGTAGTGAGACTGAGATTGTACAGCAGTTTTACTTGAGTGATTAGTTCTTCATGGAGTTCATGTAGGACGCAATCTGGTCCCATGGAAGCAGTGTTTTTTGCTTTGGAGAGGGCGGCCTTCACCTGAGCATCAGAGATGTTTGGAAGGCTGCACTCTGCCGGGATAGATACTTACTCTTTTGAGGGGGGGGGGTGGAGAAGTTTGCACTGAACCTGTCTGCCAGGATATTGGCGATGTCTGTGGGTTCAGTGTATTTTTTGTCGTTTAGAATCAACTCAGAACAAGTCTGGGAGTTGCATCCCAGGTTCCTAACATAAATGAAAAAAGCCTTATGATTGTCTTTAGTGTCCTGTGCAATTTTTCTCTCGAAGCTGGCCTTGGAGGATTTTATGAGGGATCGTAATTTTTTGCTAGTACTGATCAGAGATGCCTTCCCTTTTAGGGATTTTGCTCTATCATGTAGTAGCTTCCTCCTTTTGTTGTACAGTTTATTTATGGCTGGGGTCCACCAGACTGGACACCTGCCTTTGGGTGATTGGGTCTTGATTTTGTTTGGGATAGCATGATCCATGCATTCCTGGAGATGTCCGTAGAATGCGTTTATATAGGATTCTGCAGTTTGGGCCATAGTTTCCACTGGCCCTGGGGCCTTGAAGGATTCCACTTCAGTTTTGAGAAGTGTGAAGTTCGCTTTTGAGAAGTTTTTCACTGTGGTTTTCTGGGCTGGGGGTGGGGTCGGGATGTGGATATCCAGTGAAATTAATTTATGGTCTGATCTTACCAGTGAGGGATATACTTCTGGTATGGAGCATAGAGTCCCCATGTTGGTAATGATCAGGTCTAGTATGTTTTCCCCTCTTGTGGGAGTGGTGACTAGTTGTTCCATAGCATTTGAGTTTATAAATTCCAGGAAACTTTGGGTTAAGGTGCTGGGGCTTGAGTAATGCTCCCAGTCTATGTTTGGGTAGTTGAAGTCGCCCAATATAATGGTGTTCGGAGAGATCTTAATGTTCTCCAATGTTTTCAGGAAAGCAGAGTGGGATTCCTGACTTTGAGAGGGTGGTCTGTAGGATGCTATAAACTGAAAAGCAGTCTTGCCCACTGTCAGTTGCACATGGATGGTCTCCGATACTTCATGCACTGCCACTAACCTGGAGATATGGATATCCTTGATAAATATGGAAACTCCCCCTCCTTTTGTGGTTCAGTCCGCATTTTGGGGCCGAAAAGCATGATATGAGGTATAACCTGGTAGTGCTGGGGTGCTCTCTGGAGACTTGAACCAGGTTTCTGTCACTGCACAGATATCGATGTTCTCCATACTGAGGACAGCTTCGAGTGCATGCATCTTGAGGTTAAGACTTCTGGCGTTTAGCAGCACTACCCTTAGTTTCTTGTTCCTTGTGCTGTCTATGGAGGTGGGTTTGACTTTTGAGCCTTGCCTAAAAAAGGCACTATGGGGGTGGCAAGAGCCTTTGCCAATATCCGAAAGCCCGGGGTGACAGGTGCAAGCCGTCCCTAGCGAAGCAACGTGGCTTGTCGAGCATGTCATCCCAGGCTGACAGACACTGGATCCCCTTTGAATGACACCAAAATTTTAGCCAATTGTTAAAATCGATCATTTTGTCTTTATACTGTGGCATCATTCTAGGTGAGGGTAAGATGCTGCTCAAGGTCAGGGTCATACCGGCCTGGGCTACATGATCAGAGAGCTCCTCTATATCTCTTTTCATGTAGTCGAGGGAGGTACGTCTCAGGTCATTCACGCCAGCATGTACAATGACCGAGTCATATTTGTATTTGCTTTGGAGTGACCTGAGTGCTTGCGTTATGTGGCGGATCCTAGCGCCCGACAGGCAGCTCACTGTGACCTTCTCTTTATTCAGCCTGGTGAGCGGGACGTCAGTGTGTCTGACAATAGAGTCACATATTACAAGGGTATCAGGTGTGTTATTCAGCCTTAAGGGCTGTGACTGCTTGGCACACTGACTTTGTGTGCTATGTGTTGTACGTGTTTTGTTTTGGGGTAGCGTTTGCTTGGATGTCTGCTTTGGAGGTCTCTGTTGCTTAGGTAGATTTTTATTTAGAGCCTTCGAGTATGTTTTTGTGTTTTTATGTGTTTGGTTTGCTGTTGTGGTGGGACTATGTGATACTGGAATTGTGTTGTGTGAGGTTACCTTCTCCTCCTGACTGGTTACACCAGTTTTGAGATGAGAGAGCTCAGCCTCCAGTTTGGCTATATGGTTGCATCTCTCACATATATTTGAACCTGTTTGGAGGAGGAGATGGTTGTCCGTGTACATGAGACAGTTGTAACATTGCCTCAAAATTCCCAGATTCGCCAGTTGGACTGGAGAGGAAACCACTGACTGACCTTTGGACATGCTAGAGTAATATAGGGAAATGAATTAAAACGGACCAATAGGGGACAAGGTAATCGTAGAGAGTATAAGAGTAAGTAGTGCTTATGGTTTATTAGTGCTAACTTGTAAAATTACTTATTTGGACCAGAGAGGGGCCTTAGAATGAGAATATGGTGTTTAATTTGAGAGATAGAGCAGTTCTAAGGGAAAAAGTGAAGAACAGACTTTGTGGAGCCAGGAATAGTTTAAACTCAATTAGGCGGCCCGATGCAAAACCGCGCAAAAGAGTGTTTTAAGAGAGGGAGATCAAGGAGTTTGGAATTGACCCAGAATGGCCAATAAAACTACAGTTTCAAGGCAGTAACCACTCCCACAGGGGCAGGCAGGCTGCTCAATGTTTATCACTGCCACTGATGAACACAGAGACTTCCCTTTAGCCCAAGCAAACAATGGCCTCCAAGAAACTTACAGAGACTTTAAGTATTTTGCTTCAGATTACTTGTTAAGTTTTTCTGCATTGCCGCCTACTTCTGAGCATTTTCTGGCTTGTTAAACTTGATTTCTGTGTTAAGGATCAATTTTTCCCTACAATCCTTTAGGGCCCTGGGGTTGAACCCCACACAAATCGGGCAATCTGAGGAAAGATGGGCTGCCCCCAAACATACAACACACAGTGTGTGGCCATCCGCCAGGGACAACTTATGGCCACATTCTCTGCACTTTCTAAAAACCAGCTTGGCCTGCTGATCTGCCATGCCAACAAAGAAGGTATGATGTACCGAAAGTTTAAAACACCCAACTCCAACACACAAACACAGCTTACTCGCAATGAGGAGGAAGGGAGATAAGGTCTACAACACAGAAACCCCCCCCCCCTTTTTTTTTTTTTTGGATGGAACATGCAACACAAAACGAAGGGGAGGAAAGGCAAAGGAAACCTGCCTACACCTACAACAACTCTAACACCCACAAAAAAGCAGAAAAGACACCTACCACACCTGGAGCTCTAGGACCACGCCGCTTGGCAAAGCCACGGCAAACGAGATCTGAGGGAAGGAAGGAGATGGAGGGGTATTGTGAATAAGGGGAGGAGCTTGGAGCTGGGATCCAATGCCGGTGAAGCTGCCGTCTTGGATCCGATCCAGATCCGACATCCCACAGGCTGATGATCAAATGAAGTCAACTACTTGAGATCTACCATATCCAACACATAATAAAGAAAACGTACCAAAATGTAGGTTCACTTTACAGAGCCAAAGCATATTTGTCTGATAATACTAAAAACAGACTGCCTCTGCACTTCTCCTCCCCCCTCTATTTGCTGCAAATCTCCCCCCATAGAGCCCGACTGTCTCTGCACTTCTCCCCCCCTCTATTTGATGCAAATTACCCCCTCACAGAGCCCACTACTGTACTGCTCTTGGAGGGCTACACTGGTTAAAATTACCCCACTATCTCACTTACTTTCAAATCCCCTTCATGCACAATTTCATTTATAAACCAAACATATGTTCTTGTCCAAATGATCTTATTTAATACCATCTCTCAAAGCCACTCCACTCTACTGTCCAAACTTACTGTCCAAACATAATACTGCTGGGAACTCCCTATACTCCCATCATGTGTCCAAAATTTGGAATTCAATCCCCTCAGAAACCCAACACATCTAAAAGCATTTAAGAAACAATTAAAATCTCACCAACTCAAGCCTGGCTATCTCCTCTATCTCAAATGTTCCATCCTTCCTCTATTTACAGCAGCCCAAACATGTTATAACAACCTCCCATCTGACCAAAACCACCTCCACTTATCTATTAAATCTCCATAACTCTACTTGAGTATCCCGATTATTCACTATCCTTCTTGCATTAATGCTACCCCTCCCCCTACTTCGATGACTGTTCTTATTTTTTCTCTTCTTGGTGTAGATAAATGATGATGCCCTTCTATATCATTGTTGTAGTATTCTTCATCTTATGGATCTCCTGCCAGGTATAGCCCATCATCTGGCCAGTATACCAAAGCCTTTAGATCTTTTATGCACCATACATCACATGTATGCTTCTCATATAGAACATAGGATATAAAGGTGACGTATGGACACAATTACCCAGGAATTCTTTGCCTCCAGTCCAAATGGCATCACTACTCATCAGTCAGAACACCCTTTTCCTGTGCTGAATACCTAACCAGTCAGATAAGTGCCCTGTTGGGGTCTTTTTTTCTTTTACTTTTGGCCTTGATTTCCTTTGGTTACCCAGAGTTCATGTCATTCAAGAAGGGAAAATGTCAGTGTGGGAGGCAGATTCCCCATAAGGATCATCACAATGTCTTTTTGTTTGGGTACTTCCCATGACTATACCTCTTGTAGCATTTGTAAGGCGTTTGTGCCAAAAACTCTTAGAAGCCGTTTGTCTTCCTTGGCCATCTATCTCAAGAACTAGAAGCACTTCCATTAAGCAAGAAGAAGGCCAAGAAATCTTGGCTTGATTTTTTTGGCTGTCCAGACTCCTCTGGACATTTCTTTAGAAGTGTGTGACAGCTCTGTAGGCCATCTAGTATCTACATTGTATTCCTCTGCCATGACCCCATGGGAGGCTGGCATGTATCCTTCCTTTCACATGTCCTCAGACTTTGCAGGCATTTGCTCAGGATGTTGAGGGAGGATTGTGGTCAATTAACTTGAAGGGTCTTAGAGGGATTCCACGGATTCTGGTCAAGGAAAATTTTCTGGGTACTCTTACTGATTACTGTCAGGGTTCAGAACCTCCAGTGTTTGTTATGGCAGACATCCTTTAACAAGAAAAAGCAGAAGACTAAACATTCTTCTGTACATCCTGAGAATCCACAAAGGAAATGGCAGGAGTTTACTCGGGGCCTGTATAATGCTTCAATGGCCCTGAAACGTCCCCAAGGAGTTTCTGTGCCTACTCTCTCTTGAACTTCAACTCCTTCCAAATGGCCTAGGGAATCCAATTTCTCAGATGAAGATTCAGTATCTGATGAAGGGTCTTTGTCTTACTCTTCCAAAATGCCTTCTCCATTGGTTTATGGCTCCGACAAAGAGGGGGTCCATTAGTCCCGAGTCTCCTTTTGAGGAGCTGTCTTTTGGAACACAGTAGCCAGAATAATGAATATTTTAAGTGGGATTCTTCTCAGGTATTATAAGCTGCTTCAGATGGGCACTCCTAAATCTACTGCAGTGCCTCCTGTGTTGGCTGCTTTGTCAGGCACCTTTATTAGCTGCCTGTTATCCTGATTCTCAGCCTACTGCTCCAAAGAAAAATGACAGGTTCTATAAGGTTCCTGAGGACTATCAATTCTTATTTGTGTCCTTTTGCTGACCCTGCTATGGTGTCAGCTTACTCTGTCAAGCCTTCTAAGCTTTTGCCCTCTTCCAAGCTCTTGCCTTTGGATAAAGATAGTAGGGCAATGGACCAGATTGGTAAGAAGGTCTATACTGCTTCTACGTTGGTCCATTGGGCCATCAATTATCAGACTCACATCACCAGATATGCTCTGGCCTTTACTGCTCAGGCTTGTCAGGTTATTTCTGACCTCCCTGATTCTGAAGGAAAGTCTTCTGCTTTATCTATTGGGTTTTATCTCTCAGGTGGCTCACCACTCTATCAAGTGCAGTTGTGATGCTGTGGATATTCTTCCAGACCTGCTGCCTTTGGGTCTGAAATGAGGCGTTACTCTTGGCTTCATCTACATTCTTTACCTTTGGATAATAAAACTCTGTTTGGGACTGCTGCTATGTTTAAGTCTCTTCAAGAAAAAGGTAAAGTTATGCAGGACCTTAAACATAGTTTTGTATCACCTATTCTTAAGTTCCAGAATAACTGTCCTACTATGTCTGCTTTTGTTCATAGGAAGCCTTGTCAGACCACTAAAGGCAGCGAGGGTGGTAGGCAAGCTCTTGTTAAGCATTCTTAGGCTCCTGAGGCCCTGAGGCCCAGAAGCCTCCTTTATTTGACAAGCCTGCTTTTTTTTTACATTTTGCCCCACCCAACCCTCAGCCAGATTCTTTTGTCTCTTCGGCTTTCCTCTGTCTTCCAAACTGGCATCTCATCACCTCAAATTCTTGGGTTTTGTCAATCATCCATCAGGGTTACTTCATGGTGTTGAAGTCTCTCTCTCTTTTTTCAGGGATTCCTCAACCTCCTCTTTAGCAGTTTCCTCGCTCCCTGGGCCCCTGGTGGACCAGGTGACTATTCAAACTGCTTACTTTTCAAACCCGGTTTCCTCTACTGCTACCCAAGGCTTTTCTGGTGTCCTAGGATCTGAAGGATGCTTGGCTTCATATTCCTATTCACCCTCTTTTTGGGAAGCTTTTGCATTTCTCCGTTTCTTCCTCTCATTTTCAGTTCTCTGCTTTGCTCTTTGACCTCTCTACTGCCCCAAGAGTATTCACAAAATGCCTTGCTCTTGTGATTGCCTTTTACAAGCTCCAGCGCATTCAGATTTTTCCTTATCTAGATGATCCACTGCTTCAGACACCATCGCCCCATTGACTGTTACAGGATTTGGAGTTCATCATATCTCTCTTTCAAAGTCTGGGGTTCACCATCAACTTCCAAAAGTCTGTCCTGACTCGCTCTTGGGATCATGTGCATCTGGGTTGCAGGATTCAGATAGAGGCAGTTTTGGCCTCTTTTCCACCTCCAAAGGATTTGTCCTGGACAGTCTTCTTTCGGTCTCTTCTTCCTCTGCCTGCCAATCAAGCTAGAGAGTTACTTTGGACCCTGTAATTCATGGTCTCTTCTACTCCAATGTTTCCTCTTGCCAGACCATATATTCGTAAGCTTCAGTGGTACCTCAAGTTAGTTTGGCTTCAGCAATGTCACCCTCTGGATTTCACAGTGCCTCTCCTTCCCTGTCTCAAAAGGGAATTTGAGTGGTGGATTCAGCAACTTACCCTCAACCCAAGCCTGCCTTTTCAGCCTCCAGTTCCTTCTCAAGAACTGTTCATCAAGGCCTCAGACATGGCATGGGGGGCTTCCTGTGGTCACCTGAAAGTTCAAGCTCTCTGCCCCCCCCCCCATCAGTATTCAGACAACATCAAAGAGATGAAAGCTCTGATTGTGGCCATTCAAGCTTTTCACCCCATGCACTCTCCATGCCTTCTGAAGGTTTATAAAGGCAACACCACATAAATGTGGTATGTCAACAAGCAGGGGGGCACAAAGTCTTACCTTCTCTGCAGGATGGCTCTTCAGGCCTGGGGTCTAGCTATCAGTTAACTCTTCAGGCAATGTATATTCCTTCAGGGCACAGTTCAGTGGCACATTCTTTGAGCAGGTAACGCAACACAAGCTCATGAATGGATGTTTCACAGAGACATGCTTCTGGTCATAGTCCATTGGTGGGGTATTCCTCAGAGAGATCTTTTTGCTTCCCTTCTGAACAGACAGCTCCCTGTTTTCTGTTCCAGAGTGCCATGCCATCTGTCATGGAAGACGGACATCCTTTCTTTTCCTTGGAAGGGGATGTTTCTATCTGCCTTCCCTCCCCTTCCCCTACTTCCAAGAGTCCTACAGAAGATTCAGCTGGACTTTGCAAAAATCTTGCTAGTGACTCCCTTTTGGCCAAAACAGCACTGGTTCCCCCTCTTAATACATCTGTCCAGGGACAATCACCACAAGTTACTTCACAGGTTGGACTTCCTCACACAGGACAAGGGGTCACTCATCCATCCTCACTTGTCCACTCTTCGACTGACAGTCTGGGAGATCGGGTTTTGATCCCTTTTTTTTTAGAAACTCTTTTTTTGAGGACATGCTCAAGGTATCACAGGAGGCAAGAAAACCTGTAACCAGAAAGTCTCAGGTGTCCAAGCAAAAGAGATTTCTGTCTAGTAACAAAAAAAAAAAAAAAACGGCTTCAGAAAGCAACCAGTAGTTTTAAAGTGCATAAAGCGCTTTTCGTTTAATAAAATCAAACTTCTTCAGATGTAAACATTCAAGGTACAAGTTTCAGTTAAATAAAATACCAGGAAGTGCTTGAGCCTGTCAGCTCACATGCTGTGATGACATCAGCAACAATAGTTAACCCTTCCTGTTCTACACACTATGAAAAAATACTGTTTAAACTAAAAACAATGCGGACAACCACGAACAAGGAAGTTTGAAGCTATGGTTTAAAAGTAAAGTACGCTGATAGGTATACGTTAAACAACAAGAACAAATAAACATATGAAATAATAAGGTTACCTATAAGGCATTACTATTACACTGCTGAAATTCTGCACTACAAACTTTTTTTTGCATTACAAACTTTTTTTACTACAACATTTCATACTGGTTCATAGCTAATCGCCTAGCCCAGAAAAATAACTCAGCTGGCAGTTCGAGAAATTAATTTAGGCATCATTAACAGTGACTAAAATTACCATACAAGAAATTAACCTGATGTTAGTACATAATTTTAACTAGCCATGATGACCATATTACTAAATCTATAGCATTCATACGATGCTATGCCATGCACTTAATTCCACAATATGGCATTCATTATATAAAAAATAATTAAAAAAAATACATATATAAAAAAAATACACAATCTAACTATGACCTTTAAGGAGAATTGAGGCTGAATATTCTGGTATCACATTTACTAACGCAAATTACTATTAGAGATGAATATTATTCATAATATTAATACAAAATTACTATATAAATTTTATAAAAATTATTTTTGTGTTACATAGCTAGAAGAGAGATTCTGTCATCTAGTTAAACTTTTCAGTTTAAGCAGACGTCTAATCGAGCAAATGCCATTAATACCTGGGTAGTAGTATGCGTTAAAGTGAATTTGTCAATAAAGTTCAAGTTCTTCAAGTCTTAGGGAGATGGGACCACCCCTAATGTCGTATTTGACTTGGTCAATAATCTTGAACTTAAATTTATGGTTTGGAAATATTCCTATATGTTTAGCCAATGCATTCTCCATTTTCTTTTTATTGATAGTGTACTGATGTTCGTACACTCGCTGCTGGAGCTTATGCTCAGTCTTGCCTATATAAAATATTGGGCAAGACTGGCACTTTGCTAAATATGCTACTAATTTGATATTAGAATTGTTTTTTTTTTTTCTATTTTAGTAGTTTATTTTGTGTTTTTTTGGCTTGGATAGTGTGTTATGGCATCAAGAAGCACAGGTAGTCTGAGATTATTCACTCAAACGCAGAGTGGAAACCTGTGAGCTGACAGTTTTGATTGAAGCTATGGCAAAACAGATGGGATTACTAACATCATGTCTGGAATCTTTGGACAACCAGCAGCGTGAACTACATGAGTCAGTGTCATTGTCTAACACAGTGTTTACACTGCATGAACAGGATGGAAGCAATGTGCAAGCAACAACTAGACCTAATTTAAATGCAGCAGAGAACAACTTGAAACCAAATGGTGTACAACTGCCCGGTTAAAGAAACTCCAGCTCTACTCAGTGGCATACCGCCTGCTCAGAGGCGATCTGTGCCTGACGTATAAAACCATGTCCAACCCGGAATTAATGGGCATGCTGCACCTCAGAAAATCCAAATCTCATCAAGCTACGCGCTCGAGAGACTTGAACCTCAGCAGTGAAATAAATAGGACATGCTCGAGGGACAGATTCATAACCCAGAGGCTCCCTTCACTCTGGAATAAAATCCCAGTCCAGGTTAGGCAGAGTCCCTCATTGACTCTCTTCAAGAGGAATCTTGATGAGTGGATGGGAGATCGTAGGTTTACCCTGGGTATCACTTCTGTGTCACTGTTAGACAGAGGCACAGTATACTAACCTCGAAAAAGGGCACAGCAAAATTAATTTAAAATGGGTGGCGAAAGCCAAACACACTCTGGCTAGGCTTATAAATGCCCTAGGGCAGATAGCCTAGTATGAACCTATGAACAACAAAGTGTTACCAACAACTTGCAATGCTCATCAGTTCAACTAGGAACAAACAGAGTTCCAAGGAAGGTGTATGAGTGTTCAGCACAAGATCCATACCTCGGGGCTTATTTGGGCACCCATCCTGACGGATTGGCTAAACGGAAATTTCTCTTCTTCTATGGAAGTTCACAATCCACCACAGGGGCAACTGGCTGGAGGTAATGTTAATCTCAATAACAGTATTGTTGACATGCTGAAAGTCTTTGATTCTAAACTTGTCAAACTTAAAAAATTACAACTAGAAATTTTATATTTTAAGGAATGTTTACAACAGGGTATAGTACCAAAAGGCCTTAGGAGATTCCTGTATCCAACAGGCTTGGTGAATCACTCTGTTTTTCATGTAGAATTACTACAATTATATGATAAACAGGGATTTGAACTTCTAGAAGGTTGTAATCCATTAAGTACGGAAGAAGTAATTAGGGACCTGGGGACCCAAGTTGATAGCAATCTCTCATTTGACAACCACGTGGCCAAAGTGGTTAGAAAAACATTTTATATAGCCCACCTAATCATGAAGGGATTCACATCTAGATCAGGGGAGGTCATTGTGCCTCTTTACTCATCCCTCATCAGGCCCATAATTGAGTACAATGCCCCTTTTGGGATGTACCTTACCAGACACCTGCAGCAACTGGAAAAACCCCAAAAGTACCTCACCAAGAGGATCAAAGGGCTCAAACAGATACCATATGCTGCCCGGTTAAAGAAATTCCAGCTCTACTCAGTGGCATACCGCCTGCTCAGAGGCGATCTGTGCCTGACGTATAAAGCCATGCCCGACCCGGAATTAATGGACATGATGCACCTCAGAAAATCCAAATCCCATCGAGCTACGCGATCGAGAGACTTGAACCTCAGCAGTGAAATAAATAGGACATGCTGGAGGGACAGATTCATAACCCATTGGCTCCCTTCACTCTGGAATAAAATCCCAGTCCAGGTTAGGCAGAGTCCCTCATTGACTCTCTTCAAGAGGAATCTTGATGAGTGGATGGGGGATCGTAGGTTTACCCCAGGTATCACTTCTGTGTCACTGTTAGACAGAGGCACAGTATACTAACCTCGAAAAAGGGCATAGCAAAATTAATTTAAAATGGGTGGCGAAAGCCAAACACACTCTGGCTAGGCTTATAAATGCCCTAGGGCAGACAGCCTAGTATGAACCTATGAACCTAGAACTTATGACAAAACATTACAATTCATGGGTTGAAACCATCTTAAAAGAAGTGACTGATTTAGATCACAAAATTAAAGCACACTTAGATTTCAATAGGTACCAATATGATTATACAAGAACTTTTACCAGCATCGACAGGTACCTCAATAAATTGAAATCTACTAAGGTTAAAAAACTGCAAAGAGATTGCTTGGCCAACGACAAAGGTACGGCGTACCCAAGCCCACCGGTATCACAAAAGTACAGTTGTGTACACTTACCATTAATGTAGATGTTCGAGTGTATTCACTGTTGCAGTCATTACATTTGGGTAATCTGCTGGCAGGTTGCCCTCAGTCGGCCTGATTAACAAAGTCTTGGGTCCTGCGTCGGTTACTGTCCCTTCTTCCATGACGTCAGGGGTATAAAATATGCAGCAGACGCCACTACATCAGTTTTTCTTGCCCCAGATGTCAGGTGCCCCCCAAATGGGGAGCAAATTTTATATATATAAATATATATATATATATATATATATATATATATATATATATAGATATAGATATATATATAGATATATATATAGATATAGATATAAAAAATTAAAAACAAAAAATATACCTCCAAACAAAAGCAAATACACCAAAAAGGCTTTTAAGCATAGTAAAAGAAAGTAGAGGTATTGTAAGAGAAAAACAGGGGGCTGGAGGGTGGGTAACCAGAACTGAGCTCCAGGTAGCAGCTTCTAGAATGTCTCTGGTAGGAGAACATCTGAGAAAGTCTGTAAAAGTAGATGCAGCCCTGGAGGAATGAGATCTGATCCTCTGGGGGATAGTTTTACCATGGTGCATACAGCAGAAACAAATACGATGGCTTATCCATTTAGAAATAGTCTGCTTTGAAATAGCCTTTCCCTCTGCCCCTGTAGCAAATGACACTAGAGTTGTTCAGATTTTCTTAGAGATTTTGTCCTGTTTAAGTAAAATCTAAGTTGTCTGTGTACATCCAATGAATGCAGAATTCGCTCCCCCTTGTTCTGTGGACTGGGAAAGAAAGTTGACAAATGAATGGTCTGATTAAGAGCCACACTGGATACCACCTTAGGCATAAAGGATGCACTGGCCCTGAGAGACACCCTGTTTGCATGAAAAGTAACGAAAGGCTCCACTGCCATAACAGCCTGTAATTCAGAAATCCTTCTAGCTGAAGTGACTGCTAAAAGGAAAGCTGTTTTCCAGAAGAGAAAGTTCAAGTCTGCAGTATCAGCTGGCTCGAAAGTAGGGACAGTGAGTTTTTCCAATGCAAAATTGAGGTCGCAGGCAGGGGTTGGAGCTCTCCTGGGTGGTCTTAAGTTTTGGCCCCACTGAGATACTGCTTTAGCAGAGGATGAGAGAAGAGGGGAGGTTCTGTGTTGTAATGAGCTGAAATGGCAGAGACCTGGATTTTTATGGAAGAAAAGGTCAGGCCCTTGTGAAGCACCTCAGTTAAGTATTGTAAAAATCTGAGGAATACTGGATGCTGCTGTGCATATTCCTTGTGAATGGTTCCAGGCACAGAATCTTTTCCATTTGTCAGCATAAGATTTTCTAGTACTAGGCCTTCTCGCCTCCAAAATGACATCCATCACAAGTTTGCTGAGGAATGCCAAGGGTGAAATTAGTTGATTAGCCATGCTGCAAAATTCAAAGATTGGAGCAGAGTGTGCAGAATTTGGTAGTTCTGCTGAGACAGTAGGCAAGGTGTCTGAGGCAGGTGCCACGGAGGAAGGTATGACACATTGCGTAGGAGTGGGTACCAGTGTTGGCAAGGCCTGTCTGGAGCAATCAGAATAATTTTTGGTTTGTCCTGTTTGACTTTTAATAGAACTTTGAAGAGCAAAGGCAGGGGGGAAAAGCATAGACTGATCGGTTTTTCCAGCTGAATGATAGAGCATCCACTTTCCAAGCTTTTTTGTGATGAGTTCTTGTGCAGAATTTGTCCAACTGACAGTTCTGGGGTGAGGCAAAAAGATCCATGTCTGGACTCCCCCATTTGCGTGTCAACATGCTGAAAATCCATAGTTCCAGTTTCCATTCGTGTGGGTCCATGAGATTTCTGCTTAGTTCGTCTGCCAGATTATTCAGCTTTCCTGGCAGGAATTGAGCTTGAAGTTGTATTTGGTAGGTCAATGCGGTGTTTTCACAATGCCATGGCTAGCTTGCATATCGGGTAGGAATGTGTACCACCCTGCTTGTTTATGTACCACAAAACTGTGGTGTTGTCTGTCTTTATCATTAATTGTCCTGGATGAAGGTAGTCCTTGAAGGCTGTCAGTGCATTCTGTACAGCTAGCATCTCTTTCTGATTGATATGAAGGTCATTTGATTTGGGCTCCATTTGCCCTGAATGCACTTCCCTGCCAGATGAGCCCCCCAAGCATAGTCTGATGTGTCTGTAGTTAGGGTTTGGACAGCAGGGGGTGGAGTGAATGGCAGTCCCTTGTTTTGGTGGCAGGCCTCTGCCCACCATAGGAACTCTAGTTGCAGGCAAGGTATGATAAGAATCATTGTTTCCAGACTGTGACAATGTTGACTCCATAAACTTAAGTACCACTGAAGTTTCCTCATATGCAGTCTTGCATATGGAATTAGAAGAATGCAGGAGGCCATGAACTCCAAGGCTTGCAGAATTTGTCTTGCAGATGGCAGAGTTTTTGTGGCCACCTGGTTGAGTAAGTCACCAACTGGATTTGCTTTTCTGGTGTAAGGTAAGCCATTTGGGCAGTTGTATTCAAGCTTGCACCTAGGAATGTAGAAATGTAGAAATGTAATTTTTTGAGAGGGTACCAGCTGTAATTTCTTTTCGTTTATGGTTTTAGGCCAGATGCTTTAGAAGAATGTCCTTGTTTTCTGCCTGAATTAGACAATCATCCAGGTATGGATATATTTGAATATTTCTTTGCCTGCAAAATGCAATTACTGGAGCCAGGTACTTTGGCTTATCGACTGCGCCCAGTGTCTTCACAAAGGACAGTGCAGAGAACTGGTAATGCAAATAGCCTGCTCTAAAGCGGAGGTATCTTCTGCAAGATTCCCCGATTGGGATATGCAGGTAAGCCTCTTAAGTCTAGAGTTACCAACCAGGTATCTTTGCCTAGCATAGGCAGTAACTGCTGAAGAGTCAGCATCTTGAATTTTGGAATGTCCAGAAATGTGTTTAGAGTAGGATATGTCCAGAATTGGACGCCATGATTTGTCTTTTCTGGGTACCAGGAAAAGTCTTGAATAGAAACCTTGTCACTATTCCTCTGCTGGTACTGGTTGAATAGCCCCCATGTTCATGAGGGACAGAACTTGTTTCTGGGCCTCTGCCCACAGATTTGGGGGCAGGTCTGGCCATCCGTTTGGGATTGGCAACATGTGGAAATGAAAACTGTATCCCTGGGATACTATATTTAAAACCCATTTGTCCTGGTATATAAGTTGCCAGTTTCTTGCATGAAGTGCCAGCCTTCCCCCCCCAAAGAGGCAGCTAAAAGATAAGTGCTTGGTGAGTGTAGAGGGAAGTCATTGAGACTTTTTACCAAAGGGAGGCACCTTGATGGTTTCAGATTTGGAGGTAGAGGCACCCCATTGTTTTGTTCTAAAGGTCCCTTGTGACTGAAACCTGAAGCCTTTGGAATGTCTGGGTTTAACTTGAGTGGTTCTCGAAGGAACTGGAAAGGACCAGTTTTTAGTAGGCCAGTGCCTACTAAATCTTGGAGGTTGCACTTGTAAGAAATCTTTCACAGTTTGCATAGATTTTGCTTTATCTTCCATCTTTTTAAAAACTTCTTCAGCCTTATTACCAAAAAGACGATCCTGTTGTAAAGGAGCATCCAACAATTTTACTTTAACATGATCAGGCAGAGTTTGCTCTTTGAGCCAAGCATGCCTTCTAAACACAGACCCAGTTACAGCAGCCCTGCAAGAGGCCTCCAAAGAATCAAAACCAAATTGCAAAGTATGCTTTCCAACTTGTTCAGCTGAATGCAATAAATCTTGTAAATCTTTATTTTCCACACAGTCATAAATGAACATTTTCTGTAGACGTGTCCAACCTGCAGCCCGCAGGCGGCCCTCAGAGCTATTCCATGCGGCCCTCAACCTCTAACTGCAACATTGATGTACACATGCCCCAAAACACTTTTTTTGTTTTGTGTTTTTCGCTCCCGTGACCTGTAACGCTAATGTCGGTGTGCGCATGTGCCAAAGCACCCTTCTAGTTTTGTTTTTGAGCCAAAAAAGGGTCAGTGTGTTTTTAAGCCATTATTTTGCGCTGAACAATCTGTGTGTGTTCTCGCTGAAGAGGGACTCATGTATGGATTTGCCGCTGTTGCCTTTGAAAGCGACAGCAATTACCTGTGTTAATAGGTAAGTACGGAGTGAGTGAGTGAGTGAGTGCATGCATGAAAGCTGAATTGTGTGCGTGAAAGTAGAAGACGAGTGTGTGTGTATATGTGTGCATGACAGAGAGAGGCGCATGCACAAAGAGGCTAACAATGATCAGTCTACCTACTGAACACAAACAAGTTAGCTCACAAATATATCGTACATTAAGAGTACACTTTCATTAAATTGTGGCTTTCCTGACAGGGAGAGTGTTGTATTGAACATGAACTCATACCTCTTAACTGTATGGATTTTCAAAGAATGTCTGAATTTTTACGTCATCTTCCAATTTGTGTCTTTTGCTTAGGAAATAAAAGTAGTCATCCAAGGTAATGCAGTTCCCGGGAGTAAGAATGAGACAGCAGCCTAGGGTTAATGGGTCAGTAGTGGACTGACTATGTAGGACTGTAGCATATAAAGTTGTATTGTTTTTTCAGACAAACAAAAAAGCACCTAGTACTGTTTTTGCATTGGTGGGTTCTAAGCAGTGATAGATTGGACAACAGTAAGCATAGCTTTGGCGGATCATCAATACTGGCAAATCAAGTGGGCACAATGTCATTTTTTTAATGTTGGGGATTTTAGTGTGTATGTGTGTGTGTGCTTATTTGTTGGGAGTGCTGCAACATTAGATGATTATTAAAGACAGAGACTTACGGACTGTGGAGAATATGTTTCTTTGTTTCAAAACCTAATACTTGGGTACGCAGCTTCTTGCCACTTACAGTGGATGGATATTTACATTTAATGGACAATGTATTAGCGTGGGCTTGTGGGGTTCTGAAGGATGCCAAGTCTACAACAGCCAATGACTTGTAAAGTGACCTGGAAATGGATATTGGGATGTTACTGAAAAAATATAGCAAGCGGGCTTAGAAATATAGTTTAATTAAACAAAGTGTACTTTCAATTTACAGGCCATAATTTAATTTATTTCAGGTAGTCCAGATACTGGTAGATTGTATACCATTAGACTTAATTAGGGAGAGATGTCATTCTGGGGAAACAAGCAGCCCTAGTTTCAGTGAAAGCTCTGTGGTTGCTTGCAGGTTCCTAGGTTAGTACTAAGCTAACTAGCCTTGCGAGCCATTTTAAGCTTAGCCAATTATCCCTTGTGAGACTCGAACCCTGCACCTTGTGTTTGTAAGGCAAACACCTTAACCATTAGGCCACCCTCCCTAGGAAGTTGCAGGATGTTGATACAATGTGTTTTATTTATTATTTTTAATGCATTTGTCATTTCAAAGCATGGTTTTCTTTGATGTAAAAGAAGGCATGACTGAATGAGCCATATAATGTTTGACAATGATGGGATAGAAAGATTATAAGTGATATATAATGTTTGCAGCTACAGTTGTTTCAATGGTGTCTGTGATGCATAACTGTTTTTGGGCCTGTGTCCCACTTTTATTTTCCCTTTGCCCACATTTCTTGCTCTAAGGTTGAGAGGTATGGTTCCATACTAAATTAGAAGTTGTATTTACCTTGGAAGACTTTTAGGCATAATTATGAAAAACAGAGCCTTTTTAATATCTCTGCTTATTTCCACTATAAACTGCCATGTAACCTTGCAAATAACCTTCTTATTAAGCTACTTTACTTATTTTGGAATTGACAGGTATGATTCATCTGTTCGGACAAAAGCATAGAGTGCTAATGTGACTTTGATTTCTTGCAGCAGTCTGTGGTTTACATAATCACAATAACTTTTCTGTGTTTCTGGGTGTGTAATCAATTTAACAGTTTTAAAGATGTTTTCCAAAAATAAATATATAATAAATAAATAATCCTCTCTACACTTTGAGCTATTGACAAAGTCTGGGAATTTGTTTTTTTCAAAAGTGAAGGTCAGCATTACAGCTCAGTAAACTGTCAGTCTGTGAGTAACTTCTGCACAAATTAAAATGTCTGAATGTCAAATGGCTTTAAATTGGAGGGAAGTTTATTTTTATTTATTTTATTTTACATTTGTTTACCGGGAAAGTCCGACTGGACACAGGTCCATTTTCAGCAGAGGCCCAGGGAGAAAAGCTACAAAAATAACATAAAACAATACAATACATGAGAGAGAGAGAGAGACAGCAAATTATGGATGTAGTACTCATACAATATGGCAGAGATTACATCTCATAACAGTGAGAATCATTGAGGTACAGAATAAACTTAAAAACATTTTTTTTACAGTTATAATTACAGCAAGGCAAATATCAATGATTTAAGTTTTTAAGAGAAAGCTCTGAAACAATCTTTTGGTATGGATAAACCTGGGGATTGACACAAGTTATATGTTTACACCAGTATGTAGCATTATAGTTTATGGTTTTCTTATTGATTTACTTTTTGCCAAGCAGTTGTTTGTTGATTTATTGATGGTCCTTTTGGTGGTGGGAAATTACATGGATGAATCCATCTCTATTATGATTTTTTTTCAGATATTTTGACTTCCAGACAATTTCATTCAGTGAGTGGGTGTCATGTGATTACTGAGGTTGCCTATTTTACAAGTAGGGGCTTTATTTTGTGTGTGTGTGTGTGTGTGTGTGTGTGTGTGTGTGTGTGTGTGTGTGTGTGTGTGTGTGTGTGTGTGTGTGTTTAAGAGAGAGAGAGATTTAATATGTATATTGAATATAATTTAGCAAATGGAATTCTTAGTTAAACATGCCCCTCTTCTTGGGCAACTAGACTTGAGTAACCAATATTAGATCTTAGCCATCCAGCTGGGAAAGGTTAGTATGTGGATTTTCCATTTGGTTTTATGAAGGCTATGCTACTTACCCAAGGACTACATTCATGGCTATCCATCCAGCCATCATGTTTGCTGAACTACATTGTTTGATAATGAGAGGAGCTTTTTACAGAAGTTGAAGGTTTTTGTGTCAAGAACCTGTCCATAAAAAGTGGCTTGTTTATGTTGCAGTGAAGGCTGTTGTCTTTGTAGTGAGCGTTTTAAGTATAACCAGTATTTCTGATGTAGAGGAAGTCTCTTAAGGCATGATCTTTCTTAGCCTGGAAAGCAAGCCAATGATGAAATTTATAGGGGCCAGTGAGAGACAGACGAAAGCAAGAAGCTTTTTAGTCTGTTTGGATAACTAAGTGAACTTAGTCCTTTGACCTTTTTTGTCAGAAATGGTTGTAGTCTTTGTTTTGGCAGGGTGTTTTGCTGAGGCACATGCCAAAAGGGGCATTGCACTCAATAATGGCTCTTGTAAAGGAAGAATACAGGGATGTTATGACCTCCTTTGTCCCTGGATGAGATACCCTTACTAATGAAGTGGGCCATGTAAAAAAGCTTTCCTTACAATGGAGACAACGTGGTGGTCAAAAGTCAGGTTTGTATCAACCTGGGTGCCCAAGTACCATATGACTGCGTGGTTACAACACTGTGATTAATGTGATAATTTGTGGGGACATCACTCTCCTCAAAGGGGATGATGATGCATTTTTTGGCATTTAGCTTGAGGCCATATTTCTGGCACCAGTTATTTGATTGGGTGAGACCCTCTTGTAGCTTATTCAGAATTGTTTTATTAAGTCAGTAATGTGAATTCTTTACTTTATTGCAAATTTGTTGGCTTATTTTTGTGGATTATAGTATTGTAGGACTGCTGATGTTGACATTTTACGTAGTTGGACTGCTGGAATGGTTTTCCCAGTGAGAAATGCTAGTGCTGTAGTGAATATCTGTTTATTTGTAAAAAAAAAAAAAAATGTATATATATATATATATATATATATATATATATATATATAGATATAGATATATTAACTAAGATGTTAGAGTTAACTGTTAGATTAGAGAATTAGAATTAGAATGAGAATTAGAATTTTAAGGCAAATAATAGGCATTTATTACATTTATTCATTGTTCAAATGCATCTACAGCACAGCCAGGAGGTCAATTGTGGTCTTCCGGAGCAACGAAAGAGTTAATTATATGATATATTTTATATGCGGCCCCAAGACCATTTCTGTTAACTCAATGCGGCCCCAGCAAGCCAAAAGTTTGGACACCCCTCAGCAGTCCCATAATATGCTGTCGATATTTAAGCATATGAAATTGACAGTTTAAAGCCCTGATTGCCAAGGTTGCAGAAGTGTAAACCTTCTTACCCCATCTATCCAGCGCCCTGGAATCTCTATCAGAAGGGGTAGGATTTTTAGCAGTAGAGGCCTTAATGCCCTTGGGGCCCATGAGAAATGGTTTAAGGATCTGCAATAGGATTTTTGAAAGGGAATTTGTGGAAGTCAGGAACCCTATAGTATCTATCTGGCTTACAAGGAGCTGGAGGCAGAGAATCAGGAGCCATACTAGATTTTGAAAAAACATCAACCATGTCAAGAACAGGAGGTACAGCCAAAGGCCTATGCTGAGGAAGAAGAAGAAAATTCCTAAGTCTCTTTTTAGATTCAGAGAAATCCTGACTTTCCCAGTGGAAATGTTCCCTTACGGTACAAGTTTCCCCAAAAGAAAAATCCTCAAGGGGAGAAGCAGAAGGAATGGAATCTTCTGCATCAGAGTCTTCATAATTAGGTATAGACAAATCCTGTTTATTAGAAGAGTCAGAAGAAATAGAATCCTGTTCAGAAGATTCATAATCAATGTATTGCCTAGGCCTCTTAGAAGGAGGGGGTTTGGCTACCCCTGATCAGAGTAATTAAATCTTCAGCCATTTTGATAATTTATTTTTTAGGCATAGGGGCCTGCACATGTGGCCCAGGCGTCGGTTTTTTAGAGACAGATTTAGATTTTGGCCTCAGTTTTGAAGATGGCGTCGGTCTAATATACAAATCTGTAGGCCAGAAAACACCCTCAGAAGCCGGTGCCTGCACAGCGGCTCTGGACCCATCTAAGGTAAAGACATCTGCGGGTTCCATAATTGAAGCATCTCGCGGCATACCGGACTCTGAATGGGTCTCAGTAGAGGCCTGCGAATCAGAAGTAGTGGGTATCAGGGGCTGCAAAAGCACCTCACTGAGTACCGGCGAACTGGCGACTGGCTTAGTGCGTTGATTAAATTTAGCACAAAACTGACAGCAAGGTATGTTGTGGTCAGGGCCTAGGCAAGAAATACAGTACAAATGAAAATCCTTATGAGGTATTTGCTTCCCACAAGTAATGCAATTATTAACTTTTACTGACATCGGTAAGGAGCAAGAAAAAATGTCCCCAACTTAGCTTTTAGTTGAAGACTTTGGTTCTGAAACTCGAAAATGAAAATTTCAGGAGAGTGCCGACCAGCACTTGCGAATTGCTTCTGCTTCGGGCGCCGCGCGGCAAGAAAGATTGATGTAATGGCGTTGGATGCATGTTTTATACCCCTGATGACCTGACGTCATGGAAGAAGTGACAGCAACCGACGCAGGACCCAAGACTTTGTTAATCAGGCTGACTGAGGGCAACCTGCCAGCAGATTACCCAAATGTAATGACTGCAGCAGTGAAACACGAAGAACATCAGGGGCATTTAACAACAATAACACTGCCTCTATGCAAGGCCCTACTCGGGTGGGTGATCTCGATTTAAGCTTTAACCTTGATCAACAAATGAACTCTCAGACTCCCTGCCAGGAGGATACGACTGAGTCTTTCTCCGTAAGGAGAAGTGAGAGAATCAATAATCAAAATGGAAGGGATCAGCAGAAAGGTGAGGTTAACATCACACCTGGTGCAAATTTTCAGAATCCCCAACAGGGGGCTATCCCCAAACGAGTGAATTATACGAACAACAGGAAGAACAGCAGAAAGTTCAACAGGAAGAAATGTTAGTAGTGTACCCTGAGCCTAAAGAGAATCCAAATATCATTAAAAACAATACAGGAGACTTTCAAATTTTCAACTTTTCATAAGTTAACATTAGTCCCGAATTAGTTGAATTATTAGCTAGGGGGTACACTTTTGTTCCCCCAAAACATATTAAAGTAACCAGAGCAATCCTCGACATCAAAAATTATACCAGAAAACTAAACCTGAATATTTTATTTGGTAACAATGACAGTAACAGTTCAAATATCAGGAATGTCTTACGTGTACCAAGTGCTTTCAACCCACCACTACATCCCAGCCTGCAGATATTCGAACATGCATGTGAGCTTGACCTAAGGCACTTAAAGAAATTCTCTAAGAATGCTACTGTCTAGATGAACGTCAGCAAATATAAGTGGGATGAAATGAACTAATTAGGATCACTTAAAGTACGGGCTTCCAAACCGGATAAAGGTGGTGGCCTGACTATGATGGACCATCATGAATATGTGAAATGAATGAGGGACATTCTAGCAGGGGAGGCTTACCAAGTAGCCTCCCTTAATGAAATAAACATGGCTTACTGACAGATAAACATGTATTTGAACGATTTATTCATAACAGCTAGAATTGAAGCCAATGCCTTCAACTACATGACAATATCTAACCCAAAAATCACGAGATTATTCAAGATACCCTAGATCCATAACGATCTAACCAATCCACCAATGAGACCTTTAGTGGATGGTCGAGATTCAGTCACTTATCCATGTGTGAAAGCAGTGGATGCTATTCTGAAAAGATACCTGACAAGTGAGAGTCAAGTCTGCAAAGACTCATTGTCATTTTTAAAGAAAATTAATGAACTTGAATACAGCGAGAACTATAATTTTCTTATGATAGATGTAAAAGACCTCTATACATCTATACCACACTTGGAAAGAATCAAATGGATTATGGAGATGTTAAGGAAGAAAGGAGCCCCTGATACAGAAATTTCACATGTATCTGAGCTGTTGAACATTGTTTTATCAAATAACTATTTTGATTTTGAGAATGACTTCTACTTGCAGAAAATTGCGGTTGCCATGGGATCCCCTTGTGGAGCCAGTTTGGCAAACCTAGTTATGGCATTCTGGGAAACACATTTTGTATTCAATAGTGAGGAATGCAAGAACCTGATTTTGTTTTATATTCGGCTCTTGGATGACATTTTTATTATGCTGAAAGGGGATTTTGTAGAAGCTAATAGATTAGTGGACTACTTTAATAATACCACATACTTCCTGAAATTCACTCACACTTTTGATAGTGATGAAATAGCATACCGAGATATTAATCTTAGAAAAGATAGGGGGAGAAACAGATACTTGTCTAGAATTTTCAGGAAAAGTACTTATTCCAACGCATTTCTCCATTATTCCAGCTGCCACCCTTACCATCAAAAATGTTCGGTCATTAAGGGCCAACTGGTAAGGGCGGCCATAATTATCACTTTGGATAGAGACTTTGAGTTGGAATGTGAATTACTAAGGAACATGTTTTTAGCTCGAGACTACCCCAGTGATCTAATAGACTCACTTACGGAGGAGGTTCAGAGTAAGAGAAGGTCAGGCTTTTACATCTCGATTTTGAGTTTGGGAGGGGTACCAGCATCAATATCTAAAGAAAAGTGCAGGTTAGACTTTAATGTGGATAGTCCAGTTACAGAAGATTTCACCTTGAGCCTAGATACTACCTATAATGTGGATAGCCATCTTGTACAGAGTTTGGTCCGAAAAAACTGGGAATGGCTTAGACGCGACCCGACCTTACTTAGTAGTTTAGGTACTTCACCCAAAATTATATACAGGAGAGGGTGTAACATCAAGACCCTCTTGGAATCTAGTAGACAACAATTGGTGAAGTATCCCGGGATGTTTAAGTATGAATCCTGCAACTTTTGTAAATTCATGGAGGTAGGAAACACATTTGAGGTGAACGAACATGTCTTTAGATTAAAAGACAGATACAACTGTAATACCAAATTAGTAGTACATTTAGCAAAGTGCCAGTCTTGCCCAGTATTTTATATAGGCAAAACTGAGCATAAGCTCGGGGAGCGAGTGTATGAACACCAGTACGCTATCAATAAAAAGAAAACGGAGAATGCATTGGCTAAACATATAGGAATATTTCCAAACCATAAATTTAAGTTCAAGATTATTGACCAAGTCAAATACGACATTAGAGGTGGTCCCATCTCCCTATGACTTGAAGAACTTGAACTTTGTTGGCAAATTCACCTTAATGCATACTACTACCCAGTTGGCAAATTCACCTTAATGCATACTACTACCCAGTTATTAATGACATGTGCTCGATTAGATGTCTACTTAAATTGAAAAGTTTAACTAGATGACAGAATCTCTCTTCTAGCTATGCAACACAAAAATAATTTTTATATAATTTATATATTAATTGTATATTAATATTATGATTATTATTCATCTCTAATAGTAATTTACGTTAGTAAACGTGATACCAGAATATTCAGCCTCAATTCTCCTTAAAGGTCATAGTTAGATTGTATATTTTTTTTATATATATTTTTTAAATAATTTTTATATAATGAATGCCATATTGTGGAATTAAGTAAATGACATAGCATAGTATGAATGCTATAGGGCGGCCATGGTGGTGCAGCGGTTAGCGTGGCTGCCTCACAGCAAGAGGTTCTCCGGTTCGATTCTCGGCTGGGGTGCCTTCTGTGCGAAGTCTGTATGTCCTCCCTGTGGTCGCGTGGGTTTCCTCTGGGTGCTCCAGTTTCCTCCCACATCTCAAAGACATGCTGTAGGTGGACTGGATACTCTAAACTAGGTGTGAGTGTGTGTGCCTTCTGTGGAAGGTTGGGCTGGCTGGCAACTCGACACCATAAAACTCCACTGCCAATCATGAGCGGACAGATGATCTGCTGTGGCGATCCCTAACCGGGAAAAGCCGAAAGAAGAAGTATGAATGCTATAGCTTTAGTAATATGGTTATCATAGCTAGTTAAAATTATGTACTAACATCAAGTTAATTTCTTGTTTGGTAATTTTAGTCACCGTTAATGATGCCTAAATTTATTTCTCGAACTGCCAGCTGAGTTATTTTTCTGGGCTAGGTGATTAGCTATGAACCAGTATGAAATGTTGTAGTAAAAAAAGTTTGTAATGCAAAAAAGTTTGTAGTGCAGAATTTCAGCAGTGTAATAGTAATTCCTTATAGGTAACCTTATTTCATATGTTTATTTGTTCTTGCTGTTTAAAGTATAACTATCAGCATACTTTACTTTTAAACCACAGCTTCAATCTTCCTTGTTCATGGTTGTCAGCATTGTTTTAGTTTTAAACAGTATTTTTTCATAGTGTGTAGAACAGGAAGGGTTAACTATTGTTGCTGATGTCATCATAGCATGTGAGCTGACAGGTTCAAGCACTTCCTGGTATTTTATTTAACTGAAACGCGTACCTTGAATGTTTGCATCTGAAGAAGTTTGATTTTATTAAACGAAAAGCGCTTTATCCACTTTAATACTACTGGTTACTTTCTGAAGCCGTTTTTTTTTTTTCTATTTTAGTAGTTTATTTTGTATTTTTTCAGCTAGATTTCTGTCTACTGCCATGCTCACAACCAGGACCCTTTTTCATGGGGGGTCCCCTCTGGTCCATCTGTATTTTTCTCTTCTGGATGTACATAGCCTCCTTTGTCCTATGAAGACTGCTCTCTATTTGGGAAATTCAGTTCTGGGTAACTGCATCTGTATGTCACCTTTATGCCCTACATCCTGTATGAGGAGCATACGTGTGACGTATGGTACCTACAAGATCTAAAGACTTTGGTATAATGGCTGGTGTTGGGCTATCCTTGACAGGAGATCCCCAAGGTGAAGAATACAGCAACAGTAAAGAGAAGGACATCTACTGTTATGGCAAGATTTTACACAATTATACTTTACTTACTCACTATACTTCATTCATCCTCTTCAACCTAAAATCACACTTCACAACCCTCTCCAGCCTCCTATTCCACTCCTTTCTTTTTCCCCACTATCTTACCTTATCCACTTCATTTCTGCAGACCTTTACTCTACCTCTTTCTTCCCTACTCACCTAAGCTACGTGAAGACACCCTACCCTGCACTCTTTTTATAATCTCATTTTCTCTCCATCATTCTTCCTTCTATAACCATAATATGAACACCATCTCTCATATTAAGACATCACTTGTTTGCCCCTCACTGCCTCCAACTGTGTAATCTGTAATATCTCTTTAAATATCTTATTAGAATTGTTTCAGGTCTCATTTATCACATACTAATCTATGTAACAAATAATATAACTACTGAGATTTTCCTCTCACTTTTCTCCAACACATTATTACTTTTCATTGCACTCTACTGTAAAACATATGTTCTATGTTTTTCTCATTACATTTTTTTCACTTTTATGTTTTGTAGTGTAACATGATACTTTGTGATTAAAGATATCTGTACTTGTATAAAAACTTATTAAGCTAGTCATCAACCCCTATATCACTAGGAGGGCTGCAAACTGGCTCACAGGCAGAACCCACTGTGTGAAAGTAGCTGACTCCAAGTCGGTCTGCCGATCAGTCACGAGTGGAGTCCCACAGGGTTCGGTCCTGGGTCTTCTCCTGTTTGATATCTACTTCTCTGAAGTCCAGGCCAACACAAAGGGACTCTGGCTGACAATGTTCGCAGATGATTGCAAGTTGGGAGCTATTATTAACTCCCCAAGTGATGTTGACATCCTACAGAAAGGCCTCAATGAGACCAACGACTGATGTCAGAAAGTACAGTTGTGTAATTACCATAAATGTAGATGTTAGAGTGTATTCACTGTTGCAGTCATCACACTTGGGTTATCTGCCTGCAGGTAGCCCTCTGTTGGTCTGAATACCAGAGACTTAGTATTTCTGCATCAGTTGCTGTCGCTCCAGGATTGATGTCAGGGGTATAAAAACAGGCAGCTGACATCATTACATCAGTTTTTCTTGATCCAAATGTCAGAAGCCCCTTAACAGGGAGCTATGTTATGGTGGGGAAAACACCACCAGTAAAAAGTAAATACCAATACCCATACCCCTGAAGGGGGTGAGTAATAGACATAGAGAGGAGAGAGACAAGGGGGCTGTAGGGAGGGAAATCAGGACTGCAACAGTGAATACACTTGAACATCTACATTTATGGTAAGTGTACACAACTGTACTATGTTCTTCGTGTTTCACTGTTGCAGTCATCACACTTGGATTTATTCCCAAAACTGAAGAAAGGGTGGAGGCAGTCAAGAAGAGTTGGGGCTGGCTAGTATGCCCTGCAGGACTGCTGTTGCAAAACCCCCTGGATTTGGAAAATATAGGTAGGTGGTAATGCTTGGTGAAGGTGTGTACACAACTCCAGGTAGCAGCTTCCAGGATGTCCCTGGTAGGGACTCCCCTGAGGAATGCTGTAGAGGTAGAAGTTGCCCCAGTGGAATGTGTTCTGAACCCCTGAGGGGTTGGGTTCCCATGGCGCTTGTAACAGAAATGGATGCAATGTGCTATCCATTTGGAGATTGTTTTGAAATGGCCTTGCCCTCTGCCCCTGATGCAAAGCTGACTAGTAACTGGTCAGATTTCCTGAAGGGCTATCAAGGTAGAATCTGAGCTATCTGTGCATGTAAAAGAAGTGCAGGATCATTTCCCCTTTATTTTGAGGATTAGGGAAGAAGGTTGGCAAATGAATAGATTGGTTAAGAGCCACACTGGACACCACTTTAGGCATAAAGGAAGGGTTAGTCCTGAGGGAAACCCTGTCAGCATGGAAAATAATGAAGGGTTCCACAGCCATAAGTGCTTGCAGCTCAGAGACTCTTCTAGCTGAAGTGATGGCCAGAAGCAAGGCTGTTTTCCAAGAGAGGAATTTTAACTCTGCTGACACTGCAGGCTCAAACGGGGGTAAGCGTGAGCTTTGCCAGTACAAAGTTAAGGTCCCAAGCAGGGGTGGGTGCTTTCCTTGGTGGCCTTAAGTTGTTTGCCCCCCTCAGGAGCTGTTTGATAAGAGGGAGACAGAACAGAGGTGGTTCAGTGTTGTAATGAGCCAAAATGGCAGAGGCATGGATCTTAATGGAGGAGAAGAATAGGACTCTGTGGAGTAGGTCGGCTAGGTACTCCAGGATTAGAGGCAAGGAGGACAGTGCTGTGTCCTCTCCTTTAGGCTGAGTCCAGGAACAATACTTTTTCCACTTATCAGCATATGATTTCCTTGTACTGGGTCTTCTGGCTTCAAGAATGACGTCCAGTACCTGCTTGCTTAGGCTGGTCACTGGGGCAGAGTTTAAGGAATAAGCTAGGCTGCAAGATTCATTGTTTGCAGTTGTAGATGCAAGGTGTGTCCCTCTTGCTGCTTGAGGAGGGTTAGGATCTGGGGTAGGTGCCAGGGTGGTACCAGTGACAGGCTGCACAGTAGTGGGTACCATTGCTGGTGTAGCCAGTGTGGAGCAATCAGGATTGTTCTTGGTTTGTCCTGTCTTATCTTGAGTAATATTCTTGAGAGAAGAGGCAGAGGGGGAATGCATAGATTGAGAGGTTTTCCCATTGGAAGGCTAGGGCATCCACTTTCCAGACCCTGCTGTGAGGCGTCCTGGTGCAGAAATTGCTGAGCTGGTGATTGCAGGGGGAGGCAAAGAGGAACACCTCTGGGGTCCCCCATTTCTGGATTAGAATACTGAAGGTGCTGGAGTCTAATTGCCACTTGTGTGGATCTAAGAGATTTCTGCTCAAGTCGTCTGCCAGAGAGTTTTGTTTGCCTGGCAGGAATTGAGTTTGCAAATGAATCTGCTTGTCCAAGGCCATGTTCCACAGGGCCATGGCTAGCCTGCAGAGTGGGTAAGAGTGTGTTCCCTCCTGCTTGTTGATGTACCACATAACTGTGGTGCTGTCTGTTTTTATTAGCAGGGGTCCTGGTGAGAGTAGGGACCTGAAAGCTGTCAGAGAGTGCTGAACAGCTAGCATCTCTTTTTGGTTGATGTGCAGATGAGACTGACTTGGGCTCCAGTGGCCCTGAATACACTTGTCCAGGTGTGTCCCCCAGACATAGTCTGATGCGTCTGTGGTTAGGATCTGGGCGGCGTGGGGTTGAGTAAAGGGAAGTCCCTTGTTGTGGATGCACGCTGTTGCCCACCAAAGGATCTCAGTCCTTAGACAAGGTATGATAGGCATGACAGTTTCCAGGTCCTGAGAAAGTTGGCACCAAAGACAAGTACCACTGAAGTTTCCTCATACGCAGTCTGGCATATGGAATTAGTAGGATGCAAGAGGCCATAAACCCTAGGGCCTGCAGGATATTCCTTGTGGATAGCTGAATTCTGGTGGCCATTTGAGCGAAGTAGCCTTTCAGATAGGCTTGCATTTCTGGAGTAAGGAATGCCATCTGGGATGCTGTGTCCAAACTTGCTCCCAGGAATACAGTCTTTTGACTGGGGACTAGTTTGATTTCTTTTCATTGATAGTGTACCCCAGGGAGGTTAGAAGTTCTTTACAAATGTCAGGTGCTGCAACAGCTGTTCCTGTCTGCCTGAATCTGCCAATCGCCCAAGTATGGGCAAATTTGAATTATTCTCTGTCTGCAATAAGCAATGGCTGGAGCCAAGCATTTTGTGAATACTCTGGGAGCAGTGGATAAGCCAAAGGGAAGTGCAGAAAACCGATAATGCATAGATCCTGCCATGAAACATAGCTATTTCCTGCATGAGTCAATGATAGGGGTGTGCAGATAGGCTTCTTTTAGGTCTAGGGTGGCTAACCATGCATCTTTGGACAGCATAGGAAGAAGCTGCTGAAGGGTGAGCATTTTGAATTTTGGTACCACCAAGAAGGTGTTTAGAGTGGAAAGATCTAGGATTGGGCGCCAAGTGCGTGCCCTCTTTTCTGAGTACCAGGACAAGTCTGGAATAGAACCCTTGACCTATCTGTTCTGCGGGAACAGGATGAATTGCCCTTATGGAGAGCAGGGCTTGAATTTGGTTTTGTCCCTCTGCCCACTGGTTTTGAGGATGGTCTGGGAACCCTTTTGGGGTTGGCAGTGAGTGGAAGTAAAATTTGTACTCCTGGAATAGAATGTTGAGGGCCCATCGGTCTTTGGTGATGGAGGCCCAGTTTTTTGCACGATGGGAAAGTTTTCCTCCTAGGGGCACAAGAAGTTGGGCAGAAGTGAGGAGAGGAATTGAGAAGTCATAGTGAATTATTTCCGTAAGGGGGTGTCTTAGCACTCCCTGTTTTTGAAGTGGAGGCACTCCATTGCTTAGATCTCTGCATACCCTGAGACTGAAGTCTGGGGGGTCTGTTATCCACTGGGTCTAGTTTGAGATGGCCTTGAGGGGGCTGGAAAGGACCAATGTTTCGAAGGGCGGTGCCTTCCGAATCTAGGAGGCTGCACGTGCAAGAAATCTTTGACTGTCTGCATAATTTTAGCCTTTTCTTCCTTTTTTTACAATCTCTTCTGCTTTGATGCCAAACAGATTGTCCTTGTTCAAAGGAGCATCTAGTAATTTTGATTTGACATGGTCTGGCAAGGTCTGTTCCTTAAGTCAAGCATGCCTTGTCAGTACAGAACCAGTGACTGCTGCCCTGCAAGATGCTACTAGGGCGTCAAAACCACATTGCAAAGTATGCTTGCTGACTTGGCTTGCAGAATGCATAAGCTCTTGTAATTCTTTATTTTCTGCACAGTCTGTAAAGGTAGCTAATTTTTGCTTAATAAGTTCCATAATATGTTGCTGATATTTCAGCATGTGAAAAAGGCAATTCAATGTCCTAATGGCAAGAGTTGCAGAGGTGTATACTTTTCTTCCCCATCGGTCTAAAGCTCGGGAATCCCTGTCCAAAGGAGTGGGATTCTTAGCTGTAGTTGCTTTTATACCTTTTGGCCCCTGGGAAATGACCTCAGGGTCAGCAGTAGGATTTTTGAAAACAAATTTGTGAGAATCAGGGACTCTGTAGTACCTGTATGGTTTTCTTGGAGCAGGGAGTAAAGTATCAGTAGTTAGGCTAGATTCCATAAAGACATCATCCACAACATTCAGAACTGGAGGTATTGCTAAAGGTCTATGTTGTGGGAAATCTAGAAATTTTCTGAGTCTCTTTTTGGACTGAGGATAGTCTTGGCATTCCCAGTGGAAATGCTCTCTTAAAGTACGTAGGGCAGAGGGAATGGATTCCTCTGCATCTGAATCCTCATAAGCAGATAAAGGCATGTCTTTATATTCAGAAACCTCCGAGTCGTCGGACTCTTGGTCTGTTAAAACTGCTGGGTACAGGTCTCTTTCTTTTAGCAGGAGAAGGCTGGCTTCCCCTAATCAGCATAATCAGGTCTTCTGCCATTCCCAGTGGAAATGCTCTCAAAGTATGTAGGGCAGAGGGAATAGATTCCTCCACATCTGAATCCTCATAAGCAGATAAAGGCATATCTTTATATTCAGAAACCTCAGAGTCGTCGGACTCTTGGTCTGTTAAAACTGCTGGGTACAGGTCTCTTTTTCTCTTAGCAGGAGAAGGCTGGCTTCCCCTAATCAGCATAATCAGGTCTTCTGCCATTTTAAGCATTTGATTTTACAGCAAGGAAACAGATGCTTGAGTTTGGATTGTCGTTTTTTTAGATGTAGCTTGTACTCTTGGCCTTAGAAACTCAGTAGTTTTAGTCAGAACTGAAGACTCAAAAGAGGTCATTGGTATGTGTTGCGTATCGGTAATGCGAATAACTTCCTCAGAAGCCGGTGCCTGCACAGCGGCTCCGGACCCATCCCAGGTAGAGACATCCACAGGTTCTGTAGTCAAAGAAGAGTCTTGTGGCATATGGGACTCCAAACAGGTCTCCGTAGCGGCCTGCAAATCCATCGAAGCAGGCATCAGGGACTGCGAAAGCACCTCACTGAGTATCAGCCTGTGCAGTCTGTCTCTGTCTTTATCCTTATGTTTTTTCGGTAGTCGGATGGCTTACCAAAGCCATTTCTGAATGCGGAGATCTAGAGCGAAAGTATTTAGCGACAATAAGGGCCAGATACATACTTCGGGCATTGAACAAACCACAAAACCGACAGCGAAGTACGTCGTGGTCTGGGCCTAAACATGTGATGCAGTAAGAACGGAAATCTCAGTGTCGTATTTGCTTTCCACACACGAGACAATTGTTAACTTTTTCTGACATCGGTTAGAGCAAGAAAAAGGGATCCCCTATGGGGTACTTAGCTTTAGAAGACTTCAGGATGATTCAGTTCGGAAACGAAAACTCAGGTAGCGGCCGACCGGCACTCGTGCGAACTGCTTCGGCTTCGGGCTACTCGGCAAGAAAGACTGATGTAATGGCATCAGCTGCCTGTTTTTATACCGCTGACATCAGTCCTGGAGAGACAGCAACCAACGCAGAAATACTAAGTCTCTGGTATTCGGGCCAACTGAGGGCTACCTGCAGGCAGATATCCCAAGTCTGATGACTGCAACAGTGAAACACAAAGAACATCCATGGCCTTAAGCTCAACGCCAAAAAATGTGTCTTCATCCCCTTTGGGAAAAACCCGGTTCCCTTGAATTACCACACTGATGGTAGTCCACTGAACACAGAAGGCGTTATAAGAGATCTGGGAACACAGGTTGACAGCAACCACTCTTTTGACTACCACATTGCCACAGTGGTCAGAAAGTCCTTCTATGTAGCACATCTCATTACTAAGGGTTTTGCATCCAGAAAGAAAGAGGTCATTGTCTCTCTCTACTCTTCCCTCATTAGGCCAATCATAGAGTACAATGCCCCATTTGGCATGTACCTCACTAGACACCTGCAACAACTGGAGAGGCCACAAAAGTACCTCACAAAGAGGATCCTCTGCGTTAAACACTTGTCCTATATGGACAAGACTCAAAAAACTCCAACTATTCTCGGTCTCATATTGCCTACTTAGAGGCGATCTCTGCTTGACTTACAAAGCCATGTCTGACTCAGCTCCGTTAGAAATGCTACATCTAAAGAAATCCCAATCCCTCTGCACCTCACTCTCCGGAGACCTCAACCTCATTATCACAATCAACAAAACATGGTGGAGGAACAGGTTCATAACCCAGAGACTGCCCATGCTATGGAACAGACTTGCCATACATGTCAAGCAGAGCACCTCACTGGCCCTCTTCAAGAGAGATCTTGATGAGTGGATAAGAAATAGAAAAGTCACCCCGGGGATCACTTCAGTGGCTCTACTCGACAGAGGCACTAGGAACTAAGGTTGGGTGGCATGATGCCAGGGTAATCCTATGGGCTACGCTTGTAAAGGCTCCAGGGCCATTAGCCTAATACATATCTATGAACCTATGATTTTTGAAAGATTGTGACTGCGGAGCTTTTCTCGTTGGGCCTCCTCTGAAAATGGGCACTTTCTGACCCGGTCAGACTTTCCCAGTAAACAAATGTTAAATAAATTACTCACTGTTCAGTCTTATTATTGCTTGTATTATATCTGCAATTACTTGCATTACATCTACTATTGTTTGCAAAAAAATGCAATTATGCCAGTATGTATTTATATGTTTATATTATTTTTGTATTCATAGCATATGGAGCTTTTCTCCCCAGACCTCCAATGAAAATGGGTAATGTGCCCAGTAGGACTTTCCTGGTAAACCAAAACAATAAATAAAAAAATATTTGAGTTTTGGAAGAAGAGAAGAACATCAGTTTAGCTTTCAGCATTAAGTGTAAGGTGAGCAGTATCTATGTACTGTTCTACTGCTGAGCAGGATTCCTGAGTAATGGTCTGTAGCTATCCAAATGAGTGTGCAGAGTAAATGATTACAGCATCGTCTGCATACTGAATCATTTATTTATTTACATTTGATAACCGGGCAGTATCCAACTGGTCCAGAAGCCCATTTTCAGTGGAGACCCAAGGAGAAAAGCACCAAGGAAGATTACATAAAGTACAGTTTTGTACCTACCATAAATGTAGATGTCCGAACAGGATTGCATCTGCAGTCCTTACAAATGGGTTGTCCTGTCGTCAGGCAGCCCTTCGGTCGGCCGGATTCCAAAGTCTGGGTCTGGCCTCGGCTGGTGTCGCACTTCACCCGACGTCATAGCTGCAGTTCTTCGGGTATAAAGGCATCAGCCGACACCATTTTCCTCAGTGTTTCTTGCCCCAGATGCCAGTTGCCCTCTTGGATTGCTAAATTTTTGGATAAATGCCAATGTTTCCAAATAGTAGAAGGCAAACACAAAAAATAATCATGTATGTACATATATACAAACAAATACACCATAAGAGATCCCCCCCAGCTAGCTATTAGGTGGGCAAATACCCTAGGAATACCACAGAGGGGAAGGAGGGTGGGTAATCCTGACTGCAGATGCAATCCTGTTCGGACATCTACATTTATGGTAGGTACAAAACTGTACTATGTCCTTCAAGGATGCATCTGCAGTCCTTACAAATGGGTAGAATACCATAGCCAAACTAGGGGAGGAGGAAGAAGAAATTATGGTGTAGTTAGGATCCCTTGCAAAACAGCAGTGGCAAACCCTGCTCTGGATCTAGAGTATAAAGGTAAGTTATAATGCTTGGCAAATGTATGCACGGAGGTCCAAGTAGCAGCCTCTATAATGTCCTTGGTAGCCACTCCTCATAAGAAAGCTGTGGTAGTGGCTGTAGCCCTTGTAGAATGAGGCCTTATGTTCTGTGGAATTTGCTTTCCATGGTAGGAGTAACAGAATCTAATGCAATTTCCTATCCACTTGGAGATTGTCTGTTTGGAAATTGCTTTTCCTTCCCTTCCTGTTGCATATGCTGCCAGAAGCTGGTCAGTTTTTTCTATTGCCCTTGGTTCTGTCCAGGTAGTAGCATAACTGTCTATGTACATCCAAGGTATGCAGCAGTCTTTCCCCCCTGTTCTGTGGATTGGGAAAGAAGGTAGGTAGGTGGATTGCCTGGTTTAAAGACACTCTGGATACCACCTTAGGCATAAATGTAGGATTAGTTCTCATGGACACTCTATCTTGATGGAAGATTAGGAAGGGTTGTACTGCCATTAAAGCCTGTAGTTCCGAAACCCTTCTTGCTGAGGTAATTGCCAGCAGGAAAGCAGTTTTCCAGGATAGGTGTTGAAGATCTGCTGTTGCTGCTGGTTCAAAGGGGAGTGTCAATTTTTCTAGCACAAAGTTCAAGTCCCATGCTGGTAATGGTGGTTTCCTAGGAGGTTTTACATTCTTAATTCCTCTCAGAAACTGCCTGAGTAGAGGATGCGAAAAGACAGGGGGATCAAAGCTGTATTCTGCAGAAATAGCTGATGCATGTATCTTGATGGAGGAATAGGACAGGCCTGTATGGATAAGCTCTGCCAAATACTCCAGGATGTTGGCAATGTCTACCTTTGACACATCTTTGCCCCTCTCGGTACTCCAAATGAGAAACCTTTTCCATTTTCCTGCATAGTTCCTTCTTGTTGAGGGTCTGCGGGCCTCAAGGATAATGTCTTTAACCCTTTGGGATAAATCTGGGTTAGTTGCTCTTATGTAATGTTCCAGGCAGTCAGTTGCAGAGTTTTCAGGTTTGGATGCAGGATGTTGTAGTCGCTCTGAGTTAACATCAAAGGAATCAGGGGTAGTGTCCACATTTTCCCCCCAAGACATGCTCCTCAGTAATGGGTACCAATGTTGTCTTGGCCAATCTGGAGCTATCAGAATTATCCTTGGACGTTCCTCTTTGATTTTCAATAGCACCTTGTGCATCAAAGGAAGAGGTGGGAATGCATATGCTGTCAGGCCTTTCCAACTGAAGGATAGAGAGTCCACCTTCCAAGCAAGTGGGTGGTATGTCCTTGTGCAGAATTCTTGAGCTGGTGATTGAGTGGGGATGCGAATAGGTCTATTTGTGGCAGTCCCCATTTCTTTGTGATGGCCTTGATGATGTCCGGGTGTAGCATCCATTCGTGAGCATCCGAGGTAGTTCTGCTTAATATGTCTGCTAGGATGTTTTCTTTTCCCGGTACAAAAATTGCTTGTAACTGAATGTTGTAACTCAGAGCCATATTCCATAGGTCCAGAGCCATTCGGCATAGAGGGTATGAATGAGTGCCTCCCTGTTTATTGATGTACCACATGACTGTGGTGTTGTCTGTCCTTATCATCAAGTGGCCTTCTTGGAGGAATGGTCTGAAATTCTGGATTGCTAGTTTTACTGCCAGCATTTCTTTTTGATTTATGTGCAGGTGCAGCTGATCTGGAGTCCATAAGCCTTGTATGCACTTGTCCAGCATGTGGGCCCCCCAACCGAGGTCTGAGGCGTCCGTTGTGATGGTTTGGCTTGGTTGAATGCTGTGGAAGGGCAAACCTGGGTTTGACTGGCATGCCTGAGCCCACCATAGGAACTCTTGTTTCAGGCATGGGATTAGTGGTATTTCGGTTTCTAAGCTGTGCCTGTGTTGAGACCATAAATTCTTTAGGTACCACTGTAGCTTTCTCATATGCAGTCTGGCATGGGGGACCAGGATTATGCAGGATGCCATGAAGCCCAAGGCCTGCAGTACTTTCTTTGCTGTTAGTTTGTTCTGCGTTGTTAATGCCAAGAAGTAGAGAGGAAGTTGTTCTTGTTTTTCTGCAGTTAGGAATGCCATCTGTTTTACTGTGTCCAATTCTGCACCTAAGAAGGTTATTGTTTGGGATGGTATCAGTCTTGACTTTTTTATATTGACTGTGTATCCCAGGGCTTGTAGTAAGCAAATGACTCTTTGTAAGTCTTCTGTCAGCTTGTTTTTGTTGTCCGCTTGTATCAGGCAGTCGTCCAGGTATGGATAAATTTGGATTCCCTGAAGCCTGCAGTGAGCGATTACTGATGCCAGGCATTTCGTGAACACTCTGGGTGCAGTAGATAAGCCAAAGGGCAATGCTGAGAATTGATAATGCTCTGATCCTGCAAGAAATCTGAGGTATCTTCTGCAATTTGGTCGTATGGGGACGTGCAGGTATGCCTCCTTGAGATCTAGAGTTACCAGCCAATACTCCTTGCCCAGCATGGGAAGAAGTTGCTGTAGGGTCAGCATTTTGAATTTTGGAACAATGATGAATGTGTTTAAAGCGGACAGGTCGAGAATAGGCCTCCAATTTTTCTCTTTTCTTGGTACCAGGAAGAGTCTGGAGTAAAATCCTTGCCTTGTTCTATAGGTGGTACCCTTTCCACAGCTCTCATCTTTGCTAATTGAGCTATTTGTTTTAGAGCTTCTGTCTTTTGATTTGGTGGTAGGTTTGGCATTCCTATTTTTCCTGGTAAAGTGTGGAAATGAAACCTGTAGCCTTGGTCTATAGTTTGCAAAATCCACTTGTCTCTTGTGATATAGTGCCAGTTTTTTGAAAATAAGGCTAACTTTCCACCTAAGGGTGCTGCTATTTGTTCCCTGGTAGGCGGTGTCAGAGCCAAGTCACTGTGATTGTCCTGTTGCAGTGGTAGTGGTTGTGTCTGTGCCTCGTTGGTTGTTACCTTGCCACTGGCGTCCCTGTAGGCACCTCCTCTGGATTGATTGATGCCTCTTGAACGCCTATTCCTGTCTCTCTGAGTTTTAGAGGAGTCTGGAAAGGACCAATTTTTGGAAGGCCAGTTCCTGCTAAACCTTGGAGGCTGAACCTGTAAGAAATCTTTCACTGTTTGTACAGATTTTGCCTTCTCTTCCATTTTCTTCAGTACCTGTTGGGCAGGAGAACCAAATAAACTGACCTTATCCATAGGAGCATCTAATAGCTTTGCTTGAACATGATCCGGCAAGACCTGTTCTTTCAACCATGCATGCCTTCTTATAACTGTGCCAGTCATGGCTGATCTAAATGAAGCCTCCAGTGCATCATAGCCACATTTTAAGGAATGGTTACTAACCTGCTGAATGTTATTCACCATTTCTAGAACATATTTCTTATCTAAAGAATCATCAGAGGACAGTTTCTTAGTTAACTGATCAAGCATAAACTCTTGGTATTGGATCATATGAAACTGACAGTTCAATGCTCTAGCTGAGAGAGTAGCAGAGGTGTATACTTTTTTACCCCATCTCTCTAAGGACCTGGATTCCCTTTCAGAAGGGAGAGGGTTTTTCGCTGAGGTCGAAGCTACTGCCTTAGGCCCCTGGGAGATAGTCTCAGGATCTGCAAAAGGAGCCTTGTATAAATGGTGATGAGTGTCCGGGACCCTGTAGAACCTATCGGGCTTAGCAGGGGCAGGAGGTAAAGTATCAGGAGCAGTGCAAGCATCATTAAATGCATCATCCACAACAGGAAGAACTGGAGGTATAGCTAAAGGCCTATGTTGCGGTAAGTGTGTAAAGGTCCTAAGCCTTTTTCTTGAATCTGAGAAATCTTGTCCCTGCCATTGGAATTGCTCTCTCATGGCATGTAAAGTTTCCCCAAAGGAAAATTCCTCTGGTGGAGAGGCAGAAGGAATCGATTCTTCAGCATCGGAATCTTCATAAGTAGAAAAAGGAGCCTCTGGATGGTCTGTATTGTCTGTATCATCAGAAGAGTCATCTGAGGACACTGGCTCATGGGGCTCTGCTCTAGGTCTCTTTTCTGGAGGTTGAGAGGCCCTGTCTGGGTGAGATTGGGATCCCCTTATTAAAGAGATGAGATCCTCTGCCAGAGTAAGCATTTGGGAACTGGAACTGGGCCTGTGAGAGGGGGGCTTAACAGGCACAGACTTAGAAGTTTTGGCTGCTTTAGCCCTGGCAAAGGCCTTTATAGACACGGCTGCAGGAGGCCTAGCAGCACCACGTGCTGGGGTAGAAACATCCAAAGGGATGGTGTCCGATAATTCTTGTGAAACCACAGTAGTAGGTAAAACTTCAGAGGCCGATTGAACTAGGGTAGAAGGGGCCTCGGTAGTAGTCATGGATTCGGCTGAAGATTGAACCGTTTGCTCGGTTTCGGCCGAAACCGAGACACTCGCGGTTTGCTTAACCGTGGTTTCGGCCGAAACCGCGGACCGCGAGTGTCGGGCCATTTGTTTTCGTTTCTTAACAATTTGAGTAGTCGGAGGATCCGACGGCATTATGTACACAAAATCTGAGCCGAAAAACTGTTCAGCAAACTCCGACCGACGTCTAAGCGTTCGTCGGTTGAAAGAAGCACAGGCTAAACAAGCTGCTACGTCGTGGTCTGGGCCTAAACAAGGTAAGCAGTAAGAGTGGAAATCTTTATGAGGTATTTGTTTCCCACAAGTTAAACAGTTATTCACTTTTTCTGACATCGGCTGAGGCAAGAAAGAGTCCCCAACGGGTACTTAGCTTTTAGAAGTCTTGAAGTAGTATTCGGTAGTAGTAATCTCTGGATCTGACCGACCGGCACTTGCGAACAGCTTCTGCTTCGGGCGCCACGCGGCAAGAAAGACTGAGGAAAATGGCGTCGGCTGATGCCTTTATACCCGAAGAACTGCAGCTATGACGTCGGGTGAAGTGCGACACCAGCCGAGGCCAGACCCAGACTTTGGAATCCGGCCGACCGAAGGGCTGCCTGACGACAGGACAACCCATTTGTAAGGACTGCAGATGCATCCTTGAAGGACATTTATACATTTGTACATATGACAATTACAATAGGAGTTCAAATGCAAGCTCCTTGACATTGTATCCAAAAGCATATAACAATGGTAGTAAAATAAGCTTATACTATTCATACAGACAAAACAAATGTACATGTATTTTTTTCAGGATAACTTCTTCTTCTTACGGCTTTTCCCGGCCAGGGGTCACCACAGTGGATCACATGTCCACTCATGATTGGCAGTAGAGTTTTACAGTGTCGAGTTGCTAGCCCGGCGCCCAACCTTCCACGGAAGGCACACACACATGCAAGCACTCAAGCCTAGGGCCAATTTAGTGTGTCCAATCTACCTACAACATGTCTTTGGGATGTGGGAGGAAACTGGAGCCCCAGGAGGAAACCCACGCGACCACAGGGAGGACATGCAGACTCCACACAAAAGGCACCCGAGCAGAGGATCGAACCGGAGAACCTCTTGCTGTGAGGTGACAACGCTAACCGCTGCACCACCGTGGCTGCCCAATATCACAAAATGAAGCTAAGAAGGCACATTTGCCAAGAAATATTGACAATGGGTGGTAGAGAGAAGGAAGTTAGACAGTGGAGAGAGATGTGACTGAGTAAAGCTTATTTGTGTACACATTTCATAGCAAGAGCCCAAGAACAGACTCTTGGTGGACCACCTACACAGACTGGGAGGAAGGGGAGCATGTGTTTTGCCACCTCACTGTTTCAGTGTGATAAATTATCTCAACCGACCGACATTATCATGAGTTTGAATCAGTTTTGGGTGTAGAACAGTACTGAATGCCTGAAGAGATCCAAAAAAATGTCTGAGATTAGTTTGCCAGCATTACGAAGTTGGTTGACATTGTGTAGAAATGACAGCAGAGCAGTAGTGGTACTACAGTGGGAGAGGAAACTATGCTAAGTAGGTGAGAGAAGGTTAATGTTAAGTAAATACTAGAAGACTTCAGTGTGCATGCAGTGCCCCAGGACACTTGAGAGAGGAGGATGAAGTATTCATACAAGTCGGTAGCTCCCAGGGTCAGTAAAGTTTCCTCCCTTGTGAAATGATACGATGTTGGATTATTTCCACATTTCATGAACATACAACTTGATAATGGATCTACTTATGAGGATGGAGACTGGAAATTCTAAGTCCTCAGCTGCTGGCTGAATGTTATCAGCTGCTACAGCAGCCGACTTCAATTTAAGGATGAATTTCTTGATAGATGCAGTAGGGGTGTTTTTTTTAGTGTAAAAGTGTTTGCGGAGAATTTTCAGGTTGATTACAGTATAGTTAAAACCTGCAGATTTACTTATTGTGGTTGCTGTGCTAATGAAGTGGGAGTTAAATGAGTTTGCTACAGAGCTACGAGTATCACGTGCCATAGGACTAGGTGGAGTTTTTCTGTAAGGGTGAAGTAGGTTGTTAATGGTGGACACAGCAAGTCTTTCTTCCCTTTTTAAAATGGGCTTTTACTTGGTTCTGCAGAGAGCCATAGGGTCTGGCAATCTGGATGAGCTTTATTTTGCATACTTTACCTCCAAGTCTCATGACTTGTTTAGTGGCGCGAGTTAACTAGACAAATTAATTTCCAGACTTTTTTTTTACTGTGCATCTGAACAGGGGCATAAAGTTGGTCTATCCTGTCTCTCAATATACTCACTTTTATTTGTCTACACATAGAACCACTAAATGTGAAGATAATATACTTGCCTACTAGGAATTATAAGTAAACAGTCTGGGCGTATATTAGATACTCGAACTTTTAAAAGTTCGACTCTCATATGATCGACACCATATGAGCGAACTTTCAAATGTTTGCATACCTAATAAAAAAAAATAAACAAAAAAAAACCTACCTGAATGTTTTAAGCAGGGGGGCAAGCCCCCTTACACCGCCCATGTGGGGGGCTGTGCCCCACACACACCCTGCTCTTTACATATACCAACTCTGAGATCGCATTACAGTGCAGTAAACGGAAATCATCTCTACGGAGATCTCCGTTAAAACCTTCTAGCTTTCAAAAGTTCGCTCATATGGTGTTGACCATAACAGAATCGAACTTTTGAAAGTTCGTTCTTCTGATATAGACCCAAAAGTTCATAGGTAAATATTAGATCATCAGTCTGCACACTCACAAGCTGGCCAGCAACCAAAAGTCAGAATCAAACTCTGTATGTTGTATCTGTGAGGTAAAGACCTTAACCATTACGTCAGCCCCTCCCTTAGAATAAATGTGTTGACATAGGCAAATGCTAGTCCATCATTATGCAGACTATTACAAGCCTAGCCAATAACCAAAGGTCAGAATCAAACCCTGTGTCCTGCATCTGTGATGTACATACCTTAACTATTATGCCTAGCCCTCCCATGCATTCCAGATGATTACTTGCTGGGAAAAAAGTTAAACTTAAACTTTCTACAGACAACTTTATTCTTTATTTATCTAACTCAGAAAATGACTTGTAGGTTATTTTCAATGAGATGCAAACATTTAGGAGCTGTTCTCCAAGACAAATGTTATCATAACTGACTACATTCCTTGGCCCACAGCTGATAGAACATTTTCCCTTTTTTTCAGTCTCTTTGGCCCTTATAACTGAAGATGTGCAGAATTTTCTCAGAAGTGGAAAGGGTTGTGCAGACCTTCAACAAAGAGTTTGTTCTCCTCCTAATTTTACATGCCTTCCAGTGCATCTCCATGGCACCTACAACAGAGTTTTTGTTTAATAAACTTAAGATGGTTAATGATTTTATACAGGCCATAGAAAATACAAAATAAGCTGGACAATTATTAAACCTACCAACTTTGTTAAGGTGTCTTGGAGTCCCAGCCTGAATAAGTAAATGTAGCCACTGGAGCTTACAATGTTGAATTTTAAGGACACAAGAACAATTAACTGGTTAGAAGAACTAATGTCAGTTGGGTGGGCTAGGTTTTCTGAGGATACAGTCTACAAGTATTGCTAATTTACTTTTACAATATTAACATGTTTTATACTGGGAACAACTTACAGATGGGAAGGTGGTCGACTGGAATTATTTTTCAACATTCTTTGAAGTATGTATTGAATTGAAGAATGTGTTGGAAGATATGGGAAGTGGTTTAAATACACTGAAACTGTCTGCAGTAGATTCGACCAAATGGCCTACATGGAAAAACTGGTATACTGAAAAGACAGTACAAAGAAGCATACTAGGCAAGTGACCATGGGGCAATAAGATGCCTAAGCATTTTCACCTTTAAGCTGCCAAACTTAAAAAGATCTTGGTACCCTTTTCCAAGCACATAATAACGCTGACCTCTCAAACTGGGCAGTGTCATATGTGATAACCCTGATGTAAATTTGTGTCTACCCATACAGTCTTTAAAGGTAGCTAAACAGTAGTTTATTTGACTAACAGTGGTAACTTATTCCTTAGGCTAAGAAAACATTGCGTTATGAACCTATCTCACCATTGAGTGCCGTTTATTTGTTAGTGTAGATTTAAGTCCTTAGTACATGTTTTTGTACAGCCACTGGTTTCGTGAAGAAATAGGTCTAGGTTTTTCGTGACTTGAAAAGTGAGATACAGGTCAACTTACGGTAGCTGGTAGGCTACTAAGTACAAGGACAGCCATGCTAATCTACTGGTGTATTTTAAGGATTTAAGACCTTTTTAATTTTATTGGTTAGAAAATTCTGGGGTCTTTCCAGCTGAGAAAAATGCCTGGATTTGTACATAATATAGCGACAGAATGACTTCTTTGGATCTTGAAGATATTCCCTTGGAAAATAACTAGGCCAGAAAGAAGGATTTCCTGACTGTGTTGAGAGTATAATGATCGAAAGAGAGAATGTTATTCACAGAAGTACGTACGTATCTTATGAATGTATCTGTCTAAAGAAGAGTACCATTTATAACATATGAGGCACAAACAACCTTTCTGCCAAACACAACTATACTGCAGTTTTTTCCATTTAGTTTAAGACTGTTCTTTGCACACCATGTATGCACATATTCCAGCCCTTGTTAGAGCTGTTTTGCAACAGTGGATGAGTGGATAAGAGTGACCAGTTTGCAGTCAGCAGTAAAACTTGTTCAACCACACTTGGGGGATATTGGCTTGGATAACTGAAAAAATAAATGCCAAATAAGACAGGGTCCACAACTGATCCCTGTGGCACCCCACTAGTTACAAATTTACATTCAGACAGGGAACCAGAAACTTTAACAACAACTTGGGGTCTGCTGGAAAGCAAATATGTCATCCAGCTTTCAATGTAGGAGTTTACATTAGGCCTGTAATTTTTTTTAATAATATCAGTAACTGTTCAGGTGTTGATAAAGGTCAGTAGTGCATGCAGCAGCCGTCTCAGTTGGGTTCATTTGCCAAGGATTGTTGGAATTTTGCATAGGTCTTCTACAAGCTGAAGTAGGTTTGTTTTGCAGAAGTCACTAAAGGTGGTCTCATTTGGTGGTGGGGTGGTACCACTAGGCCTGACAGAAACTATGACTTACTTGTGGTTAGACTTAACCAAGAGTGAGGAGATGCATGATACAGTGCAGGCTGGGGCTAGGTTGGTAAGGACCTGGTCAAGGTAATCAGAGTCTCTAGTGGGTAGTTTTACAATTTGTACCAGTGCATTGGCATTAATAAAGACTCAGAAATGTTGAGCAGAACTATTTTTAGAGGTGCAGGTGTGCCAATCAATGTTTGGGTAACTGAGTCCCCTAGTAAGGGAATAAGATGCATCACTTATAAAATCATGTCAGGGGCTAGATCAAACGAGAAGCATAAGCAGACTAAACTGCTATTCAGGTGCAGAACACAATAAGCAGTCCCAGACCTCAAGCGTTAACAAGATTTTTTTTTTTTTTTTTTATTTATTTGTTGACCAGGTAAGCCCATTGGACAAAGACGCTCCTCTTCAAGGGTGGACAGGGAGTACTGTCTGGTTAAGTAAGTTACACAGTAGGCAAACAGAGCTTGAAGGAATAAACCACATACCTTAAACTACAAGAAGCAGCTCACTATTACCTTACAATCTTAATCATCTGCACAGTCAGATCACAGATACACAACAAGATCCTGGAAATTTAGAATTTTTGGCTAAAAAAAAAGAATTATGTACTTACCATAATGTTCCATCGGAGTAGTTTTGCATTAGTCTTCAACTTGTGGGTTACGGATCTGTACCCCATCCAACTCGGACACATATCCAGCATCTGATCCAAGCTCAAAGCTCCTCCCCTTACCCATAATGCCCTTGTTTCCTTCCTCCCTTCAGATTGAGTTTGCTGCCCAATCCCTTACTCACACATGACCCAACACGACCTTGTCACTACGAGAAAAAAAAATTCTGAACAAAGAGCAGGACAAAGAACATCCCGAAGGAGTCCACGTTCTATACTTACACAGCCAACAAAAGTTCAGACAAGGCCGGGGGAAGGTGTGGGGAATGGTTGAAGACAAATGAAGAACAACTATTCAGATGGAACATTATAGTGAATACATAACTTCTTTATCTGAAGTAGCGGTCTTCATTTGATCTTCAACCTGTGGGACAGAGTCCCCAGCTACTATACACCTGAGAAGCCCTCATAGAAGGATATTCCAGAGCACGGCAGAACCATAGGATGCCTTGTTCCTGGATACTATGTCCAATTTATAATGTGAAATGAAAGTATGAGAGGAGGACCAAGTAGCTGCAGAACAAATATCATCCAAGGAAACCCTGGACCAAACTGACATAGTGGCCATAGATCTGGTACAATGTGCTTTTATCTGACCTGGTGGGGAAATCCCCCCTGACAGAATACGTCCAAATAATACACTGGGAAATCCAACGGGCAATAGTGACTTTGGAGATTGGGTCCTCTAAAAAGCTCTGGAGTAAGAAATGAAAAGTTGGTCAGATTTATTAAACGCTTTTGTCCTGTGCAAATAGATTTGTAAGTGTCTATGCACATACAGCAAATACAATTTGTATTTGCCCTTATTTTGAAAATTTGGAAAAAAGTCCAGAAGATTGATCATCTGATTAATGTTGGCCTCTGAAGCTACTTTGGGAAGAAAAGATAGGTTAGTACGCAAAGACACCCTGTCCTTATGAAAAATCATATAAGGGACCTTGATCGATAGTGCTTGAAGTTCCGACACTCTCCTGTCAGAAGTAATGTCAACTAAGAATGCAGACTTACATGACAGAAATTGCAAATCCACCAAAGCTGCAGGTTCAAAGGGGGGAGATACTAAAGCCTGAAGCAGTAATGTAAGACCCCATGGTGGCATAGGATCCTTCAGGGTCTCAGAAGAAAGGTACCTTTAAGGAAGGTCTTGCAAAGCTTAAAAGATGCTAAGAAAGCCATATTTTCCCCACATGAAAGAAATCGCAGCCAGCTGAACTTAGACTGTGGAAGAACTGGCGCCTTGTCAAAAAATCCCCAATAAGAATTCCAACACCGCAGAAACTGGAGCAGTAAATGGATGCAATGCACGCTGCAAAGCCCTTATAGAAAACCATTTCCACTTGCTATAGTAAACCTTCCTGGTGGAAGACTTATGAGTCGCCTCCAGGATTCTTTTAATGGGAAGTCCTGATAATCATGAGAACTAGAGCAACCAAGTAGAGAGCTTTAAACTGCCCAGGTCTGGATGGGGAATCTCAGAGGAATGAGAAATGAGATCTGGAACTGGATCCAACGTCCATAGTGGAGCCACCAGATGATACCATAAAGAGGGAAACCAGACTTGGCGAGGCCACAATGGGGCAATGCGGATCACAAAGCTCCCCAGCCTGTGAGCTTTCTAAAGAAATTTTTGTATCAAGGGTAGAGGAGGAGACCAAGCATGAATCAAAGCATCTCTGGGGACTTCCCCCTAAGGAAAATTCAGAGCCAAGAACTCGCTGCATTTCGTGTTGGAAGGAGATGCAAATAGATCGCAGTGAGGCTGACCCCACTTGTGAAATATCCATTCTGCTACTGAAGGATTTAGAGACCACTCGTAAGGCATCAAGATAGATCTGCTGAGCCTGTCCGCTAGAATGTTGGACCGTCCCAGAATGTGCACTGCCACCAGAAAATGGTTGGTGGAGATCCCCCATTCCAACACTCTCATGGCTTCGCAACAAAGTGGGTAAGACCTGGTTCACCCGTTTGTTGATGTACCAGACGACTGACATGTTGTCTGTCTGGACGGCAATCGTCCTGAAGGGAAGATGGGCATGGAGAGCCTGCAACACAAGAAGCACTGCCCTCATCTCCAGGACATTGAGATGCAAACTGGTCTCGGAAGGGGACCATGTGCCTTGGACTGTCCCTCCCCAGCAATGCATCCATAGTCACCGTGGCCTTGGGGAATAATGGGAGAAAGGGACAACCCCAGACCAGGTCCAGGAAATGAATCCACCACCGAAGAGAGTCCCTGCACACTCGGGAGATTCGAACAAGATGAGACAACGTGAGATCCAACAGAGACCATTGTACGGAAAGAGAGTCCACTGAAGGATCCGCATGTGAAGACGCACCAGGGGTAAAAGATTGATCGTGGCTGTCATAGAACCCAATGCCCGTAGTACTACAACTGCTGTCAGAGATTGAGACTGAAGGATGCAAAGAACATGTAGCTTCAGACTGTTTATCCTGCCTGGAGTAAGGAAAACTCTTGTCTGGATAGTGTTTAACCTAGCCCCAATGAAGTCTAAGGTCTGAAATGGGGCCAGAGATGACTTGCTGAGATTGATGGTGATGCCTAACCTCTGGGCTAGTAAAAGGAAGAAATACCTCGCTTGACAAAGTTGATGCTTGGAAGGGGTAGCGAGGAGCTAATCGTCCAGGTAGGGGGAAACCTGAATGCCCTGGAGTCTCAGGTAAGCCGCTACTACTACCATCACTTTGGTGAACACCCTGGGTGCTGTGGTGAGACCAAAGGGAAGGGCTCTGAACTGATAATGATTGGCTCCTAGCCAAAAGTGGAGAAACCTCCAGAGCATCTGCCTATCTTGATATGATAGTATGCATCCTGGAAGTCGATCGAGCACATCCAGTCATTCTCCTGCAGAAAGGGCAGTACAGATTGAAGTGTGACCATCCGGAATTTCGCCTTGGCCACTGACAGGTTCAAGGTGGATAGATCCAAAATGGGTCTTAGGTCCCTCATTTTCTTTGGCACCAAAAAGAACCTGGAATATGCCTGATCCGGAGTGGTTGAGGAGGGATGGGTTGGATGACTCATTTTCTTAGCAGCTTTGCTATTTCTAGTGCTGTATCGTCCCCATGCATGAGTAGAATGTCTGGGAGGTGTTTCGGTGGTAGAGGTGGCTTGAGGAACGGGACTGAATAGCCTCTGGTTATGATCTGCAACACCCAATGATCTGTTGTTATGGACTCTCACTCTGTCAGGTATAGTGATAACCGGCCCCAAAATGCCTCCAAAGATGGGCAGTCAGACAACCTTTCAAGGCTGCTGCGCGGAGCTGTCCAACAAAGGTTCTCAAGACCCGTAATTTCTTGGAACCCTCTGCCTCTAGGTCGGTGTCCATCATATCCCCTTCTGCCTCTAAGGGAAGGAGAGTCCTAAGCATCGCGGGAAAATGTCTGACACTTCCAGAACCACATCTTCTTAGTCCCTTGATGAGTCCTGGAAAAGGATCTTTGAGGGGCAGAGATGCAGATCCCGACAGCAGACCGCGTCTTCCCATCCTTCTCACTCTGGACCAAAGTCTCACATAACGACTTCCAAAACAGGGAGGAACCATCGTACGGGGCATTGGTGAAAGACATCTTAAAAGGTTTCAAGAGCGGACAGAGCAGCATCAACCGGGAACCCCTTGTTCCAGTGTGCTCTATGTGATGGGGGGCTTAGAACTTTATCTGGGCACTTTGGGATGGGCTCCACGGTGTCTGGTTCCTTCCACGCCTGAAATGTTACCAGGTCCACTAATGGATCAGTGGGAGGGGATACCCAAGAAGTAGAGGGGCCTACACCAAATGCCTCGAGGAACACCGATTCGTCCGAGATAGGTTTCTGGGCAGACCATCCCCCCCGCTGGCGAAGGAGTTCCATGATGTCTCTGAAGGAGACATCCTTAAAGGATGACCGGGGGAACCTTCCCCCTCCTCCAAATCGGTGTCTTCAGGGAGAGACTCTGGAGGGGAGTCTAAGTGCCTCCTTTTGCATGTGGGAATCTCTGGGGAAGACTCACCAATGTCCTGCTGCTCCCAAGTGGAAGCTTCCTGAGGCAAAAATAGTGGCAAGTTGTCTCTGAGATGGCAGGATGGCCGGAACTCTACCCAAAACAGAGGGAGTCGAGGCGGAGTCCGAGGATGAGACGGTCAAGGGTCTCAATGAAATAGAGCAAATCCTCTCCACCACATCAAAAGCCGAAGGGGAACGGACATCCTGAGAAAGGCCAGGAGTAACCGACCCCCTCTGACCCGATGGGGGAGCCATAGCAGAGCCTCCAAGCGCTGAGATACCGAGGGGAAGACTGCGCTACGACACTTGGAGCTGACAACATCCCCTTGGATCTGAAGCTGAGGCTATGACTCCAAGAACTTGTCGGATCAGACCCACTCAAGGCCGTGGCCAGCTTTGAGGTACAAGTTACCGTCTGTGCCAACCCCGAGGGTCCTCGGATCCAAGGGCTCCGAAACCGAAGATCGGATCGGAGAAGGAGTAATCGAGATGAAGAATGACTGTGTGCTCCCTGCTCCAGAGGGAGAGGGGGCAGGCAAGACTCACATCTGAATCTGGGTGTGGATGAACTTCTGCATCATCCTATCTCCGCTTCACTGAGGCTCTAGGTGGAGCGGGAGGAGGTGACCGACGCCGGCTTGGAATGACGGTGAGGGGAAGCCTGCACGGAAGAATGGATCCGAGACTCCTCCCGCTCAGGGGAAAACTGGGGACAGCACAGCCAGGGAGACACTGGTCTGGTAGCTGGCCTAGATTTAGGCGGAGGGCCAGCCAGAGCAAAGCAATCTGGAGACAGATTTCTCGGCCTCCCCTTTTGATTTCTCCCCTTCCCCGGATCTCTTGGTGGGAGTTTGAGTCCCAGAGGCCAGGAAGATGGTAGAAGCTAAAGCCGGGGGTGCCAGGACTACAGTCCTCTAAGAGGGAAGGAGGCCCTTTAGGATCAATTTATCCCTCCTGTCCTTCAGTGCCCCGGGATTAAACCTGGCACAGATGGAACAGGAGGTCTGCAGATGGGCCGCCCCCAGACATACCACGCACAGAGTATGGCCATTAGCTGGGGAAAACTTATGGCCACACACTGTACACTTTCTGAATCCTGGCTTGGGAGTTTCGGACATGTTCCCAAGGCAGGTCCAGCAAGCACACTTAGAAACACTCACCACACATGCTATAGAAAAGTAAAAAGAGTAAAGAAAAGAGTTTTTTTTTTTTTTTTTTAACCGACGACCAACAGGGAAGGGAGGTAGAAAGTAGGGAGAGAACTATAATGAAAGAGAGATAAAACCATCAAAACAACTCACTTACCATAATCACAAAGCAGAGAGCTTAGACCACAATGTAGACTTTACAGGCGGCAAACGAGATCTGAAGGGAGAAAGGAGACAGGGGCATTACAGGTAAGGGGAGGAGCTCTGAGCTTGGGTCAGATGCTGGATATGCGGTCAAGTCGGATCAGATATTGATCCATAATCCACAGACTGAAGACCAAATGAAGACAACTAGTTCAGATAATTTTATATGTTAACATGGGACCCTGACCCCATGTGCAAAATTGGAAAAGGGGTTGAGGATGGATGGATGGGACTACATAGTTCTGGTAATACTTCCGAGATGAACTAATAATGGACTTATTCCATGTGTCCTTTTTGAGCAATGGATGCACTTTCTTGAAATGTTAGTTATTCTGGTTAATTGCATTTAATTTTCATGATTAATTTTTATGTTCTAACTGGTTATAAAGTTCAACAATAAGGATTTTCTTAAAAAAAAATAGTGCATGCAATTGCAAATACTGCAATTTTAAAATAAGCCCCTGTGCAAATGCAGAGTTGCACAGGATATAGTTTTGTAATGTCCTTGTGAACATGAAACTGTATGGACCTCCCAACGAACTGCCACAATCCACATTTCCATACCTCTTTCCTTCAGGAGTTAGGACATTCTTGAGCCACTCGTATGTCATGAAATACATTCCACTGGCTGGCACATCTGCAAATAAAACCAAGATGCAATATGTCCATCAAAATAGTTCTTAGCCTTACCGCAGCAAAACAGAAAGTCAAATCACAACCATGTGTTACAATGCTTTGCAGTACTGAGCACTCTGTCACAAAGTCAGTAAGTTAATGTTTCAGATATAAATGAATAAGCTTTCTTGCAAGATGTGCTTTAGAATGCTCAAGCAGTGCTAACTGCTGAGGCATCTATAAATCAGCTCAAGTTCACAAAAGGAGAGCACGTGTCATCTAAAGCTCAAGCTAAAGACCAAACTGAAAGAATATATTATGTTCAGGGTATTTAATATAGGGTTTGAAGCTGTCAGGAGCAAACAAAGCTAGGTTGCCATGGGTCAGGTACATTACACACATCCAGGTATGACATATGACTACTATACAAAGGAATTACTTAAAAAAAAAATGAGAGTCTTACCTTTAGAAATGCTGCTGTAAAAACTTTATTTTAGTTTTGTTTTAATTTTTTGGGCCCCTTTACTTGCTCTTCAGATGACTATCAGCTACTTTCTAGGACTAATGTTTTTGCTCCTTTGACCTTCATCCATCCATCGTCAACCCCATTTCCCATTTTTGCACATGGAGTTGTGGTGTCACTCCAACAGTGACAATCATCTTGCTCCAAGGTTTACACCGCCGGGTGGCTAGCCCTGCCACGGTAGTTCATCCATGCCACTCACTCACAAACACATTCATTCCTAGGGCCAATTTAGAGTCTCCAATCCACCTGCTGCATGTCTCTGTAGTGGGGGAAGAAACCAGAGCACTAGGAGGAAACCCACATGACCACAGGGAGGACATACAGAGTCCTTTGACCTTAATGTTCCCAGTAATGCCCTTGTTGCTGGAACATCACTAGTGCTGGGTTAGGAAAAAGAGAAGGAATACAGAAGAGCAGCCTGTAGCATTACTTAAGTTGTCCTACATGCCAAAGTATGTTTTTGTATGTTTTAATTGGCTGGAGCTACATGTGGTGACACATGTCACCACATGTAAAGTCAGCTCCACCTCCCACGCTTCAAAGCTAAAAGCAATCCGCTTCATAATTTTCAAAGTGGCAAAAAGTCACTTTTTTCACCCCTTCTTCCCTGGCTCCTCTAGAGATTGAGCAACTATAGTCTACCGTGGGTTGGCTAAGTTGTAGGTATCATCATCTATGCCACAGAGATGGGCTTTGGAATTTCATTTATTCTAACTATGTTTTCCCCTTTTACGTGATGTGTTTCTGTGATACTTTTTATACTGAAGACCAAAAAAAAATTTTTACTAAAAGGTACAACAGCTTTATTTTACCTATTCCCTCCAATGGAGCTCTGGAAGTCTACACTGCAACGTCTAATGAGCAGAGCTTAAGTTTTTTGATAGAATAAAATTATGTCCTCACACTTCAAACAAATGTTCATATCATTGTAACCACAGAGGTTACTAAAAATGCAAACTTCAAAGTCTTCAGCACAAACTACTTTTTACAGTGGTAGTATTCTTTAGGTTATATATCCTAAACAGGATTGTTTAAATGCAGTAACTATAAGTTTGTAATATTTTGTAAACAACTTACAGTACCTCAGCAACTACTCACATTACATACTATTATCAGCATTTTGTTCATCCAGCTTGGTGCTTTCAGATGAGGTGAAGTCTGTGCTACTTGTCTGTTGAGATATTTAGAAAAACATCAAACTTATGACAATGTGAATATGAATAATTATACAATTACGGCTCACTGTTATTCAAAAATGGGCATGCTGATTGGACAGCCCAACCAGTGTGCCCATTGTAAATTGAGCATATACCAACAGAAAAAAGTCCGGCTGCTGAAGTACCATTGAGTTTCCTGACTTTTTTGTAATCAGCATATGCTTACAGGACAGCAAAATGAGAAAAATCAGGTATGTTCTGCAGGAATAAATAATCAGTAATGTACCGGATTTTCCTTTTACGTTGGCTGTCTCTTGTAAAATCTTGGTTAAAAAAAAAAAACAGCAATGAAAATTCTCTCTTCCCCACTGCTTTCCCTACATTGCACTGATGTACTGTGCAAGCCTGGAAACACAAGTCCTATATGCATACACAGGACATCAGAAAAGGTAGATGAACATAACAGTGCTGTTATTCAAAGACATTTAAGAAAAGTAAGCAATTTATTTCTTAAATAATGTTTTTGTGGAGGGGAGACAAACATTTGACAACTAACAGAACACTGATGATCCAGAGGGAAGCAGAATATAAGAAAATACCACTGTTGTTGGTGGGTCTTGATGCAGAGAAAGCATTTGACAGAGTAAGCTGGGACTTTATGAGCAGGGCAATGGAAGCATTGCATTCCCTGATAAAATTATAAGGTTGATTAGGAGGCTATATGAGGGACTGGAAGCAAAAATTCAAGTGGGCGGGTCCTCTCTGATAATTTCTGCTTGTGCAGAGGAACAAGGCAGGGGTGTCCTCTCTCCCCTTTGTTATTTGTATTTAGAACCACTGGCAAAGAAAACAAGGGACTCAGAAATTCAAGGATATAATTGGTATGGTAGTCAAGAAAAGCTGGCTCTATTTTCAGATATTATTATTTTATACTCGACACAACCAGAAAAGGACATTACAGTGTTGTGGAACATTTTGAGACAGTTTCAAATCTTTTCGTGATACAAAGTTAATTAAGCTAAAACAAAGCCAATATCGGTAAATTATGTACCCACACACTAATTGGTTAAGCAATATCTATATTTATGGGGACACAATAAAATGAAGTATTTAGGAGTATGGATTAAAATAGTTATGATTCCAGTGTGGCAGCTAAAGATATATGGGAAGAGGCTAAACAAAAGATAATACAAAGTGAGAAAATGGAAGCTTTGTTAAATGGATAGTAAGATGCAAGCAGCTAAAATGTTTTTAGTCCCATTTTATCAACTACAGCAGATGTTGTGTATAGCAATTAATAAAGAGCTGAAAGACTACCTGGGAGAGGAAGACTGCAAGAGTAAAGTGGGATAAGCTTATTCTCCCAAAAGAACAAGGCAGACTGGGATTACTGGTTTTGAAGGGGTATTTCAAAGTAACACAGTTATGGCTCCTATACCTATTACAAGCAGAAAACTATAATTCAAAATGGAAAGAGAATAACATACATACACTATATTATATTCCTAAAGTAGCAAAAAGTATTCTAAGAATTAAGCCAAGACTGGAATGGAGAAAGGAGATTCTGCCAAAAGGGATGACTGCAACTAGGGATACAAACAATAGGCAAGAGGGGACTAAAATTTATTGGAGAAAACTGGCAAAGGAACCAAGAGATTGGAAGCAAATAACTACAGAAAATGATATAATAGGAAGATGCCAAGTATTTATTTGGACTACAGGTTAGAGACTGCCTTCCCTATCAAGGACTGATATCAAAGTGTAGGCAAAGAGAAAGAAACGGGGGGGGGGGGGTCCTAAATGAAAGACCAGAACTGTAGAGTTTTTAGTAGAATCTAGAACAGAAGCTTCCATTAAAAAAGGAATAATTAGCACAGTATATAAAATATTGCATGATAACTGTTAAGTATCAATCAGAGGAGGTTAGGAAGGATTGGGAAGACACATCGGATACGAAATTCACAACAAAACAATAGGGGGATATATGTATGCCTCCCAAATATGCAACAAAATCTAGAAGATTCAGGATCTTTGTTTGGAAGTGTTTACAGAGGTAATTTTATATCCCAAGTAGACTTCAAAGAATTTTTCCTCAGGTAAACAGCAAATGTCGGAGGTATGATGAGGAAGAAAGAGGTAACTAGGAACATATTTTTGGGAGTGTAATGAGTTGGAAGACTTTAAAGATTCACTGCAGACTTCCCTGTCAGTGATACTAGGTAAGCAAATTGGTGCAACTAAGGAAATTATTTTTGTTTAGTTATGATACAGAATTGGAATTGTCTACACATAGTAAAGCCTTGCTGAGTCTAATTATGATGGGTGTCAAAAAAGCAATGACTAGAAAATGGAAATCAAAGTCTAAACCAACTGTATTAGAAATAGTGAAGACAGTAAGACAGATAAAACAAATGGAATTGGGATCTTTAGAAAAGGGTAGGAGCAAATTACATAGAAAAAAATGGGAATTGTGGGATCAACACATGCAGAGAAGGAACGAGGTTTAAAAGAGTACAGGATTTGAATTATATAATGCTTGACTGATAACGATTGGATACAAGTGATGTATAATGTTTGCAGCTATAATTGTGTCAGCATGGTTTGTAATTTTAATATTTGCAACTGAAATTGTGTTGCTATGGTTTATTTTCATTTATATAAATGTAAGATTGTCTATGTCATACATAATAATTTAATAAAGATGCGTCTTGTTTAAAAAAGAAAAAAACTGAGTCCCACACAATTTCCCGAACTAACAAGATATAAAGGGGAGCAACTATTGTGGCCTACAAAGAGAAAGCTTAACTGCAATAGTAAGAGAGGGAGACAAATCTAAACTCTAAACTATGTAAACAAAATTATCTGAACAGTCCTGGCACTAAGTAACTATTCCATTATGGTAATCTGGGGAGAAGTTTGAACTTTGGTAAAGCTCCAGATGCCAAGCTGGTAACTCCTGCAGTGATCAGTTCTTCAGTTTGAAGTGGACGGACTGGACTATGTTAAGACTCAGTTTTAAATGGCTCTTTTAACTTTGTGATTTATCCTTTTGTGTGATGAGATTTACTAAAACTTTTAATACTGAAGAACATAAAACGCGTACTTTTGATAAACTGTATATGACAGCTTTACTTTAAGAAAAAGGAATATATTTAAATAATGCCATTATATGTTCTATCTTTACTTGTCACCCTTTTGTGTTGATTACTGTGTGGGAATGGCTTTGTTGCATACTGTGTAGCAAAAGTATCACTTTAACACATTTGGTGTTTTGTTTTTTAAATAAAGGCTGTCCCATGGGTTTGGTAAATAATGAAGTGGGGAGGAGATGTATGCATTTTTTGAGGTCTGATTTCAACAATCACGTATAAGGGATGCACACGTATCGGTGATTGTTGGAATTATAAACTAGGGGCAATGCCAGAATGATCTAACAAAATATCAAGCAAATAAATACTACATTAGTCACATAATGAATGTGGATTCATTCTGTTATACCTTGGTTCACACTTATTTTATTTAAAATGCTTTCAGTGGAAATTGGGGGGGGGGGGCTATGCAACTCAAACTTTTTTGGCAAACACAAACTGTTATATTAACACCTCAACAAACTTAACAATAATCAGAGTGCCCACTGCAGTTGTTGCAGTACTGTATATGTGTATGTGTGTATTAGAAAGTATTGGTTTGGCCTGGAAGACACAACCCAATACAGTATTATGTTCACCAGGCATAGTAAAGTTGCTGAAATCTCCCTGGCCCCATGAAGTACAGAGATAAAGTCCAAACAATGAACACAATCTGAGATTGACTAGTGGTTTTGGTGCTGGAACAGCCACAACAGAGAAGGACAGAATGCACAGGCAAACACCAGCTTGCCTACCCTATGTGGAGGGACTGGTTGTCTAGTGGTGTTTCACTATATGAAAGCACCATAACTGAAGATGTGGACTTGGCTTATCAAGTTGGTAAAAGCAGCCTTCATTAGCACATGGGTGGGAATATTGATATGCAAGGGGCGGGTACAGTAGGCCCTTGCAGTGACAGAAGTACTCACATTATAATATTTTGAGGACATGGGCACATCAGAAAATCCTTATCTAGAAGACACCCTGATGACCACTGATCAGCTGTTGGTCTACAGGGAGTGAACAGGCCAACTATTCATGAAGGGCTTATAACTGGTAGGAAGTAGGGGGATAAAAAAACAATATTAAAGAAAAAAAAGTTGCTGACATCTGGAAGTCTCACTCAGAAACAATACTAGGAAAGTGATCACTGAGACTATAAGATGCCTAGCTTTATAACATTTTAAGTAGACAAATTTAAAAGTCCTTATGACTCTTAAAAAGCACTTAATAGTGCTCACCTCCCAAACTGAGCTGGGGTGTGCATGACAACCTATGTCTGGGAATCAAACCCAGAACTCTTGCATTCTATGTGTTTGTCACTCTCACTGGACCAACACCACAGGCGGAGATGCTGAGTGTATTACTAAGCACAGGGATATCAGGGAGTGTGGTGCCTTTTCTGCATGTGCAGGACAGGTGTGGGTTTGGTTCAGTCATGCTGTTGACAGGTAATTGGGGGAAACACTGCTGTAATATGTAGTACTTCCCCTGTAGTCATAACACTCCCAAGTAGTAGCCCTTTGTGTTACCAGCTTTGTGTCTCTCACGAGGCAAGTTTTTTGGAGTCTAACTTCATGAGATCCTATTTTGGTGTATGTTCTGCTACTTTTCCATCGAGCCACTTTACTAACTTCAGCTTCTGTCCTACCAATGTGGTCCTTTTAATCAGCGATAGTCAATCTGCATGGCAGCTGACAAACATGGGATGTCGAAGGAATCTAAAATCTTTCACACTGTTATGAAAGTATACCATAACATGTATGTTTGTCTGCAAATAGTTCCCTTTTTACTCAAAGTATGATTATGCATGGTGTTTTGATTCCCATAAGATTTCATGCCTTGGTTTAAAAAAAATAATAATCTTAAGGCAGGGGTTTGTTTTTGTGCTCCTGTAGTATTACTACACAATATCTGGTAATGTTCTCAAAAGGAATTAAAGCCATGTTTCAAACAGTTTATCTTATAAATTCAGATGTTCAGCTTCATAATACTGAGAGCAATGAAAAACTTCCCAATGGTTGTCAAAATGTATACGATCTGCTGAATGGTATAGCAATGGAGCTATGTGGAAAGTGATTCTTTGTATTGCAAATCTCTACACTCTTCATTCAGGTGGTTTACCTGAACAAAATTTCTCCAGATCACTCCAAAAGAAAAACTAGTAGTAAAAAAAAAAAAAAAAAAAAAAAAAAAAAAAAAAAAAAACTTTGGAAAAAGGAAGGCATGTGACAAAACAATATAAAAACTAAAACTTATTTAGTTATTTTGTCCTACTTCAGTTAATATATCTAGAGAGCTATCTGAAAAATAATACTGATTCAAATACTGGGTAGAAAGATTCCTCTAATAAGGTAAAAGACTGGAGATACTTTCAAGAGAAACCAACAGCACTCCCTGTTTAGTCAGGATCTAAACTGAACAATTCTAAGTTATTTACTACTCCTGATATCAAACAATTAATTCAGCATTTTAAAAAGGTCAACACAAATGTGGGATATAATTTAGCCGAAAAAATCTTTGCAGCTGCAAATGATGCATATTTACTGCGTGAAAAATTTCTAAACATTACTCTTGATGACATTTGTTTTTGGAATTAAAAGACTTTCTAAAGAAGATGGTCTTGCAGGTGATTTATAGTTTCTTAAAACATCATGAGCTGAAATTTGCAAAAGCAAGAAAGTACAGTTTTGTACCTACCATAAATGTAGATGTCCGACAGGTATGCATCTGCAGTCCTTACATATGGGTTTGTCCTGCCTCAGGCAGCCCTTCGGTCGGCCGGATTCCAAAGTCTGGGTCCGGCGTCGGCTGATGTCGCCCTCTCCCCGACGTCAGAGCGCCTGGGGTATAAAAGCGTCAGCCGACGCCATCTTCTTCAGTTTTTCTTGCCTCAGATGCCAGGTGCCCTCTAAGGAAGGCTAAATTTGGAGAGATGCAAAAAATTCCAAACATGCACAATAATATAAAACAAATACACCATAATAGATAACCCCAGCTAGCTATAAGAGGGATAAGTACCCAGGAAATACTACAGAGGGGAAGGAGGGTGGGTAAACCTGACTGTAGATGCATACCTATCGGACAGCTACACTTATGGTAGGTACAAAACTGTACTATGTCCTTTAAGGATGCATCTGCAGTCCTTACATATGGGTAGAATACCATAGCCAAGCTGGGGGAGGTAGGATCTAAGAAAGGGATGGTGTAGCTAAAATGCCCTGCAGGACTGCTGTAGCAAAGCCTGCTCTGGATCTGGAATATAAGGGTAAGTTGTAATGCTTGGAAAATGTATGCACGGAGCTCCATGTAGCAGCTTCTAAAATGTCCTTGGTAGCCACCCCTCTTAAGAAGGCTGTGGCTCTGGTGGAATGAGGTCTAATGTTAGCTGGCACAGTTTTGCCATGAAAAAAGTAACAGAATCGAATGCAATTCCCTATCCATTTTGAAATTGTCTGTTTGGAAATTGCTTTGCCTTGTACACCAGCAGCATATGCTACAAATAGCTGGTCAGTTTTTCTGTAAGTCTTAGTTCTGTCCAAGTAGTAGCGCAACTGTCTATGAATGTCCAGGGTATGCAGAAGTTTCTCCCCTTTGTTTTGTGGATTTGGAAAGAAGGTAGGCAGGTGAATAGCTTGGTTCAGTGAGACCCTGGATACCACCCTTTGGCATGAATGAAGGATTGGTTCTCAGTGAGACTCTGTCCTGATGAAAAATAAGAAATGGCTGTACTGCCATGAGGGCCTGCAACTCAGATACTCTTCTTGCTGAGGTTATGGCCAGAAGGAAGGCAGTCTTCCAAGACAGGAACTGTAGTTCTGAAGATGCTGCTGGTTCAAAGGGAGGTAGAGTTAATTTTTCCAACATGAAGTTAAGGTCCCATGTAGGCACTGGTGGTTTTCTTGGAGGATTGATGTTTTTAATTCCCCTTAGAAACTGCCTTAGGAGAGGATGAGAGAAGACAGGTGGATCAGTATAGTATTCTGCTGAAATTGCTGAAGCATGAATTTTTATGGAAGAGTAAGAAAGGCCATTGTGGAGCATTTCTGCCAAGTATTCCAGGATATGTGCCAAGTTCATCACTGTCGCACCTAGGCCCTTTGAGGTGCACCAAGTGCGAAATCTTTTCCATTTTGCTGAATATGCCTTTCTTGTGGAAGGCCGGTGAGCTTCCATGATGATGTCCTTCACTGTCTTGGATAGCTTATCCTGGTGAGGAGTCAAGGTATTCTCCAGGCTGTCAGCTGCAAGATTTTCAGGCTGGAGTGCAGAGTTTTGTAATTGTGTTGTGTCAGAAGAAGTGGCCATTGTGGTAGAGGCCACGGTTTCGTGCGTGACATGCTCCTTAACAGTGGGTACCAATGCTGTCTGAGCCAGTCCGGAGCTATCAGAATCACTTTGGGCTACTCCGTCCTGATCTTCAGTAAGACCTTGGTCATTAATGGAAGAGGTGGGAATGCATACACTGTTAGAGTATTCCAGCTGAAAGAGAGGGCGTCCACTTTCCATGCTTGTGGGTGGTATGTCGTTGAACAGAATTTCTTCAGCTGATGGTTGTGGTGGGAGGCAAAAAGATCTATGTCCGGCCTCCCCCATGATTGTGTTATCTGAAGGAAAATGTCTGGGTGCAGCATCCATTCGTGTGGATCCATGATATTTCTGCTCAGGCTGTCCGCCAGTATATTGTCTTTTCCTGGCACAAACTGGGATTGCAGCTCTATATTGATTTTATGGAAAGTTCCCAAAGATTCATTGCCAGCCTGCAAAGAGGGTAGGAATGGGTACCTCCTTGCTTGTTTATGTACCACATAACTGTGGTATTGTCTGTCCTTATTAGCAGGTGTCCTTGATGCAGAAAATGTTTGAAGGCCTCGATTGCATGTATCGCCGCCAGCATTTCCTTTTGGTTTATGTGCATGCGCAATTCTTTCTGTGACCATAGTCCTTGAATGCATCTGCCCTCCATGTGTGCTCCCCATCCATGGTCTGAAGCGTCTGTTGTAATGGTTTGGCTGATTACTGGTTTGCTGAAGGGCAGACCCCTGTTTGACTGGCTTGCTTGAGCCCACCACAGAAATTCCTTTTGAAGGCATGGAATAAGAGGTATCAAAGCTTCTAGGCTGTGACTGTGCTGACACCATAAACTCCTTAGGTACCATTGTAGTTTCCTCATATGTAGCCTTGCTGGTGGAATCAGAAGAATGCAAGATGCCATGTAACCCAGGGCCTGCAGGATTTTCCTTGCAGTCAGCTGAGTTTGTTTTGTCAGATTTTTGAAATAATCCGGTAGTTGTGTTTTTCTTCCGTGAGAAAAGCCATTTGGGTGGTTGTATCTAGTTTCGCACCCAGAAATATTATCCTTTGGGATGGGACTAGTCTTGATTTGTGAATGTTGACTGTATATCCCAAAGCCTGAAGTAGGCGGATGGTATAATTCAAGTGTTTTACCAAAGTTTGTTGGCTGTCCGCTTGTATAAGGCAGTAGTCCAGGTATGGGTATATTTGAATCCCCTGAAGTCTGCAGTGTGCAATTACTGATGCCAGGCATTTCGTGAATACTCTGGGCGCAGTAGATAAGCCAAAGGGCAATGCTGAGAATTGATAATGCTCTGAACCTGCAAGAAATCTGAGGTGTCTTCTGCAACTTTGTCTGATAGGGACATGCAGGTATGCCTCCTTGAGGTCTAGAGTTACCAGCCAAGACCTCTTGCCCAGCATGGGAAGGAGTTGCTGTAGGGTCAGCATTTTGAATTTTGGCACAATGAGATAAGTATTCAGTGCGGACAAGTCGAGAATAGGCCTCCATTGTTTTCTTTTCTTGGGACAAGGAATAGTCTGGAATAAAATCCTTGGCCTTGTTCTGTGAGAGGAACCTTTTCTATAGCTTTCATTTGCAATAGGTTGGAAATTTGTTTTAAAGCCTCTGCCCTTTGATTCGGTGGCAGGTTTGGCATGCCTTTTCTTTTTGGTAATGTATGAAAATGGAACCTGTATCCTTTGTCTATTATTTGCAGTGTCCATTTGTCCCTTGTAATACTGTGCCAATTTTTTGAGAATAAAGATAGCTTTCCACCCAAAGGTGCTTCCAATTGAGCCCTGGTTGGCGGGGTCAAGGTAAAGTCATTGAGTCTGTCCTTGTGCAGCAATTGTAGGTCCTGCACTACCTCTCTGGTTAGGAGGCTGCCATTGATGTCCTCTGTAGGAGCCTCTAGCTTGCCCTCTACATCTGGCACGCCTGTTCTTGCCTCTTTGAAATCTCTCAATGTCCGGAAAGGACCAATTCTTAGAGGGCCAATTTCTGCTGAATCTTGGTGGTTGGACCTGGAGAAAATCTTTGACTGTTTGTACAGATTTAGCCTTTTCCTCAAATTTCTTTAAGACCTCCTGAGCAGTGGAGCCAAATAACTTTTGCTTTTCCAGTGGCGCATCCAGAAGCTTTGTTTTAACATGATCTGGCAGGGTTTGTTCCTTCAGCCAAGCATGCCTACGTATGACTGCACCTGTCATTGCTGACCTACATGAAGCTTCCAATGCATCATAACCACACTGCAAGAAATGGTTGCTAACCTGTTGGGAGTTATGTACCAGATCCTGAAGTGACTTGCGATCTAGGGGTTCAGGTGAAGACAGTTTTTTATGCAATTCATCTAACAAATACTCTTGGTACTGTATCATATGGAATTGACAATTTAAAGCCCTCATAGAAAGAGTGGAAGAAGTATATACTTTTTTACCCCATCTCTCTAAAGCCCTGGACTCCCTTTCAGAGGGGAGAGGATTTTTAGTAGTGGCAGATGCAACCCCTTTAGGGCCCTCAGAAATAGTTTCAGGGTCAGCAGAGTGGGCTTTGTAAAGGAAATGATGTGAGTCCAGGACCCTGTAGTACCTATCGGGTTTGACAGGAGCCGGAGGAAGGGAGTCACGGGTAGTGCTAGACTCAGAGTACACATCATCAATGACATTCAAAACAGGAGGAATAGCCAAAGGTCTATGCTGAGGTAAATGCAAAAAAGTCCTTAATCTCTTCCTGGAATCAGAGAATTCCTGGCCCTGCCATTTGAAATGCTCTCTCATGGAGTGAAGGGTCTCCCCAAAGGACAGCTCTTCAGGAGGGGAGGCAGAAGGAATAGATTCCTCTGCATCAGAATCCTCATAGGCCGTAAAGGCCTCCTCCTGGTAGTCTGAAAGAGCAGAGCCATCTGAGGCCTCATCAGAGGACTGGGGATCAGTGGGCTCAACCCTGGGCCTTTTGTCTAGAGGAGGTTGAGAGCCCCTGTCCGGATGTGGCTGAGAGCCCCTAATTAAGGAAATAAGGTCCTCAGCTAAACTTAAAATCTGTGAACCTGTAGTGGATCCCTGAGGAGTAGCCTTGGGAGGCAGAGATTTTGGCTGTTAGCAGCTTTCGCCCTTGTGAATGCCTTTATGGACATGGATGCAGGGGGCCTGGCTGCTCCACGTGCTGGCGTAGTTTTGTCTAGGGAAATGGTGTTGGATGTTTCCGGAACACCGGTTTCTGAGGGAAATTCTATAACCGACTCAGAAGAGGCCTCCGGGGCCGAGGTTGTCGGTTGTGTGGTTTCAACGGTCGGAAGTACCAAGGACTCTGTTTCAGCCAAGACCGAGACACTCGCGGTAGGCCTAGGCGTGGTTTCAGCCGAAACCACGGTCCGCGTGTGTCGGTCCTTGTCCTTCCGTTTTTTGGTTAAATGAGAAGTCGGAGTCTCCAACGGCATATTGTAGCAGTAACTAGCCCCAAAATAATCCTCTGCAAACTCCGCCCGACGCCTAAGAGTGCGTCGGTTGAAGGAGGCACAGGCTGTACAGGCCGAGACATCGTGGTCTGGGCCTAGGCAGGGGAGGCAGTAAGAATGGAAATCCTTATGAGGTATTTGTTTCCCACAAGTTAAGCAATTATTAACTTTAAGCGTTTGATCTGACATCGGCTGAGGCAAGAAAGAGTCCCCAACGGGGTACTTAGCTTTTGAAGTCTTCGGTAGCTGAAGTTACAGGAGCTGGCCGACCGGCACTTGCGAACTGCTTCTGCTTCGGGCACCACGCGTCAAGAAAGACCGAGGAAGATGGTGTCGGCTGACGCTTTTATACCCCAGGCGCTCTGACGTCGGGGAGAGGGCGACATCAGCCGACGCCGGACCCAGACTTTGGAATCCGGCCGACCGAAGGGCTGCCTGAGGCAGGACAACCCATATGTAAGGACTGCAGATGCATTCTTGAAGGACATCAGGAAGTTATGTACTCACCATAACGTTCAATGTATGTAGTCCATCTCACCTCACATTCTAACCTGTGGGTTCGGAGCCGAATATCGGCTCCGACTCGGCCAAACTTTTCTAACTCAAAGTCTTCTATTGGCTGGGCTAAGCAGGTATCCCATGGTGCACTGCTCCATATCCCCAGATCTAGTTTGCTGCGAAACTCATACATACCCCATGCATACACAACATCCAGATAAAAGAATAAGCTGAAGTAAAGGGAACTGTATATAAAAAAAAAACCCTAACCTCCAGCTCCTCCAGGAAGGGAGAAGGCGGGAGGGTAAGTAAGAATGTGAGGCGAGATGGATTACATACATCGAACATTATGGTGTGTACATAACCTTCCTGATGTTATGTAGTCCTATCTCGCCTACATTCTTACCCGTGGGACAGCGTCCCTAGCACCTACACCCTGGGTGGCTCATGGGAAAATACTCCTGAGTACTGTGGAGCCAAAGGATGACCTGTCCTTAGAAACCACGTCCAATTTGTAATGAGAAACAAATGTGTGAGGAGAAGCCCAAGTAGCTGCAGCACATATATCATCCATTGACAACCTGGCCTGATAGGCTGTAGATGTCGAAACAGCCCAAGTATAGTGAGCCTTGATTGGAAATGGTGGATCTTTTCCTCCCGCTTGGTAGGCGAGCGAGATGCAATTAGATATCCATCTGGATATGGTGACTTTGGAAACCGGGGACCCAATTTTGTTATCCGCAAAGGAGACAAATAGCTGATCTGACGTCCGGATATCTTTTGTTCGGTGCAGATAGAAGTGTAACTGTCTATGTACATCCAATTGACGGAATTTAAATTCTATTTTGTTTGAAAATTGCGGAAAGAATACAGGCAACTCAATGGATTGATTTGGATTGATTAAGATTAGACAAGGAAGCTACTTTAGGAAGAAAGGAAGGGTTCGGTTTAAGAGAAACCCTGTCCTTATGGAAGATTAAATATGGGGGTTTAATAGAGAGGGCGTGAATTTCCAAAACTCACCTTGCAGAGGTGATTGCTATTAAGAAGGCTGTTTTGAGATCCCAGGGCATGACAGGTTCGGAGACCGGGGGACGGAGTAACAGAGTACCCTTCAGGAAAGCCTTGCAGAGTCTATGAGCCATAAGACTAGGCTCATTACCACATGAAAATTAGAGATCGCAGCCAACTGAACTTTGATGGTAGCTGATGTAGAACCCTGATGGAAGAGCATAGACAAAAACTCCAGGACTGAAGCAATTGGAGCTGTGTACGGATCAATGCCTTGGGTATGCGCCCAAATAGAAAACCTCTTCCATTTGCTGGAATAAATCTTCCTAGTAGATGGCTTATGAGAGGAAGATAAGATGTGAACCACTTCTGGTGAAAATTCATGAAGCCTGACTAATGACGGAAGTGGAGCAGCCAGGCTGTCAGCCAGAGGGTCATGAGAGAGGGGTGGAACTGTCCCAACATGTGTGTCAGTAAATCTGGTTGAGGGTCCAGAATCCAAGGAGTGTCCACAATGTATGGTTGAAGAAAAGGGAACTAGACTTGACGAGGCCAGTGTGGAGCAATCAGAATTATTCTGCTTCCCAAGGATTGCGCTTTCTGAATTACCCTTGACAGCAAGGGAAACGGAGGGAAAGTATAAAGCAGACTGGAGGGCCAATAGTGGACCAGAGAGTCCCTGGGTGACTCCCACTGTGGGGGGATCAGAGTGAAGTAGTTGCTGCATTTGGCATTGAGGGGGCTGGCAAAAAGGTCGCAGCAAGGTTGACCCCATTTGCTGAAGATTTATTCTGTAACTAGACAAGTCAGGGACCACTCGTAAGGCATCAGAATACCTCTGCTTAGCCTGTCCGCAATCACGTTGGACTTCCCCGGAATGTGCGTTGCCACCAGAAAACGTTGGGAAGTTACTGCCCACTGCCACACTCGCATGGCCTCTCTGCACAGGGGATAAGACCTGGTTCCCCCTTGCTTGTTTAGATACCACACTACCGACATGTTGTCCGATTGTATTGCAATCGTCCCTAAGGGTAGAAAACTCTGAAGTACCTGCAACGCACGTAGCACCGCTCTCATCTCTAGGATGTTGATATGCAGATGTATCTCATGATCTTGCCACGTGCCTTGGACTGTCCTGCCAAGATAATGCCCCCCCACCCCATCTGGGAGGTGTCCGTGGTCACTGTGGCAACCAGAATGGGTGGAACAAAGGGTCTTCTCCCATCCAGATTGTTGGTGCGAAGCCACCAACTGAGGTCCTGTTTGCATCTGTCCGTAAGTAAAATGGGGTGAGAAAGTGGAAATTTTTGGAAAGACCATTGAACAAAGAGAAGCCATTGGAGAAGTCTCATGTGCAATCTCACTAGAGGGACCAACATGATTGTTGCTGCCATGGTCCACAGAAGTTGGAGAACCTATCTCGCCTTTACTTTCCTCATGGGCATCAGGGTGTGTATTTGCTGTTGTAAGATTCTGATCGTCTCCTGCGGTAAAAATGCTTGCATTTGAATGGTGTCTAACTCTGCGCCTATAAAGGTGACACGCTGCGAGGGCAACAAGGCAGATTTTTCCCAATTTAGTGTTATGCCCAACTGTTGACAAAGAGTGATGGTAGCGTCCCTGGTTTGGATCAGCTGATGCCTGGTGGGGGCGGTAAGGAGCCAGTCATCCAGATACGGAAACACTTGGAATCCTTGACGTCTCAAGTGAGCCGTCACCACTGCCATACATTTGGTGAACACCCTGGGGGCTGTGGTGAGACCAAAGGGCAGTGCTCGAAATTGAAAATGACTGGCTCCCAGCCGGAAGCATAGGTGACTCCTGGATGCCCTGTCAATCTTTACATGGTAGTAAGCATCCTTGAGGTCGATGAAGTACATCCATACCTCCTCTCCCAACAATGAAAGAATCAATTGCAGTGTGACCATACGAACTTGGACTTCTGTACATAGTTGTTTAGTTGGCTGACATCTAATATGGGTCTCAGGTCCCCTGTTCTTTTCGGCACCAAAAAGAATCTTGAGTAAGTCCCTAATCCGATCTGGTCTGATGGGACACTCTGGATGGCTCCTTTTTCTAGCAGCTTTGAAACCTCTAAGGCTGCTTGATCCCTTTGACTGGGTGGAACGTCTGGGATATTTCTGATTGATGGGGGTCTGACATGAACGGAATGAGGTAACCTCCGGAAATTATTCGTAATACCCATCGATCTTGAGTGATGCTTTACCAGGCTCCTGGATATAACGAAATTCGACCCTAGACTGGCTCCAAATAAGCACAGCCGGGCACACCCTCAGGAACGAGAGTAGGGGGAGCCGCGAAAGGAATCGCGGTCTCCCGAATTGCGGTGGGGCCCCTCTGCCTCTATGGTGGCGTCTCCCTGGATAACCTCCCCCTCCTCTGTCTCTGGAGGGAGACTCGCCTTGTGCAGCAGGAAAAAACTTCTGTGATTTCTTGAACCACATCTTCCCACCCCGCTGGGCCTTGGGGTAAGGCCTAGAAGGAAGGGAAAAATGGACCCCTACGGCAGACAGGGTCTTTCCCTCTTGCTCGCACCTGATGAGGGTGTCTTTCACTTTGGTTCCGAACAAGGAAGAACTGTCAAAGGGAACGTCAGTGAAGGAAGACTTGAAGGCTTCCGCAAAGTGACACAGGCGCAGCCAGGCTTGCCTCCTAAGGGCGGACTCCTGAACTTGCTGCCCTACTTGCTCCCTCGGCCGCATACGAAATGAGCCGCATGGAGGAGATGACAATGGAGTTGAGTGTAGACACCTGGGCATTAACTGTCTGGGCCACCGCCTCAGGGATGTTACCTGCAAGAGTATCTCCTAACTCTTTGAGGAGATCTCCCTGGAGCAGAGTGAAATGAAACAGATAATTCAGCGACCGTAAGGTAAAGGTTGCTGACGAGAGGGTACGCTTCCCATACTGGTCCATGGTCCTAGACTCCTTGTTAGGAGGATATATGGAGGAAGAGGTCTCTGCTACTTCCTTCTGAGGGGGCGCCACCACCATGGCATCTACAGGGACTCCTTTGGACAAGAACTCCTTGCCCTGGGGAGCAGAAAGAAACTTGTTGGGGCGCCTGGGTACGGGCTCCACAGAATCAGGGTTTTCCCACACCCTTCGACAAATTAAATCAAGGAGCTCATCGAAGGGTGGGGACACCCAGGAGGAGGAGGGCTGAGCACCAAAGGCCTTACGGAAGACAGACTCCTCCTCGGAAGGGGTTTTGGATGGCCAGTCACCTCTTTACTTCAGTATCTCCAGGATGTCGGAGAAGGAAACATCATCAGAGGATGACTTGAGGGACCCCTCCGATTCCTCGAGGTCAATATCAGAAGTGAGGGACTCATCCTGGGAGTCTATGTGCTTCCTCTTGCACGTCTTATTTCTAGGGGGCTCCTCAGGCATGAACTCTGAAAGTTGGGGACCACTCGTGGGGGTATTCCTAGGCCTTGGTACTCTGCTGTCCCTGGATAGGTGATAGTCAGAGGCTCTCACCGGAGTGGTAGGGGACAGAGTGAACGATCCACCTGATGTAGCTGACAATCTGGCCAGCGCAGTCTGCATGACCTCGAAGGCTGGTCTCACCCCCCCCCCCCCCCGAGGACTGGCCCACCTCCGAGACCACGACAGGAGTCGGAATTTCCCGAGCCGAAGCACCGAGAGGGAGGTTCAGAACCGAAATATGTCCAGAGATGTCCCCCTCGGGCCAGACTGAAGAATCCCGAGTCCCAAACTCTGAGGACAGAGCCGACGGGGTTGGAGCCGATGTCGGCACCGATGGAGCCGGAGGGGCCATTGGAACCGGACTAGCAACATCACACGGCGTGGAACATTCCGGCTCCGAAGACAGAGACGCGCTCGGAGGGGGAATGGTCGAAGCAGGGGTCGGGACGGGCTCAGGAGCAGACTGGGCCAGAGCCAAAAACAATTTCGCCAAAACCGGTGACTGGAGTAGCCTCTGGACCACCCTATCAACATCCATATCTAAAAGGGTTCTGGAGGATTTGGAGGACAGGGAGGGAGATTGAGATCTCCCTCTCAGGAGAAGCTGGTCTGAGACTGGGCAATCGGCTCTGAAGAGGTTCCAATATAACCGGAGCCGATGCCGGTTCCATCACCACCGACACTTCCTGCAGCCCCGAGGGCAGTGGAGCCGAGGAGGTTGATGCAATTTTTGTGACTTTCTCTGGAGGCTCCGATGAAACTGATGGAGCTGGAGATCTCTTTTTAGACTTAGATGACTTAGATTTAGTGCTGGGAGAAGACTCTAAGACCTCTTCGAAAGAGGGTTTCAAACGTCCCTTTAGGATCAGCTTATTCTTTCTCTCTTGGAGAACTCTGGGACTGAATGCATGGCAAAAACTGCAGGATTCCTGCAGATGAATGGCTCCCAAGGAATAGACGCAAATAGAATGCCCATTGGTTATGGACATTTTGTACCCACATTTTGAGCACTTGAAACCGGAAGGTTTGTGCTCCTTGGAGTCTTTAGACATAATCACCAGACAAAAAACCAAAAATGCGACCGAAGAGAAAATCTGACAGGAAAACTCACTGACACTCAACACCACAAAAAACGCGGGAATCAGACAAGGTTGAAAATGTACACGCACTCTAGAGACACATGCTGAAACCAGCTATGCCAAAAATCTCTAACTGAAACGGTTAATGACTACAAGGGTTGAAAAAACGACAATCAAACCTCTAATTTAAACGGTTTGACAGACAGAAGGAAGGACAAGGTCCTCTAACTGAAATGGGCCTAGCCTGAGGGAACAGTTATAGGGATACCACAAACACGCACACTACCAAAATGCTAAACAACACTAAGGACAATAGCTATGAAAATAGCTTTTTGTTTCAGAGCAATAATATTTTCTCAAGACAAGAAAAAAAGGTACTTAGCCACAGCCAAGAGCGAGACCATGTCAGAGCTACACGAGCAGCAAATGAGATCTGGGGATATGGAGCGGTGCACCATGGGATACCTGCTTAGCCCAGCCAATAGAAGACTTTGAGCTAGAAAAGTTTGCCCGAGTCGGAGCCGAATACCACGGATAAGAATGTAGGCGAGATAGGACTACATAAACATCAGAAGTTAAGATATGAAGACTTTCTAGGATGTGAGGAGTATGAAACACATTCAATTTCATCAGAATATGTGTTTACAACTTTAAATAGACATGATATCACTCAGAGAAGCCCTAAAAAAAATAAATTATAATGAGGTCAATTGGCATGTAAAAACAATACTGCTTACTAAATTAAAGCTCAAAAGGGACATAAAGCTTTGAAACTGAAGGTAGACTAGTCTGACAAAATGTAAAACATTTTGCTCGAATAATCATGACTGTCCATTATAACAACCCCCTCCCCCCTCTTGATCAGGCTTCATTACCCTAACGGTAATATCCATCATAAGTGTATCGAGAAAAAAAATTAATTTTCAGTGGGGTTGTCTAACCATCTACTTTTTTGTAAGGGAATACACCTAAATTAGTCTTTGCAAACCTTCTGAAAAACTGATGTGCAAGGACTGGGTGGTGGCAAAAACATGCATTTTCTTTATAAACCATTGTCAAAATAAATGTTAGTAACAGCTTTACCTGCAAAATACAATTTAAGATTTAGATTCCTGGCATACAATTTCAGTTGAATAAAGCTCTAAAACTATCGAGTTGAGAATTTTGTCATTGTTCAATAGCCTGCAGTCACTACATCTGACCTCGATATTGCAGGAGTTCTGCCACAAGGCCCAACACCTACATGTTTACATAGAATTTTGAAAGTGTTTAATAGCCTGTGGTCACTACATCTGACCTAGATAATGCAGAAGCTATGCCACAAGCGCCTACATCTACAACTTTACTGAGAATTTTGTCAGTGTTTATTGTAAGCATATTTATCAGTTAAATACATGCCTGCTCTGTGATTGAAAGTCTCTGTGACATAGTCTGTGCACTATAAGGACCACCAACTAAGTTGGCCACTGTCCCCTTTTGCCTGACCAGTAAACTATACTGCATATGCCAGTTATTTAGTCTCAGGAAATGACAGACAACCTTTTTTACTTGCATCTCTTTAACTGCTTTGTCCTGGCTATAAACTGATTGCTCTCAGTTGTAAATAGACCTACAGGTGGGAAGCCCACTACACTCGGCTTCACTTCCCTACCCCACCCCTTTTACTCTAGAATTATACTTCCTTCATACATATTTCACTTGTGACCCTTGTTCCAAAACCTTCCACAAATGACCTTACTACTTCTATACATACATTTCTGTTTCTTGTTTCCTACTTCTCTATTTAATGTTCATCCCCATTACCAAATGTCTTTCTCCCTCCCATACTGCTTTGCACCACATCCATTTATAAACCACAACCCTCCCTAATAGTACCTATCTATTCCACATTATATATTTTTCTTTTCCCACATAAACCCTTATTTCTTCTTATTTTGACTACATTGCTATACTCTAGCCTTTAATGTCCCTCTATTGCTTACATTCCAAAGATAACAGAACAACCTACCTTTCTTCTTTTACAAAAAATACTTCTCTCCTTACCTATCCTCTTCCAGCTTTCAGCATCAACCATCATTAAATCTCCCACTGTCCTGCAACTTCTTGTTTCCTTCTTCACTGCTTCTTCTCTACCACCTGCCATCTATAAAATACAGATTCCTGTACTTAATTATGCTACTGTTCAGCTTATCTTCTTTTCTTCTCCTCCTACTGTGTATTCTTTCATCCTACTCGGACGCAATAATAATACCAACATCTCTCCAACTCTGTCCCAACCATCTATCCATATTTCCTCATCACACTCTCCACACATTGCACTAAACATATTTAACATTGTCACTCACATTTATTCCAGATATAGATTAACTGCATTTCAATTCAATAAAACAAAATATATTGCAAAAATCCTCTCCAAAAAACAAGTATGCTTAATTCCCCAATATACTAAAATAATTCTAAAGGGAGATATACACCCTAATCCATAAAGATAATTCTTTCCCACAGACTTCTGTAACCCAACAGCAGCCAATTCCCAACCCTGGTGATCTAATTTCTGCTGCAATAAATGTTAAAAGTACAAGAAACAAACCTGTGAACTACATGATTGGATTACCTAACAAACTTGATGTCCTTTCTGTAACTGAAATTTGGCTTAAACCCAGTATAAACGAGTCTGAAGTTGTACCTCCTGACTATAATACCATCTCTAATAACTAAATAAAGAGGAAAGGTGGTGGTATTGTTTTAATACTTCCCAATACCTACCACATTTCCCCTTACAGCAAACTAATACCAAAATTCAGTTCAGCAGAGATGCTCATTGCTTTCCTCAAAATAAATAATTATAAACAAATATGTATTTATGTCCTTTATATCCCTCCTGGTGACAATACATCTATACTGGAAGATATCCTACATTGGATATCCATAACATTTCCAAAAGAAAAAAATATTACTAGGTGACATAAATGGCAATTGACTGGACATAAACTCTAACTCCCATACATCTGGCATGAACTTAAATGGTTGCACACAACTAATTAATAGCTCCACACATTATAGCAAGACATCAAATGTTCTATTAGACTGGATCCTAGTATCACACCCTAGCAAATAATCCACCACAGGTACAATGTCAGATGTTATCAGTGATCATCTTCTAGTCTATACGACTAGGCATCATACATATCCAGTTAAACAGCATATTTACAAAACAACATGTAACCTTTTCCAAGTTTAACCCACAAATGTTCATTACTACACTATCACTACTAATTGGAACTTCCTAAAATCCTCCCCTTAGACAATGTTGTAAACTGAATTCAATACAACTTATCTAAATATCTTAAATAGCCTTGCACCTCCTAGAAGGAAAAACAAATAATGCAGTTTGGCTATCCACACAGAGTAGAATGCTAATGCAGGATAGAGAAAAAGCATGGAAAGAATTGCAAACATATAAAACACCTTAGTATCTTGACAACTTCAGAATGCTTTGCAATTGTAATAAAAAAGCAAATAAATGAAGACAAAAAAACTATACTATGATTACATACCCTATAAAATTTTGGACATCCATAAAAGAAATCTTACATCCCCTCCACAATTTCAACCCAAACTCCACTCCCGATAACTCACCACTCGAAACTGCAATATAGCTCAACTCTCTAGTTTATAGATAAAGTAGCATCTGTAACCAAGGATTCCTCATTATCTAATCCCAACCCTGCTCAACAGCCATATATCACTACATCCACTTTCACCTTCAAACCTATGTCCACATCTTATATAAAACTACTCTTAAACATACCATGCTCTTCTTCAGCTGATGACTTTCCAAGTGAGTACCTACAAACAGCAGACAATAGCACTGCCTATCCTGTCTCAATCCTTAAATAAAATAGGTCAATCAGGGAATCCCACATTCCCTCCGTCTGGAAAAGGTCACACATTATCCCTCTGCACAAGGGAGGAAATTCAAGAGGTATTAATAACTTTAGACCTACAGCAATCTTATCTCCCCTCACCAAAATACTTGAAAAATGTATTCAATAACAAATGCAAGACTATCTCCTGCAGGAAGAACTCTATTCCCCTACACACCATGGCTTCCATCCTTCCTAAAGTACTCACATTAGTCTTCTAACCTTTACAGATTCCGTCAATAAAGCTACAGATAATAGTAAACTAGTCTCTTCCTCATTTCCACTCTTGTCCAAAGCCTTCAACACAGTTTCTCACAGCAAAGTTCTATTTAAATGTCTTCACTAGGTCTCTTTCAGCCCACCCTTCTGTGGTTCAAAAACTACCGGTCCAATAGGTATCAGTTAGTAAAATGGCACTCCACGCTCTCTCCTTACCTTGCAGTCACCATCAGTGTACCACAAGACTATCTTTGGCCCCCTCCTCTACCATTTTCACCATCATCTACACTTTCATGCCAAAGGCCACCCTAATACAATATGCAGAGGATTCCACTCTCATTTGTACATCTGACAACATGGTATACCTCGAAAACTTACTCAGGAAACATTAACAGCCAATGAAAATGGCTTCGTAACTCGCAATTCATGCTCAACCCAAAAAAGACCAAACTACTACTCCCCCCCCCCCAATACCTCTCTAATGAAAAAATAAAATTTAAAGTCCTCTCTGTCTTGACAATGCAACCACTGAAGTCGCTTCTTATACCAAACTATTACAAGTGATAGTGGATGACGATCTTGCATTCAACCTGCACATGCAAAACTGCATATGAAAAACTCATGAAAAACTCGGGATGCTTTATAGAACCAAAAACTTTCTCACCGACACAACTAAAGTTACACTTGCCACTACTCATCTCTTCACCACTCCTTTTTATGACACTCCCATCCTTACTAACCTCCAGGCTTCACAAAAATTAAAACTTGATCAATGCTATACTTATAACAAATTTGCTAAATTTGGAGCACATACCCCTTTCAGAAAAGTACAGTTGTGTACACTTATCATAAATGTAGATGTTCGAGTGTATTCACTGTTGCAGTCATCACATTTGGGTAATCTGCTGGCAGGTTGCCCTCAGTCGACCTGATTAACAAAGTCTTGGGTTCTGTGTCAGTTGCTGTCCCTTCTTCCATGACGTCAGGGGTATTAAACATGCAGCGTCGGTTGCTGTCCCTTCTTCCATGACGTCAGGAGTATAAAACATGCAGCCAACGCCATTACTTCAGTTTTTCTTGCCCCAGATGTCAGGTGCCCCCTAATGGGGAGCAAATAAAAACAAAAAACACAAAAGTATACCTCCAACCAAAAGCAAATACACCAAAACGGCTTTTTAAGCATAGTAAAGGAAAGTAGAGGTATAGCCAGAAAAAAATAGGGAGCTGGAGGGAGGGTAACCAGGACTGCAACAGTGAATGCACTCTAACATCTACATTTATAAGTGTACACAACTGTACTATGTTCTTCATGTTTCACTGTTGCAGTCATTAGACTTGGGTAGATTCCCAAAGCTATGGTTGGGAGGAGGAGTTTATACAGCATTAGGGGCAGCTATAAGGTCCTGCAAGACAGCAGTGGCAAAACTAGCTCTGGATTTAAAGAATATTGGTAAATGATAATGCTTCGTGAAAGTACGCACAGAACTCCAGGTAGCAGCTTCTAGAATATCCCTGGTAGGAACACCTCTGAGAAAGGCTGCAGAAGTAGATGCAGCCCTGGTGGAGTGAGATCTGATTCCCTGGGGGATAGGTTTTTCATGATGCATATAGCAGAAATAAATGCAATGGATTATCCAATTAGAAATGGTTTGTTTTGAAATAGCCTTCCCCTCTGCCCCTGCAGCAAATGCTACCAACAATTGTTCAGATTTTCTTCGAGATTTTGTCCTGTCCAAGTAGAATCTAAGTTGTCTGTGCACATCCAAGGAATGCAGAATCCGTTCCCCTTTGTTCTGTGGATTGGGAAAGAAGGTTGGCAAATGAATGGACTGATTAAGAGCCACACTGGAAACCACCTTGGGCATGAAGGATGGATTGGTCCTGAGAGAGACCCTGTCCGCATGAAAAATGATGAAAGGCTCCACTGCCATAAGAGCCTGTAATTCAGATATCCTTCTAGCTGAAGTGATTGCTAAAAGGAAAGCTGTTTTCCAAGAAAGAAATTTTAAGACTGCAGTATATAGAGCTGAGTATATTTTTCTGTATTATAGAGCTAAACTGTTGTTTAGATATCTGTTGTCTTACTGTTCTGCAAATATATAGAGATCAGTATATATTTTTTTGGTTTTATAATTTGCACTCTGATTCCTCACATCTCTGTTGAAACTTGTTTCCCCACCCCCCACTCCCTGTTCTTGGTTGTAGTTTAAATTTGGTGGCTTTTGCAGTGCGAGCCCCACTGTAGATTTGATCTAGGACACTCCCCCCAGTCCCATCTCTTTACAGCATTCTAACTAATAAACCCTTTCTGCAGTTGCTTTTAGTCCTTTTTAATTTAATTACATTTTTTCAAACTGTGTGTGGACTAATATTGCTACATACTCAAGTGTGCCAGCTTACACTGCATGTGAATTGTTTTTAGTACTGTTTTTCCTACTTTTCTGAAAAAAAAAAATATCTGCTTTTACTGTATTTGTGTTTCTTCCTACTTTATTTTGCTTTTGCGTCATCTTAAAAGTACAACTGTATTTATTACTGCTTGGTGTATCTCATTCTAAGCCTTTTAGTTTAAGCACTTGGGCTTCAGACCAGTTGTTTTACATTAAGAAGGTTTGTGGTCTGCACTGTGGTGGCAGAACAGGTAGCTTACATCCTTCTAAGTTGGGAACTGCTGATTGAGGGCTCAGTGTCTGTTATTCTAAAAGTATATTAGTTCTGGTTTAAGCACTTGGGCATCAGTTATTTTACATTAGAAGGGTTCGTGGTCTGCACTCTTGTGGGAGGAGAGGCTGGACTCTGTCCTTCTGAGCTGGGAATTTCTGGTTAAAGGCTTACAGTGCCTGCATATTTGAACTGCTTCTTACTGAAATTGGTACACCTTGTTTGCTGTAGCATAGACTAAATCCAGGCCTGCTGAATCTAGCTTTGCTTGAATAACTTGAGCACTAATCCAGGCATTCTTTAAAGTATTCAATTGTATTTATTACTGCTTGGTAGTAACTTGACTAAAGTGTAGCTATCATTCTAAGTCTTTTGGATTAAGCACTTGGGCTTCAGACCAGTTGTTTTACATTAGGAAGGTTTGTGGCCTGCACTGTGGTGGCAGGACAGGTAGCTTACATCCTTCTAAGTTGGGAACTGCTGATTGAGGGCTCAGTGTCTGTTATTCTAAAAGTATATTAGTTCTGGTTTAAGCACTTGGGCTTCAGGCCAGTTATTTTACATTAAGAAGGTTCGTGGTCTGCACTCTTGTGGGAGGGGAGGCTGGACTATGCCATTTTGAGCTGGTAATTTCTGGTTAAAGGCTTATAGTGCCTGCATATTTGAACTGTTTCTTAATGAAATTGGTACACCTTGTTTGCTGTAGCATAGACTAGATCCAGGCCTGCTGAATCTAGCTTTGTTTGTATGCTTGTTGTTTGTTTGCTTGTTATTTCCCTGAAACGCTAATTCCACCTAAAACACGGCTTTTCAGCGCTTCTGCGGATCACTAGTGATATCTGCATTACTTACTGTACTTATTTTCCTTGTTTCACTTGAAAGAAAGTTACTTGTTTGTCGTTTTTGCATTTAAGTTACCTGTAACATATTGCATTTAAGTTACCTGGCACTTGCCCACTAAAGCAATTATATAAGTCAGCACTAAAAAATTAAAAGCACTACACCCTCACAAACTCCCCTTGAGTACCTTGTTCCCCATTAGCCCTTTTTTTTCAATTATAAAGGAATTCCCAATACTATTCTAGCATGTCCAAAGGTCAGTTGTCAATCTCCTCTCCAGTCCAGCTGGTGAATCTGGGAATCTTGAGGCAATGTTACAACTGCCTCATGTACACAGACAACCCTCTCCTCCTCCCAACAAATTCCAACACATGTGAGAGACGCAACCATATAGCCATACTGGAGGCTAAGCTCTCTCAACTCAGTACTGGCATAACCAGTGAGAAGGAGAAGGAAACCACACTCACTACCATTCCAGTCTCACATAGATCTACCACGACAGCAAACCAAACACATAAACACACAAAAACATACACGGAGGCTCTAAATAAAAATCTGCCTAAGCAGCAGAGACCTCCAAAGCAGATACCCAAGCAACCACTACCCCAAAACAAAACACGTACAACACATAGCTCACAAAGCCAGTGTGCTGAACAGTCACAGCCCTTAAGGCTAAACAACACACATGATACACTTGTAATAGGTGACTATCGTCAGGCACACTGACGTCCCGCTCACCAGGCTGAACAAGGAGAAGGTCACTGTGAGCTGCCTGTCGGGCGCTAGGATCCGCCACATAACACAAGCACTCAGGTCACTCCAAGGCAAGTACAAATATGACTCAGTCATTGTCCGTGCTGGTGTGAATGACCTGAGACGTACCTCCCTGGACTACATGAAGAGAGACAGAGGAGCTCTCTGAGCATGTAGCCCAGGCCGGTATGACCCTGACCTTGAGTAGCATCTTACCCTCACCAAGAATGATGCCACAATATGAAGACAAGATGATCAATTTCAACAAATGGCTTAAGTATTGTTGTCATTCAAAGGGGATCCAATGCCTGTCAGCCTGGGATGACATGCTCGACAAGCCACGATGCTTCGCTAGGGACGGCTTGCACCTGTCACCCCTGGGCTTTCGGATATTGGCAAAGGCTCTTGCTACCCCCATAGTGCCTTTTTTTAGGCAAGGCTAAAAAGACAAACCCACCTCCATAGGTATCACAAGGGATAAGAAACTAAGAGTAATGCTACTCAACGCCAGAAGTCTAAACCTCAAGATGCACGCACTCGAAACTCTCCTTAGCATGAAGAACATCAATATCTGTGCAGTAACAGAAACCTGGTTCAGGCTCCCGAGAGCACCCCAGCACTACCAGGTTATACCTCATACCATGCTTTTTGGCCCCAAAACTTGGACCAAACCACAAAAGGAGGGGGAGTATCAATATTCGTCAAAGATACCCACACCTCCAGGTTGGTGGCACAGCACGAAGCATCAGAGACTATCCATGTGCAACTAACAGTGGGTAAAACTGCCTTCCAGTTTACAGCCTGCTACAGACCACCCTCCCAAATCCAGGAACCCCACTCGGCCTTCCTGAGAACACTGGAAAATATGAAGGTCTCTCCAAACACCATTATATTGGGCAACTTCAACTACCCAAACATAGACTGGGAGCATTACTCTAGCTCCAACACCCTAGCCCAAAGGTTCCTAGAATTTATAAACTCAAATGCTATGGAACAACTTGTTACCACTCCCACAAGAGGGGAAAACATACTGGACCTGATCATCACCAACATGGGGACTCTATGCTCCAGACCAGAAGTGTATCCCTCATTGGTAAGATCAGACCATAAACTAATCTCACTGGATATTCACATCCCGACTCCACCCCTGCCCTGAAAACCACAGTGAAAAACTTCTCTAATGCAAATTTCACACTCCTCAAAACCGAGGTGAAAAGCCCCCGGGCCTGTGGAAAATACGGCCCAGACCGCAGAATCCTTTATAAACGCATTCTATGAACACCTTCAGGAATGCATGGATCATGCAATCCCAAATAAAACCAAGTCCCAATCCTCCAAAGGCAGACGTCCTGTCTGGTGGACCCCAGCCATAAACAAACTATACAATAGAAGGAGGAAGCTACTACATGATAGAGCAAAATCCCAAAAAGGGAAGGCATCTCTGATCAGTATTAGCAAAAAACTACGGGCACTCATAAAATCGTCTAAGGCCAGCTTCGAGAGAAAAATTGCACAGGACACTAAGGATAATCACAAGGCTTTCTTTAGTTATGTTAGGAACCTGGGGGGGAATTCCCAGATATGCTAAGAATTAGTCCAAAATGACAAAAAATACACCGAACCCACAGACATTGCCAACATCCTAGCTGACAGGTTCAGAGCAAACTTCTCCCGCCCCCCCCTACCAAGAGGGCAAATATCTATCCCAGCAGAGTGCTGCCCCCCTGACATCTCAGATGCTCAGGTAAGAGCTGCCCTCTCCAAAGCAAAAAACACAGCATCAATGGGACCAGACAGTGTCCCGGGCTGCATCCTACATGAATCCAAGAAGAGCTAAACCCAAACATAAAACTACTGTTCATTTTCAGCCTTACTACAGGATATGTACCCAAAGAGTGGCGTACAGCAACAGTGGTCCCTCTCCACAAAGGTGGTGCCTCAGCGGATCCTGGAAACTATCGCCCCATAAGCCTGACTAGCTTGGTCTGCAAAGCTATGGAAAGGATCATCATGGACCTCATAAATAAAGATATTGGGGACCTACAGACACTGGATCCTACCCAGTTTGGCTTTGTTAAGGGCAGAACCTGCCTCTTAAACATGGTTGATTTCTTTGAAACAGTCACTATGCCATTGACGAGTGGAAGGTGGTCCACACAGCCAACACGGAAGGACTGTGGCTGACCAAGTTTGCAGATGACTGCAAACTGGGCGCCATAATCGACACTCCAGCCGACACAAGCATCCTCCAAAAGGGCCTCATAGAAACAGACAACTGGAGCCAGAGCCATGGCCTCAACCTAAACGCCAAAAAGTGTATAGTCATCCCCTTTGGCAAAAACAAAGTGCCCACAAATTACCACATAGTTGGTAATCCATTAAGTACAGAAGAAGTAATTAGGGACCTGGGGACCCAAGTTGATAGCAATCTCTCATGTGACAACCACATGGCCAAAGTGGTTAGAAAAACATTTTATATAGCCCACCTAATCATGAAGGGATTCACATCTAGATCAGGGGAGGTCATTGTGCCTCTTTACTCATCCCTCATCAGGCCCATAATTGAGTACAATGCCCCTTTTGGGATGTACCTTACCAGACACCTGCAGCAACTGGAAAGACCCCAAAAGTACCTCACCAAGAGGATCAAAGGGCTCAAACAGCTGCCATATGCTGCCTGGTTAAAGAAACTCCAGCTCTACTCAGTGGCATACCGCCTGCTCAGAGGCGATCTGTGCCTGACGTATAAAGCCATGTCCAACCCGGAATTAACGGACATGCTGCACATCAGAAAATCCAAATCCCATCAAGCTAAGCGCTCGAGAGACTTGAACCTCAGCACTGGAATAAATAGGACATTCTGGAGGGACAGATTCATAACCCAGAGGCTCCCTTCACTGCTTTTCTTGGTTGGTAGGTATGTAGTAGTTGCTGATTTGAGGTATGGAGAGAGTACAAGGAGAAGTGTAGGTAGAAATGAAAGAAAAGAGCAGGACAAGATGACTGTTTGTAGAGAATAGTGTGTAACATTTGAAGTTGTGTTAGCAACAGTAAGTGGGGGAATTCCAGCCAGTTTAGGGATGCAAGGGCTAGGCAGTGGTGTGCATTATATGGAGAGTTAGTGATGAATCTAGCAATCTTATGGTAAGTTTGTTGGAGTTTGTTTAAGGTTGTGCTTTGAATGTTGGTGAACACTGGGGCAGCATAGAGAAGGGAGGGGAGAAGAAGAGCTTGAGCAAGGGAGAGTCTAGCATTTGGAGTTAGGAATTTTTGTTATGATATAGTAAACCTAATTTTTTTTTTATATACATTGGAGAAGGTACATATTAAATTTGAGTTCATTGTCAATGATGAATTCTAGAAGTTTAGAGTAAGCATCAGGTTTAATAATCGTGTTATCAGAGGAAGAAATAGGGGAGGAGGATTTGTGGTGGGAAAGTGAGCGGGGGAGAAATAGTAAGAGTTAGCCACTGTTCAGTAGATAAGGTTTGTTGAGTACGAGTATGAAGCTCAGAGATGTTATCAGAGATTGGGAAGAGGGTTGAATCGTCGGCATACTGGATGAGTGAGGATAGTTTACAAGATGTGTGGAGGTCGTTGGTGAAGATATTGAACAGGAGGGGGTCACAGGATGGAGCCCTGGGGAACCCCTGTTGAGACAGATAAGAATGGAGAAGAGAAAGAGAGCCATTTAACAGACTGCTGCCTACTAGATAAGTAACTTGAGAACCAGGTAAGGGTGGAGGATGATAAATTGAGACTAGCAAGTTTAGATAGTAGTAGGAGATGGGAGACTATCAAATGCTTAGAGAGGTCCAAGAAGAGACAAGAGATACGTTTGTTATCTAAGCCCTCAGCAATGGTATGGGTAAAGGATAGGAGGGCTGTGTTTGGGACTGAAACCAAGCTGTGTGGGTGTGATAAGGTTGTGTTGGAGTAGGTATTTAAGAAGTTGTGAATGAATGCTTTTTAAGGATTTTAGAAAGAGAGGGATAAGATAGCTATAGGACGGTAATTGGATGGGTCTGTGGAGTTGCCACCTTTATGTGGGGGAATATTTCCACAGGGTAGGTACAGTGGATTCCTGAATGGACCTGTTGATTAGAATAGACAATGGGAAAGCTATAGACTCAGCAGCTAGTTTGAGGAAGACAGGAGGTATTTTATCAGTGGATGGGGAGCAGGGTTTGAGCTTTAGCAGAAGAGATCGGATGCAAGAAGCAGGAACATGTTGTAGGGAGAAAGGGTTGCAGTTAGGTGGGTTGAGGAGTAGTATTTCCATTTGATGGTAAGAGAGCCTGAATAGTATTGATAAAAGTGTGTATTTGGGTAGGGACAGGGGTTTGAGGGGCGGCCAGGAGAAATAATTTTATTTATGGTTAACCAGAAATTCTGAGGGTTGGATTTGCTATTTAGTTGATCAGAGTTAAAGAAGGACTTTTTCAAAATTGATTTGTTTCTTAGATTTCTGAGATGTTGATAGTTGTGAAGCAAGGGTAATTGCTTAAATTTGATCCAGGCTTTCAACACTTTCTCTCTCTGGAGCATAAGGAATCTAGTGTCTTTGGAAAGCCAGGGAGCACAGTTATATTTTATTCTAACCTTTCTAGAGGGAGCAAGGGAGTTCAGGGTATTAAAGAAGATGTTATTGATACTATTTACAGTGTCATTTAAAGGAATTTGCTTCAGGAAAGACCAGTCAAGTGGAAGATAGAATATAGTTGAATTCAATTACACTGAAGTTAGAAAGGTTATGGCAGTCTCTATACAGGCTAGGTTTGGGAGGTTGGGAGGTGTATCCAAGGACAGAGGTGGGTGCGATGGTCACTAAGACAGCCTGGTAAAGTAGTGGGGTTTTGAGACAGGTTAGGGGAGTTGGTGAGTATCCAGTCAACTATAGAGCTAGATGTTGTGTTCTTATGGATTTGGGTGGGTGAAGTTATTAGTTGATGGAAACCATGCAGGTTTATACTGAATTGGGGGGAGTTTGTTTTAAATTTGTACCAGTCAAGGTTGACATCTCCTAAGATGAGGGTTTCATACGGTATATTTAGGGTGAACCAGGAAAGAATTTTCTCAAGGTTGGGCAAGTTATTTCCTAGAGGGATATAGACAGAGGCAACAGCTAGTTTTTTGTGAGGGTTACAATGGCAGTTTACAATAAGAAGTTCAGTGGGCTGAAAGTCAGGGATGGGTGTGGCGAAAGGTGAGAGGTTCAGGTGATTTGAATGAAGGATGGCAACACCTCTCCTTTTTTAGGCAATCTGTCAGAGCGACAGACATTATAACCTGGTGGGAGGATTTCATGGTTAGAGAGATGTGACTTAAGCCAGGCTTCTGATAGGCAGAGTACGTGTGGGGTTATATGGGCAATCCAGGCATGTAACTTCAGTGATTTTGTTGGTTAGACTTTGAATATTTAGAGCATACACGGATATGTGTTTAGATACAGTAGAGTTTGGTATAATAGATTAAGGATGGTTGCAGGTAGTAGGAGAAGAGGGGGAGGTAGAGGATAGTGGAGCTATGTGCCTAGGTAGAGGGACTTGGGTTAGGGTGTAAGTCACCTGATGTAAGGTTTTGGTGGGTAAAGACAGTAAAATGCTAGCTAAGTGTAGCTTATGCACTTTGGGTTTAACTTTTTGGGTTGGAGGAAGTATTTCCAGTCTAGTCATTTTTCATAGGTAACAGCTGGGGAGATTGAAAAGAGCTGGGGAGATATCAAAGAAGGATGGTGTAAAATAAATATCTAAGGTATAAGAGGTAGGACAGTATAGTAGTGGTGAAGGAAAGTGTGAATGTTATGAGGTTAGAGAACTTACGAGAAAGAGGAGTGAGGAGATAAGGATGAAGTATTGCATTTTAGAGTGTAATTGGAGTAGGGGAGGCATATGGTAGGAGGAGATCGAGAAAGAAGAGAAATAGAAGTTAGGGAGGAAGTTTTCAGTCAGTAGTAGGTGGGAGAAGGGAAATGGTGTGTACAGGAAATTTTGTATTTGGTAGGTTGACAGGGAGTGTTTGTTCGTGGACAGTAGGGGGAGGAAGGGTTGGAAGTGGATGATATAAAGGAAATTGTAATGGGGTGGGTGGGAATGGGGGTAGGGGGGAAAATGGAGCCTGAGCGTAGCGAGTGCAAACACAGCGAGGCTACAACCACAGAGAAACACTTCATGAAAAAAAAGAGAAAAAAATCTGTTTAAGCAGGTAAGTTTAACAACTGCGTGAGCAGAAATGGGGCCAGCAGAAGCTCAGAGAGAGAGACAGACTGAACAAGTAATTCTGTATGCACTGAGGTAAGGGAGCAGGAATAAAGAAACTGGGGAAAGTCAGAAGGGGTAGGTAGCTGAAGTAGGGATACTTCACAGTAGGAGAGAGACAGGTCAGTGAGCAGTGAGGTTCACCAAACAATAGTGCAGAATCAGAGATCTGAGAAAAGTTGAAGGAAGGCAAGAAGAGTGGGAGAGCAGGATAGGCAGAAGATGGAGAAGAAAACAGGGATCATTCTACAGATGTGCAAGGGAGATTGCCACCACTGGAGCAACAGATTCAGTACAGGTAGCAACTAAAACCTTTTTACAATTAAGCAGGACATACTTAAACAGTCCAAAATTGGAGGAGTACACCCACGAAGGGACTTGACCCAGGTAACTCCAGGTAGGGTGGGTCAAAAGGCTGGTTGAGACAGAGGAGGTAGTTTGCTAACCTAAAAAAAATAAGAAAGAGAATAAAAGGGATACGGAGAATAGTAACTATTGAGAGAGAGAGATAATTCTTAGCTAGTAAATTGGTGAGAACGTAGGGGGCTGTGGAATGTATAGTGTTGTGAAGAATGATAGAGATGGTTGCAGGTGGGGGTAAGACAGAATAAGCATATACAGGAACTTCTGAGTGGTTTACGTGAGGGGAGGGAGTGCCGGTTTGAGTACGAGAGTTGAAAACAATGAGTGGAGAGGAGTAGGGAGATATAGAAGGAATAGGATTTAGGGAGAGAAAAAAAGAGGAGAGACAATGCAGTAAAAAAATAATGGGATACAATTGCCTAGTTTCATGCAGATAAAATACAGTGTAAGATGTATTCAATTCAGCAAGTTTAGACAGATTTATGAGCATTCAACAGTTCAAAACAATGCAATACAGAGTTAAATCAGCAATTTAAAGTTTCATAATGTCCAAACAACTCAGGTTCAAGAATAGTACAAGCAAATGTAGGATGGAATATCTAGTAAAATTACATAACAGCAAACAGTCAAATTTGGCATACAGGGAGAATATACTATGATTTAGGAATAGTGTACACTGAAAAACACAGCTAAAAGCCAGTTTTGGTAGTCACTGATTAAAACCAGGAGATAACACATTATCCAAGGGAACTTTCCACTAGTTAACACGCAATTCCCATGTGGCACATGGCTTCCAGAGGAGTGTTAAACATCTAGCATGCTTAACATAAGGGCACGGCCACTGCAGGCAAATCCTGGCAGTGTAAACACCAGTGGCACAGTGGGACTTAAGACCGGATTAATTGCATGAAATACAAATCTGGGTCAGTGGAATGGCCCACGGATGTAATTAGACAAACATATCAATGTTAACAAAAAGTTCACGATCAATAAGGAGAATGTCTAGTAGAGCTAGGTAGTTTTGTTGTAGAATAATAAGCTACATGAGTGAAACTTGCATAAAAATAATCAAACCATGTTAATTTCACATTTACAAACATTATATGCATAGAACAATGTATGTGATGTATAAATCAATCCAACATTATGAAACTATTCAATTCCTGCCTTCTCTCCGAAAGATTTTTCTGCATGTATTGCTCCCACAATTACAATATTTTTCTATGTAGTTTACTCCTACCCTTTTCTAAAGACCTCAATTCCTATTCTTTTATCTCTATTACAATATTCACTACTTCAAGTAGGTTTGGTTTAGACTTCGATTTCCATTTTCTAGAAACCGCCTTTTTGAAAGCCATCAAAATTAAACTTAAGGCCTTACTATGTCTATTTAATTCAGATTCTGTATTCCAGCTCAAAAAATAATGTCCTTAGTCACACATTTGTTCATCCAGTATTCCTGACACGGTACTCTGTAGGGAATAAGTCTGAAAACTCATTGCACTTTGAAAACATATGCTTCCAGGTACCTCTTTCTTCCCTATTACAACTCCCATGTGTCACCTACATGAAGAAAAATCTTTAGCATCTGCCTGGAGTATAACAGTAGCTATGCAAATACTTAAAGGCAAAAATCGTAAATATTCTACACTTTGTTGCATACTTGGGAGACATACATATGCCCCCCCCCCATTGTTTCTTTCTAAATTGCTTATCTAATCTCTACACAATTTTTTAACCTCCTTTAATTGATTCCTATAGTTAGCATGCAATATTTTATATGCCCTACTAATTATCCTTTTAACAGCAGCTTCTGTTCTAGATTCAAAAAAACCTCAACCAGTGCAAGTCTTTCAATTTGGAATTCCCTGTACCTTTCTCTTTGCCTATACTCTGATACCAATCCCCGATAGGGAAGGCAATCTCTAGCCTGTAGTGCAAACATCTTTGTGGACTCTTCTCATTCTGTTACTTTTCCCTTTCTAATTATTTGCTCTCAATACCTTAGTTCCTTTGACAGCTTCCTCCAGTAAATTCCAGCCCCCTCTTTCCTATTCTCTGTACCCCTAATTGCAGTCATCCTTATAGGCAGAATCTCAGTTCTCCATTCCCTTGTTAGCTTAGTTCTCATTATAACTTTACGAATATATTTTTTCACCCTTTTCATTTCTCCAAATATTTTGGGTTTCTAATACCATAACAGGAATGGACCCTATTCCTAAGTCAAAGTATGATTAAAGTTCATGAAATTAATATTGCTTCAATCTTTGATGTCAGCCAGAAGTGCTCTTCACAGCACCCATGATGTGCCCAGCAATGACTCCTCCTGCAATTCGTACAGAGTTACATGTATTGATAACATATCTAAATACTACTGTAGATTATTTTTTATAAGACCCATTGCTCCTACTACTCTTGGAACTGTCTGGGTATCATTCTTCCACATTGTTCTCGTTTCTGCCCACAAATCCTGATATTTTATGACTTTATGCCTCTCTGTACACAATACACTAAAGTCAATGGGTGTAGTGACTTCAATGATCAATGCTACTTTTGTCTTTTCATGGACCACTATAACTGGTTTTCTCGCATCTATCTTTTGAACTGTTGGTAATGGGCAATCCCATGTGGTGTAGACTCCATCATTTTCTATGATGCCTTGTGGCTCATGTTGCCAGTGTTTTTCAGCCACGTCAACACCATAATGTTTGCACAATGCCAAGTGCAAAAGCCTTGCCACATTATTATGCCTTTCAGTATACTGTCCTTCTGCCATTAGTATGTCACAACCAGCAACAAGATGTGTGACTGCTGCCAATTCTGTTTTACAAAACCTATTTTTGTCCATTTCTCCCACACGTTCAGTGGACTTCGTAAACCAATGTGTACGCAGCCCATTATCCTGGGCCGCCAATATTAATCTTTCATCTTTTGCTTTGAATCTGCTTCTCCTTAACCATTCTTACATTTGATCCTAATCAACATGAGGTTCTTCCAGGAGTTTTCTATATTAGCAACTATATTTATGCATTTTCCCCATGTCTTGCCTTCTTATCTGATCCTTCACCATGCATTATTTCTTTTGTTTTTTGCCACATACAGTTGCTGCCTGATTTTTATCTACTTCTGGTTTGATTTCCATTCCTGATTGATGCTATGCTTCTGCTAGACTAAGCAGAGAAGTTATCTTAGATTTATTCTCCTCATGTTACAAAAAAAAAGAAATTATGTACTCACCATAACATTCCATTCGAGTAGTTCTACTTCATTTGTCTTCAACCTGTGGGATACTAAATCCATATCGAATCCGAACCGGCAACCTTATTAGCATCCGCTCAGAGCTCCAAGCTCCTCCCCTTACCCATAATACACCACCACTACCTTCCAACCCCAGATCGAGTTTGCTGAATCTTATACAGATACCCCGACCTGAAAAAAAAAAACTTGTGACCTATAACTGCAGCCCATAGGTTGTTCATATGCCAAGATCCGGGGGAAGGAGGGAGGGACGGTTGAAGACAAATGAAGTAGAACTACTCAGATGGAACGTTACGGTGAGTACATAAGTTCTTTATCTGAAGTAATTTACTTCATTTGGTCTTCAACCTGTGGGACAGAGTCCCCAGTTACTAAACTCCTGGGTGGCCCTGAGGGAAGGATATTCCGGAGCACTGTGGAACCAAAGGATGCTCTCCTTCTGGAAGTCAAATCCAATTTGTAGTGAGAAATAAATGTATGAGATGAGGACCAAGTAGTTGTAGAACAAATATCATCCAAAGAGACTGTAGACCAAAAGGCCGCACATGTAGCCATGGATCTAGTAGAATGAGCTCTCTCACCTGACCCGGAGGAGACATGCTTCTGTCCTTATAGACCTGAAGGATGCATGAAGAAATCCATCTAGCAATAGTGACCTTGGAGATAGGTTCCCCAAAAAAGGTTTATAGAAGGATACAAACAATTGATCAGATTTAAGGAAATTTTTTGTCCTGTGCAAATAGAATCGTAACTATGAACGTCCAGCAGGTGGAGTTTGTATTCCATCTTGTTAGCAAAATTAGAAAAGAAAACAGGTAAATTGATGGTCAGATTGATATTAACTGGTGATGCCACCTTAGGAAGAAAGGATGGATTGGTCCGAAGGGAAACCCTATTTTTGTGAAAAATCATATAAGGAACCTTAAAACGCTGGCACAATTCAAACTGAGAAACACAAGGAAACTGAAGACTCCGTCTTGTCCACTAATGTTCGTTGACATGGTTGACACAATTTAAAATAAACAAAAAATGTATTTAAAGTAGTATACATCGCTTTTCGTCCCACTAATTTGTGGGACTTCTTTAGACTACAACCAACTATTAAAAGCACTAGATTATATCCTGTACCCGTGGTCACGTGTAAACATTTTGCCATGCTAATAGGCTAACATGTTAGTTCGTAATTTTGAAACAAAGTAAATACTGCTTCACAGTCGGACAAAACCACATCGACCATGCAAACTCTCTATATCCCTGTACAAAGTTAAATATACATAACTACAATACACAAAAAATGATCAATTAAAGCATATGATCAATTAAAACATAAAAGACATGAAAACCAGAAACGCATGAAATACGTTTTCTAACCATGCTATACAATTCTATACAAAATAGGTACTGAATTTATACTCACGATTTACAGATGTTTAAATTTAATGAAAACATGTAAACATATATTGAATGCATGTATTCAATAATTACATTCAAGGGCGTGGCCAAGGATGAACACAGGATAGCAGCAGATTTCTTCAGCTCCACCAATTTCATTACATTGACAGGAATTAATTACTTAAAAAATTAATTCTTGAAGTAATTTTCTTTCTAAATATGTTTGTTTTATATAGTTCTTGAACTATATCTAAAAAAGAAAGGAAATCTTAATAATATTCCTGTCAGAAATTACTTTGGAAATTTTCCTGTCAGTTTATCAGTCTGAAATGAGTTCCAGTAAGACAAATTCTCAAGACTCCAGCATCAAGAAAGAACTTCAGTCTCTGATAATTATAGTCCAGCAACTTACTGCTAAGATGGATAAAATGGATACTAAAATAGACACTTTCATAGAAAAAAACTACAAAACAAATAGACTTGTTACATATGGACCTGCAACAACAGAAGATCCAGATGACAGGCATAGAAGAAGCTGTGAATGACATGGAAAATAGAATACAAGAAGAGGAAATCAACATTGAGTTTCTGCTGAAACAAAATACACATTTACAAACAAAGCTGGATGACCTGGAAAATAGATCTAGGCGCAATAACATTAGGATTTTTGGACTGCCAGAAAACATTGAAGGTAACAATATTACTTCTTTTTTAACAACATGGCTCCCTAAAACTTTAGATTTACCAGAAGCATTCTCTTTTGGTATCGAAAGAGCACATAGATCTATAGCTAATACTAACTCTAACAAAAACTATCCTAGATCAGTTATAGTTAGATTTCTATCATCTTTTGATAAAGAGATGGTTCTTAAATCTGCTTGGGCTAAAGCTCCTGTTAAGATTAATGAAACAACTGTGCGTTTTGACAATGACTATTCTTCCATGGTATTAGCTAAAAGAAATTTCTGCCACTAATAAGGGAGCTTAAAAAAGCACAGTTTAAAACATACCTTCTGTTTCCTGCCAAGCTTAAAATCTTCCTTCCTGATGGTCCTAAAATTTTCGATGACTTAGACTCTGCTTTACTGTTTATCAAAAAAAATAAGATTTTGGAAAAAATAGAAGAAATGGAATGGGCTAGTCCTTCGTTAAAGAGACTGGCAACTGAAACTTCGTGGAAGACTTCAGAGAAGAAGAGACTAAAAAACAAATGATTTGTACTATGTTTTTTTTTTCTCTCTCATCATTTTATTTTATTATTAATCTTTTTAAATATAGTTCCTGCATTTCCAAGAAGCAACAAATATTTTGAAAAAGATTTAATCAAAGTTATTCTCTGTGTGCAAAGAAATGTTTTGTTTCATAACTAGTCAAAATATCTGGAGATTTAATGGCAAGCTGTGATTTAACTTGTTTCTCTTTCTGAAGAGGAAAAATAAGGTCAGTAATTGGATACATTTTTTTTTCCTTTAAAAGTTTATATGTTCTTCAAATGCTATTCCTAATTATACTTTCTTGATTACACTGCTTATGCTTGTTTGTAAATAATCTGTCATGCTTTAACCAATAATAATTAGAACAAATAATAGTAAATAAAACAGTAAGTAACATTCTATTGTATATACTTCTTATAGCTTTCTCTTACATTTTTTTTTTATTTCTGCCTTACACCCTTTTACTTTCTACTCTCTTTTCTTTTCTTTATTAATATATAGAAATGCTTTTGATCATATAGACACAGTAAATAATAAGATTCGCATAGGAGTTGAGTTGGGACAAAAATGTTGAGTTTTGTTACTTATTAATAATTTTGGGCTTGATTTCACTTACATAGAGTCTGTAATAACTTGTAGAATGCATTGTGAAGGTTTTGTCATGTTTAGATGCATTTACACTGCTAAATGAATGTTTGTCACTAGTTTTTAATAAGTTTCCCAAAATGTTGAGAGACAATCTGGGATGTGGGCTGTCTCATGCACAGTGTCCATGAGCTACTTCAAAAGCTTCAACTCTCAGAATTCTCACAGAGAAGCTGAAAGCAGCTGGTCTCACCTTTGACCTAGATATCACACTGACACATCACAGATACAGGAATAGCAGATTAATAATATGTGTAAAAACCTATGTCCCAAACATATACATTACTATAACTCATTTAATTCATCTGATTGACAAGCATAAATAATTTTATAACTCTATACTGGAAGAAATTGTCATGTGATATATTTTAAAGCAGTAGTATAGCATGTTTGTAAAATCTGGTTACTAAAATGTGTTTGCTGTGCATTATTTTGTATAAAGCAGACAGATTTATTGAAGGGACAGCAATGTAAGATGGTGCTCAGTAAAGATACAACTCAGTGAGATCAGATATATATATATATGTATGTGTGTGTGTGTGTGTGTGTGTGTGTGTGTGTGTGTGTGTGTGTATATATATATATATATATATATATATATATATATGTATGTATGTATGTATGTATGTATATATATATATATATATATATATATATATATATATATATGTGTGTGTGTGTGTATGTAGATATGTATATAAATGTTTCTGAGAATCTGCTTAACTATGAAGTATGATTTATAACAATTTCTATGAATACAAGTTAAATAAGAAACAAACTCACTGAAAACAAAAACGGAACACCACTGCAGCCAGAACGATGTAAAAGAAAAGAAACGCAATTTATTTCAAGACCAAAACAGCGTTTTCGCTTCCAGAAAGCCAGAAGCTTCATCAGCAGTTGAAAGGATTAAAACCAAATGCATTTAAAACAAAGTAACTGGCGCTTGTTGACGACATCACCACAAGCGCCACAATGTTGCTTAAAGGGGCAAAGATGAAACTTAAAAGGGCAACAATAACAAGGAGAGCGGGTGAAAACAAATACATAGTATGCCCTGTAAAACTTATATAAAAGAATAAAAACAACACAAACTCAAGGCATATTTGTTCCATTATGAGGAAGAACTGTTTTTTTATCATGAATTCGGGGCTACACGATAGGCTAGGTTTATCTCCTATCTTCACGTATAGGAGGGGTAATAACCTTAAAGATATTTTACAGAGAAATACGAAATGTGATCACTTGACGAGAATAAAGGGCACATCTACTTGTGGGTGTTGCAAATGGTGCAGATACCTGCGAGTAGGTAACTCTTTCATCATTGGGGAGAAGAAATATTTCATCAATCACAAAATTAATTGTAAAACGAAGGCCATAGTATACGTAGCTTTTTGCCAATGCTGCGCAGCTTTCTATGTTGGTAAAACAGATAGACGCTTCTGTGACCGTATATACCAACACATCTACGCTATCAACAATAAGAAAAGCGACAACGCATTGTCAAAACATATTCTTAACAACAGCGGCCACAGCTTCCTGTTTATGGGCATTGATCATATCAGCATGGATATCAGAGGTGGCCCACAACCTCTCATTGTTGAGACTCGTGAGCTCGAATGGCAACTCCAACTGGACGCCTTTTCATTTCCTGGGCTAAACGAAAACTGTAATATTGCTGCTATTCTTAAATATAAGAGCTACCTTAGATAACACTTTTTTACTCTTAGTGGCGTACCAACCTATCCCATTGGTCAACTCCAAGGACAGTGAATAATGTTGCATATATTGCTTTGCTAGGGTTAAGCCCATTGAATGTTCTATTCCATCTATAGTTTAAAGTAATAGCAACTTGAACATATTGATTTCCTTTGATATGTAGCTTTTTTCATATTGCTTGCTCCTGTTAGGTGACCCGATGCAGTAGTACATTTAGTTGCTCTTGTTTATTGATATTTACTATATACAACTTTTAGCTTCACATTTCATTTAGAATGTTTTATTCTTTTATATAAGTTTTACAGGGCATACTATGTATTTGTTTTCACCCGCTCTCCTTGTTATTGTTGCCCTTTTAAGTTTCATCGTTGCCCCTTTAAGCAACATTGTGGCGCTTGTGGTGATGTCGTCAACAAGCGCCAGTTACTTTGTTTTAAATGCATTTGGTTTTAATCCTTTCAACTGCTGATGAAGCTTCTGGCTTTCTGGAAGCGAAAACGCTGTTTTGGTCTTGAAATAAATTGCGTTTCTTTTCTTTTACATCGTTCTGGCTGCAGTGGTGTTCCGTTTTAATTTCTATGAATACAATATTTTATTCTATTGGCAATAATGAGTTTGAGTAAATGCTCATATACAAGCAATTCAAGGGTTTTTTTGGAAGCTGTTAACTGTATTTACATGACAGAAAATAGATGCATCCTAATATATGTAATGTCTGAATCATATTAGCCAAAGTTTTTGATTTAAATGAATGTTAGAACTTATTTTTCTCTCCTCTTGATTTCTAACATCAAGATTATTTGAATGCTATTTGCATACAAGTGTTTTATATTACATGGATGTATATAGTAGTATGAACAGTTTAAAAAAAAAAAAAAGGTTTATTTTAGTTTATATGATGCTGTTTTACCAAAGGTGCAGTCTTGTCTTGCTAGATAATTGAATTGAAAACTGTTAACTTCAGTTAAATATAACTAGTATTAAATTGATAAGGTGGTAGCTGACGTACTGCTGCTTAGGGTAGGGGATTAACTTGAGTGGTAAATACTACTCTAAGTTGAAGTTTACAATTCCAGGCTGGATGCAAGGTTTAATCCTTACATTATTTTCACTTGTTCATTGTTATTTGTATATAGTTTTGACATCCACAATATATTTTGTACATTCATTGTCACTACAAACAAAATTGAATCCTATACGAAATCCCATAAGAGATTCAATAAATACAGCTATATTTAAAGGTACAGCTAAAGGAGGAGATGTAACATTACTTATCTTGTTATTTGTTATTTTGATCATAAGATTCTTAAGTTTTAAAAATGCCAAATGACATCTTTAAAAGGAATTTCTTTAAACATTAATGGATTGAATAATCCATGTAAAAGGGCAAGCCTAATAAGATACATTAATTTACATAAGGCCAACTTAGTCTTCCTACAAGAAACCCATCTCTTGAAAAAAAGATATTGATAAACTGGCCAGAAACAAATATACAGTATTGGTTAGTTCAGAGCACACTCAGAAAAAGAGGAGTGGCTATTTTATGGAATAAAAGTATGTCCATTCCTAAAACCATTAAGTCTTATCAGGATGACAAAGGAATGTTTTGTATGGTTACAATACAAATTAATGGGAAGACTTACACTTTAATTAATGTATACTGGATACCTGGAATTGGTATTAATACAGTGAAACATCATCTTGATAAGATCATATCATTCTCTATAGGAGATATTATTTTAGCTGGTGACTTTAATTGTATACTACATGAAAGTGATACTACCACTATAGGAAAGAGAAGAATTACATCTAATGCAAAACATTTAAAGGATTTTGCTAATTCTTATCATTTGAATGATATTAATAATCAGATAGATTCAAAATCATTACCATACACCTTTTTTCTAACAGATACAAAACTTATTCAAAAATAGATAGGGTCTTTATTTCTAACCAGATGGTAACAGATTTAATTAATTCCAAAATCATTTCATGTCCTATATCTGATCATAATTCAATTGCTTTTGAATTCATGATAAAAATACTCATAATGTTCAGATCAAAAGGATACCAGCATACTTAACTCAACTAAAAGACTATAAAGAATATATACTTTCAGAAGTAAAACATTTTTTAGACATAAATAACACTCCTGAAGTCTCCATTGTTTATGTTTGGGATGCCTTAAAATCATATCTATATGGACAAAGTATCAGATGGTATAATAATAAAAGGAAATCTTGGGATAAGGAATTGTTAGATATTCAAAGTAAATTAGACTCTTATAAACATAATAATAAAGAAAATATTATGGACAAGAAAGTTTGAAGAAATAAACAAACTAAATGAGAAATACAAAGAAATTTTAACTCATAAAGTTAAAATAACTTTAGAGAAATACAAGTTTTTGTCTTATTCAATAAGCCCCAAATACTTACATAGACTTAAAAATAAAACAAAAAGGTTGAATAAACAAAACCATATCAAAGAAATATTTTCTCTAAGGAAAAAGAAGAATGTTTCTGGTATACCAGAAATACTAGATGAATTTAGAAATCACTTTCACAAAATTAACCATAATAATATTAACATGGAACCTAAAGATAAAGGAGTTTATAACCACAAATATGAATAAAAAGCTTAATAAACAGATTAAACTATTGGACAAGAGTATTTCATATACAGAAGTTATTACACAAATAAATAAGCTTAAATCAAACAAAGCACCGGGTAATGATGGTATTATACCAGAGATATATAAAATCCTTTCTAAAAATACATATTCATTAATACATAAGGTTTTTATTTTGGCCCAAACTGAGTTAATAACCCCCCCATCTTGGCAATATACATTTATTTCGCCAATTTTAAAACCTAATAAAGATCCAACTAGATGTTCTTTATATCGGCCCATCTCATTACTTAATGTTGATTATAAAATGTTTATGAATATCTTTGCTGATAGATTGAAGACAATCATTCCCGGCATTATAGATATAGATCAGACAGGCTTCATTGTAAATTGAAATACTTTTGATAATATAAGAAGAACTTTAACATTAATAGATTTTGCAAATAGGAAAAAGAAAGATTTAACACTTATTAGTCTTGATATAAGTTCAGCATTTGATTCAGTAAGTTGGGGCTATCTGTTTACCTTAATGAAGTGCACAAACTTCTCGGATGCATTTGTAAATCTAATTGAACATTTATACAAAGGAACGTTGGCTTATATTAAGGTAGGAACATATGTTTCACAAAAATACCCATTCTTAAAGGTACAAAACAAGGATGTCCACTTTCTCCACTATTATTCACTTTAGTAATGGAGCCTTGGGCTAATTTGATCAGAAACAGTACTGACATAGAGGGTTTTGAAATAGATGAAAATACAACATCCAAAATTCAACTTTTGCAGATGATGTTCTAATTACATCAGCAGGATCTAATTCTTCTATACAGTCTCTATTTGATAACATGATGAATTTTAAAAGTATTTCTGGTTTAATATTCAATGAAGAAAAACTAAAATACTACCTATATATACACGAAAAATATTCTCATTAGTGATTTTACTAAATATGTACCCAATTCAGGTCAGATAACTTATTTAGGTATAATACTATCTAAAGATATTAAATCTATTATATATAATAATTATAATACCCGTTTTCTTAATATACAAAATCTTTTAATACCTGGAATAATATGTTTTTACTATGGAGGAGAGACTTACAATTATTAAAATGATAATATTCCCCAAGATTTTATACTTAATACAATCAATAATACTTCCACCTACAAAAATAATTATCAAGAAACTGAACACACTAATGTTAAATTTCTTATGGGCACCTAATAGACCTAGGATTGCATTAAAGAAACATACTAATAGCTGGTCTCAAGGGGTATTTCTTTTCCAGACTTTAATTTATATACTATCTCTTCTATTGTAAAAGTTATTACTTTATTAATAGATCAGTCATATGTCACAAAATGGAAAGATTATTGGGAGCTAATTAGTATACACTTCATGAAAATCTCCTTAACACATAAAAATATGATTGTAAATAACTCCATGTTATGGTTACTAAAGGAATTTTGTACTTCACCTATTACACCTAAACATATGGTTTGTTACCCATTAAATATTATTATTAGTTATCGTAACTTTATATTCATGCACCCTGAGTATAGGGAATGGAATTTTATTGTATTTCCTATAATGTATACTCAGGGTATGCTTTTGTCATCTACTTCTGAAGGAACTCATTTAGCTATAGATAATGATCTAAAGTACTGGTATCAGTTGATATCTGATAATAAAGTTAAAAATCTAGATTTCTTAAAACAAGAATTTGATCTACGAGAAACTTGCTGGTTAGAGGTTCAGACCTTTAGACAACATCTCATTAATAAAATAGATTTAATGTCTCTAACTGTTAAAGAATCTATTCCAACACTGATTGGTTACTTGATATTAAATTTACAACAAAGTTTCTGATAAAGGTAAACTTTCATACATACATAAAGTTATCAGACAAGAAACTTTTTACAGTGTAGATTCATACTGGAATTATTTCACTTCTATTAATGGGGACCCACCAAATCAACAAGATAAACAATATATATTGGAATCTGCTTATAGAACTACGTCTTCCATTGTCTGGAGACTTTATACATGGAAATTTTTACATAGATCTTTTTATACACCTTTGATGATGAATAAAATAAATAATAAAGATAATCTATGTAAGAGATGTAATGTAGAAATTAATGCTGACTGGGCTCATATGTTTTATGACTGTATAAAATTGAAAGAATACTGGAAGTCAATTAATGAATTTTGCAGGCTCTTTTTACAGATAATTTCATTATTTCTAAATCTCTTATATTATTCAACACACCTGTACCTCAAAGTGTTAAAAAGGTTAAGCTTCCCTTGTTATGGTCTATTCTAGCAGTGGCTAGGAAAATAATAACTAGAAATTGGATTTCAGATACACCTCCTTCGTTCAATTAATTTAAAAATGTTATGAATATAGTGTGCCATATGGAAATAAACACAATTAGGACTAGAACAAACAGAAAAACATCTTATTTTATTGTATGGGATAATTTACAAAATTTGTTAAAAAAATTTTAATTTCAATAGCATGGTATTTTAGTTTAATTAATTGATCTGATTGTAGTGGATATCTTTGTAAATACTTTAGTTGTTTTGTTGAATATTATAATAATACCTATTTTTAATTACTTGTATAAAATTGTTATGATATTTCTCTTATATGTTAAAACAATAAACCTGTTTTGAAAAAAAAAAATAATTACATTCAATACATAAATCAAATAAATAATCAATTTAATCATATATATACCCATACTTTTACAAAATATAATAAATGAAATAAATAAAATATAATAAGTTAAATTAATCAATTACAATAAGCTCTTTAACTTTAAAAATGGTTTTAAACCTACTTATCTGGTTAAACTCTTTAATTTTAAAATACAGTGAATAAAACATGTTTCATTCATTCATTCAGGTCTGGGGGTATGCATGCATTAGCACCTCTCAGCCACTGATTTAGTAGCATTCTTCAACTCAACTTCCAATTTTTTATCATTTACACACACCTTTAATATTGATAGGATTGCCTACCTTGATGTTGATTTATGGAAAGATTATAGGGATAAATCCTTCTGTGCAAAAATTTTCAGGAAGGATACTTTCTCTAATAGTTTTCTACATTATAGTAGCAACCACCCATGGTACCAGAAAAGATCAGTAGTGAAAGGCCAGTTGGTCAGGGCCGCATGGATGGTATCAAGAGATACTGACTTTATGGACAAGAGCCAACTACTGAAAGATATGTTTACCAGACGTGGTTATCCCAGCCAATTTATTTATAAACTTACTGCAGAAGTTATGGATAAGAGAGAGCAAGGGATATACCAACCAATCCTTGGTAGTGTACCACACTTAGGAGTTCAAGACCGGGTTAATATTGAAAACATACCATGGCTTGAAATTTATTACCCCCTTTAGTTTAGACAGTGAAATTATTTCATTTATTATTAAAAAAATTGGCCTTTGATTCAAAGTGACAATGAACGGAGAGGGAAACTACCAGAAACACCAAAGATAGTGTGGAAGAGAGGTAGAAATTTGAAACATATCATGGCAAGTCATGTTCAAGGAGTCCCATGGAGGAAGGGTAAGTTTCAATGTAACATGTGTAGCCAGTGTGCTCATATGGCTACCGGAGAAACCTTTAGTATTAGGAAGAACACCTATAAAGTGAAATATATTTAACTGCCAATCAAAAGGGGTTGTTCATGTAGCACAGTGCCAACAATGTACAACATTCTATTTTGGGAAGACAGATAGGAGACTACATGAGCGGGTCTATGAACACTTGTACTATATTAGGAAAGGTAAACTAAAAAATGTTTTAGCAAAACACACTGCAGAACACCCTGATCATAAATTTCTATTTTTATTTAGAGGTGTAGACTGCATTCATTCAGATGGGAGGGGGGGGGCCCTGACTCAGTCCATTTAGAAGTGTTGGAATTATATTGGCAGCTACATACTAATGCATGCGTACTCCCAGGCCTGAATGAAACATGTTCTATTCACTGTATTTTAAAATTAAAGAGTTTAACCAGATAAGTAGGTTTAAAACCAGTTTTAAAATGAAAGAGCTTGACATCCGCGATGGTGCAGCGGTAGTGTGGTTGCCTCACAGCAAGAGGTTCTCCTGTTCAATTCCTGGCTGGAGTGCGGGGAGTGCCTTCTGTGTGGAGTCTGCATGTCCTCCCCGCGGTTGGGTGGACGTTCAAAAGACATGCGTAAATGGGCGTGCCCTTCGTTAAAGTTGAACGTCAAGTTGGCAATTTGGCGTTTGTGAAATCTACTGCCAATCATTAGCAGACCGAAGTTATGCTGTGGCGACCCCTAACCTGGAAAAACTGAAAGACAAACAACATTGTGATTAATAAATGAAATAAAATATAAGTTAATCATATTTTGTAAAAGTATGGGTGTATATTTTATATATATATATATATATATATATATATATATATATATATATATATATATATATATATATTTATAATATATATACACATACATGTATATAGATGATTAAATTGATCAATTATTTGATTTATGTATTGAATGCAATTATTGAATACATGCATTCAATATATGTTTGCATGTTTTCATTAAATTTAAACATTTGTACATCGTATCAATTCAATACCTATTTTGTATAGAATTGATGAGCATGGTTAGAAAACGTATTTCACGCGTTTCTGGTTTTCATGGCTTTTATGCTTTAAATTGATCATTTCTTATGTGTATTGTAGTTATGTATATTTAACGTTGTACAGTGATAGAGTTTGCATGGTAGATGTGGCTTTATGTCTGACTTTGAAGCAGTATTTACTTTGTTTCAACATGTTGTTAGCCTATCAGCATGGCTAAATGTTTACACATGACCACGGGTACAGGATATAAAGTAGTGTTTTTAATAGTTGCTTTTAATCTGAAGAAGTCCCACAAATTAGTGGGACGAAAAGCGCTTTATACTACTTAAAATAAATTTATTTATTTTAAATTGCGTCAACTGTGTCAACAAACATTAGTGGACAAGACGGAGTCTTCAGTTTCCTTATATACGGAACCTTGACGGACAAGGCCTGCAGTTCTGAAACCCTTTTGGCAGAGGTAATAGCCATCAGAAATGTTGTTTTCCAAGATAAATATTTTAGATCTGTGGTTGCAGCAGGTTCAAAAGGCGGAGCGACCAGAGCTTGAAGAACCCTAGTAAGGTCCCATGGGGGAATGGGATCCTTGACTGGGGGCATAAGAGAAAACTGCCTTTAATAAAGGCTTTAAACAGCCTGGAAGAGGCTAGAGAGGCAGAATTCCCACCCATATGAAAATGAGAAATGGCAGCCAACTGAACCTTGACAGTACAATAACTAGCTCCATGTTGAAAAATATCAGCTAGAAAATCAAGAATGGCAGAAATAGGAGCTGTGAAGGGGTCTAAATGCCTTTGAAAGGCCCAAAAGGAAAAATATTTCAATTTGCTGCGATAAACCTGCTTGGTAGAAGACTTATGAGCAACCACTAAAATAGACCTAACTGAGGAAGATAATCCCAGAGTCTTAGCAGTCACAGGAGCTGGAGCAGCCAAGCTGAGAGCTTCAAACTGTCCAGATTTGGATGAGGAACACCCGAAGGGTGTGAAATCAGATCCTGAATGGGATCCAAGATCCAAGGCGGAGCCAGAAGGTGAGACCAAAGGAAGGGAAACCACACCTGGCGAAGCTAAAATGGGGCAATGAGGATCACTTTATTCCCCAGTCGACGTGCTTTCTGTAGAAACCTCGGAATAAGAGATACCGGAGGGTAAGCATACAAAAATACAGGAGGCCAAGCATGGACTAGAGGATCTCTGGGGGACTCCCCCCAGCAGGGGGTTCAGAGCGAAAAACTCACTGCACATCGAGTTGGAAGGAGATGCAAAGAGATCACAGCAAGGCTGACCCTACTCGAGGAAGATCTGTTCCACTACTGAAAGATTCAGAGACCACTCGTAAGGCATCAGAATAGTCCGACTTAATCTGTCCGCTAGGATGTTGGACCATCCCGGAATGTGCGTTGCAATAAGAAAACAACCGGTGATCGTCCATGCCCACACTCTCATGGCCTCACGACAAAGGGGGTAAGATCTGGTCCCTCCCTGTTTGTTTATATACCAGACCACTGACATGTTGTCTGACTGAACTGCAATAGTTCCCAGAAGAAGAAAGGCATGAAGGGTATGCAACGCTAAAAGGACTGCCTTCATCTCTAGAACATTTATGTGCAAGCTGGCCTCTACAGGGGACCACAGGCCTTGAACTGTCCTGCCAGAACAATGCCCCCCCATCCAAGTTGGGAGGCGTCTGTGGTCACTGTGGCTTGGGCTGGGGCTGCAGCAAAGGGTCGTCTCTCCAAGATATCCAGAGATCACATCCACCATATGAGGGATGACAGACAGACACGACGGAGTTGTATTGGATACAACAATGGAAGTTCCAACAGGGACCATTGTAGGGGCTGTGGTGAGACCAAAAGGTAGGGCTTGAAATTGGTAATGACGGACTCCTAGCCAGAAGGGTAGGAACCACCTGGATCTTCTGTGCATTTTTATGTGATAGTAAGCATCCTGGAGGTCTAACGGGTACATCCAGTCGCTCTCTTGCAGGTACGCATGATGGACTGTAGTGTGACCGTCCGGAACTTCTCTTTGGCAACTGACAGGTTCAGAGAAGATAGGTCCAGAATGGGCCTAGAGTCCCCTGTCTTCTTTGACTCCTAAAAGAAACTGGAGTAGAAGCCCGATCCGGACTGATCTGGGGGGGGGGGACTGTTTTGATGGCTCGTTTTTCTAGCAGCTTGGAAATTTCCTGTGCTGCTGCCTCCCTTTGTGTGGGTGGCACACCTGGGAGGAGTTTGGGAGATTTGGGGGGACCCACAAAGGGGATAGAGTATCCTCTGGATATGATCTGAAGCACCCAACGGTCTGATGTTACAGACTCCCATGCTGCCAGGTACAAGGGACAATCGTCCCCGACTGCCTCCAGAGTAGAGCATTCGGGCCACCCCTCAGGGTTGCTGTCCGGGTCTGCCCGAGAAAGGTTCTCGAGACCCGAAATTCCTAGGACCCCCTCGGCCTCTGGTCCGGCGTCCATTCTGTCCACCTCTGCCTCTGGGGGAAGAGCAGCCCTGAGTGTCCCGGGAATACTGTGACTTCCAGAACCACATCTTTTTTTGCCCTCTCTGGTTCCAGGAAAAAGACCTTTGAAGGTTCAAGAAGCGGATCCCAACAGCAGACATGTCTTCCCGTCCTTCTCACTCTGGACTAATGTCCCTTTGACGGTCTTAACAAAAAGAGTAGAGCCGTCATAAGGGACACTGGCAAAGGATGCCTTGAAAGGTTCCGAAAATTGACAATCTGAGCCAGGCATTGCACCTCATGGACACTCCAGACCCTGCCGCCCTAGCCGCTCCTTCCATAGCATGTGAAAGGAGTCGCATGGATGTGTTGGAGACCGCTTTCAAAGTGCGACATGGACTTAGGAGACTCCGCCAGCTCCTTTAGCAGGTTGCGTTGGAGTTTCAAGACACGGGCCAGGTAGTTCAGCCCCCTAATAGAAAAGTCAGCTGAAGCATAACCCCACTTCCCTAGGCAGTCCATCATCCAGGACTCTTGGTCAGGATGTTGAACCGAGGAACTCTCCTGGGATAGTTCCTTCTTTGTGGCTGCTGCTACCACCATAGTGTCTATGGGGAAGCCCCTTGTTCCATGCTGGCCTATCTGAAGGTGGATTCAAAATCCTGTCAGGCCTTTTGGGAATTGGTTCCATAGTGTCCGGTTCTTTCCATGCCCGCAAAGTGACCAGGTCCACCAAAGGATCTGCGGGAGGGGACACCCAGGAAGTAGATGGGCCTGTGCCGAAAGCCTCCAGGAACACGGACCTGTCAGAAGGTTTGGGGGCAGACCAACCTCCCCACTGGCGAAGGATTTCCATGATGTCTCCAAAGGACACATCCTCAGTAGGTGACTTGGGGGAACCTTCCCCATCATCCAAGACCGTATCCTCAGTGAGGGGACTCAGGGGAGTCCAAGTGCCTCCTCTTGCAAGTATGCTTGCGAGGCACCTCTCTGGTGGAGCTCTCCGGGGGGAACTCGCAAGCCACTTGTTCCTCAGTGGGAATGGTCTGGGGCTACTTGAGCAGACAAAATGATGGGAATCGTAGACAGAGCCGAGGGAGTATGGGCAAAGTCCGAGGGGACAGTCAGGGGTCTCAATCCAGCGGACAGAACCCTTTCTACTACAAATACCAAGGGAGAACAAACCTCCTGTGGAACCAATAAGGAAGCTGGTCTCCCGGGTCAGACGAGAGAATCGGAGCCAGGCCAGAAGTGGATGGAGCTCCGAGGAAGGGAACTTGGCCCAAAGGCGGAGCCGATGAAAAAAGTTCCACTCCCTCGGATCAGACACCCAAGCTCCGGCTCCAAGAGCGGCTTGGATCAGACACGCTCCAGGCAGCTGTTGGCATTGAGGAAGCAGGTACCATCGGCCCCGACGTCCTGACTAAAGCCATCCTCGGATCCGAATAATCCGAACCTGGTGGATGGATCAGAGAAGGAGAAATTGGTTGGAAAAAAGGAAGTGAGCTCCTCCATCCTGAGGGAGAGGGGGCTGGCAAGACCTTCATCTGGATCCGAGTACGAATGAACATCCTCATCATTTTATCCATGTCAACTTCACATAAGGATCGGGTGGACCTCGAGGAGGCCACAGACTCTGACCTTGTAGGTCGGGGCACCGAGGCCCTAGATGTACAGCGTGTCTCCTCTGGCTCCGGGGAAAACCTCGGAGATCAGAGCCAAGGGGAGTCACGGATCCTGTGTGCCTTGACCAGTGATGGGAGGTCTGGAGACCCCTTGCGTTTTTCTCTTTCCTTCTCTCTGCCCCATTTCTGCTCCGCTTCTGCAGGCTTTGGCATGGGAGGTTCAGTCCCAGCCTGGGAGGGAGGAGAAGCCAGGGAAAGAGAAGGAGAGGTGGCCACAGCAGCCGCTGTGACCAAAGCCGAAGATGAAACAACTGCCTAAGAAGAGGGAGGAAGGCCTTTCAGGGCCAACTTAGCCTTCCTGTCTTTGATGGCACATGGGTTAAAACCCGCACATACAGTGCAGTCTGTACTAAGATGGACCACGCCCAAGCACATAACACAAGAGTGTGGCCATCTGCAGGGGATAACTTATGGCCACACTCTGTACATCTTAATTGGCTTATCAGCTATAGAATCAGTGGGAAAAAAAAAACACAAGAAAAAAGTATTTTTTTTCACTGAAACACCCACTCACCACACTCACACACTGAGGGGGGGGGGGAAGCAAACACACTCACAAACTACTCTAAAACTAAGCTAACAACTCTAAAAAATAGAAAACTCGATGCACCAAGCGAGGGGAGGAGAAAGGGCAACCTACACTATCACTTACCTAAAGTTAGAAGAGAAAAAAAAGACTTTCTAAGAGTTTTACACCAACTTACTACCCAGAGCTCTGGAGATCACGACGCTTCAGCTAGCCAAGGCAAATGAGATCTGGGGGTTGGAAGGTAGTGGTGGTGTTTATGTGTAAGGGGAGGAGATTGGAGCTAGGAGCAGATGCTAGTAAGATTGCCGGCTCTGATCTAATACAGATCCGGTATCCCACAGGCTGAAGACCAAATGAAGTAAACTGTGACAGCCGTGCCCTGGCCAAGCAATCAAGGAGCCTCAACCCTCACCACTAACACCAGAGAGGGCATCTCATATAAGAGGAAAGGATAAAAAATACACACAGTAAAGTACAATTTCCCTTAAGTGCACACACAGAGATCACAGTCAGTCTGGGGCTGGTTGCTCTCTTGCTCCCCAGGTCCCCAATAAGACTCCCCACTGGCACAGCTATAGGGTCCAGATGTCAGCCTAGCTGGCAAGCTAACCTCCAGTAACCCTCTCTGTCCAACCAGTGCTTCGTGTCCCTGCTTAAGTAGCTGACACACACACACACACACACACACACACACACACACACACACACACACACACACACACACACACACACATTGAGATAAGTATTTATACAACTTCACAGACACTCCTGGGAAAGGCTGACAGATTCTCCGGCTGTGCCCCTTTACACAGACTATATGGTAGTAATTACTGCCACCACCAGCTAATAATTATCAGCTACCCAAAGGTCCTTAAAAGGGTGTCCAATTATCACTGTGCAATATTATTAACCAATTGGTAAGTGTGACTAAACAGTCAAAGGCTTATTAGAGTGGCTTAGTACGATAAACTCTATAAATATGCAATGTACTCTAGAGCTTACCTTATCTCTACATAAACTAGCCACAGTAGAAAAGGGTTTAAAAATATTTAATAATAAATACTAGAAACACAAGACAATACTACTACACTACAGTGCTATTCAAGAGTTCAAAGATCAAACAGAAACTTAAAACAATACAGTAGGAAAGTTCTGATATAACAGAAAAACACTTGGTCTAATCTTTATAATTCCTTGCTACTTCTAGGAGAAAAGACAGTTCTAACATACTACTTACATAAAGAGAGCATAAGGCAGTGCTGAGTTAGATGTCCAAGATCAAAATGCTTAATAATCTCTGGTTCTCACGGTTTAAATTTCTATTGTAGTTCTGATAAAACAGTACATCATCTTTTTACACTTCCTGGAGTTCCCAGGCTGACACATTAACTACATTTACATTCTTAACATCTCCCTTTTGTTATATCTCTTTTGTTATCTTGCAGCTGGTCAGGAACAGAGCAATAAAAATACATTTGCATGTTTAAGTCTAGCAATTTAACTCTTGGTTAAAACAATAAAAAGAATTTCTTCATCTAGACTATTCAGCACCACTGTTCCCTTGAAAGGGTCACCACATGCTTTTACTGGGTCAGTAGAGAGCACTGTTGCCACATTTTTGTAACAGCATTTCTTTACATTTAAAACAACAAACCTGTAATTTACATTTATATTTACAAATGATAGAATTATGTATCAAATTCTATTTGACTAGGCTGGCAGCCTTCACTCTTCTCTACCAGTCTTCACATAAACTACTTCAGATCTTTCAATATGTTGGGTCTTGTGAGGTCAGCAGATATGTGCATAGTCCCATGATTGCAGACCTATACATGTAATCAATTTCAAGGAGGCCCAAACTTCCTTCAGAAAAGGGAATATATAATACTGGTATGCAATGATTTTTATAAATCATTTGATAAGCATGAAGAATCCTTCTTGTTTTCCTATCTAATCTATCCAACACCTTTTTTGGCCAGTCAATCACTCCTAAATTGAAAGTTAGGACAGAAAACTCAAATTGGTTTATAGCTTGAATTTTGTTCCTAGCTGTCAATGCTGTTTTCAGATTTAATTTTAAGTCTTCTAAAATATTCTTTACTAAGTTTTAGTCACATCTGTTCATGTTTTATTGTTGATCCTTCATCAGTTTGCAAATATTTGTACACTCCCTCTTGCTCAAGTTCTTTTACATCACATTCTTGTCTCAAACTGTTTTCTTGGTGCTGCGGTTTTCTGCTTTAAAGGTTGCTTTTTCACATTGATCAAGAGCAAATGGCATTCTTATATCATCTGAAAAAGTTTTGACTACTTGCAGTTATGCTTTCAAGTCCTCATCTGATGAGCTATACAATTTTAAATCATCAACAAAGAGAAAAGATGAGAAGTCTTTACACTTTGTTGTTTTGTAGAAGCCAAATCATAGCCATGGCCTAATCTGTTAAGTAGACATTTTAATAGGTTAAGGAGAAGGCAGAATAGCAGCAGTGAGAGGGAGTCACCCTGGAATATCCCCCTTTGAATTTTTATCCCTGGAATAATAATTTGCCCTTTATCATGGCTTAATTGCAAAGTGGTTTGCCACTGTTTAGTGGTCACTATAATGTAATCGATCAGTGTAGAGTGTATCTTATACATTTTTAAGCACTCTTTTATCCACGAATGTGGGTACTATTGAATGCTTTTTTGTAGTCCATCTACGCCTTCCACTATGACTTTATTTAACAACAAATGATCCTTTGTTCCATAAGACTTTCTTTTATTGCCCTTTTGTTCAATTGCCATAATTGAGTTTTCTTCTGACTGTAAACTCTGTCGGCATCAATTCTAGTGTATAGCTTATACGTCGTCGGAAGACAGTTATTGGTCTATAATTTTTAGGGTAGCTTGCAGGTTCACTCTTAAGTAGCAGGCATTGTTTTTTTCTGTTGTTAACCAGGCTGGTGTCAGTTCAGGGTGCACATATAAATAGTTCTTACTCATGGCTAAATTCTTGTGCAAAGATGTTAATACTTTTAACTAGAAGTTAGGTACTGCATCTGGGCCTGGAGTTTTACAATTACAAGCTTTTTTTTTTAACTTTGTTTCAATCTCTCTGGCTGTTACTTCATCCCATTTCATATCCTGTATGTTTAAACTTCTTATTATTTTTTTTACTTCTTCTATGCATTTAGCATCTTTGTTATGTTCCACAAGATCTTCATAAATGTTGTTGTGTCTTTTGGCTTTTCCCGGTTAGGGGTCGCCACAGCGGAACTCCGGTCCGCTAATGATTGGTAGTTGATTTTTACATTCCGAGTTACCAGCCCTGACGCACAACCTTCAACGAAGGTACGCCCATTCACGCATGTGTCTACGCAGAAGACGCTCTAGCTGAGAATCGAACTGGACAGCATCAGACTGTGAGGCGACAACGCTACCACAGCACCACCACCGTGGATACAGGATCTTCATAAATACTTCTCTAAAATGCATCCATTTCTTCCTTTTTTGGTGGTCTTTCAATCCCTTTTACCTTGTGTCCCAATTCTCTCTAAAAATGTTTTTGGGTCATCAATAAATTAATTTTGTACTTTTCCTAGATATGTATCTGCATATCTTTATTATTTGTGACACTGCATAAATTCTTATCTGTTATAACATTGCGCATTGCTTTTATGATATTTTTTATTGATCTATTCCCTTTTCTCTTCTGTATGACTTCTTGTTCTCCTTAGAGATCTAAATCAAAAATCCCACTCTATTTCTTGAATATCTGCCCCTACTTCATCATCCCTTTCTACTTTGAATTGTAGCTTTCTGCTAACATTATGTACAAGAGCCTTAACTATGTAGCTCTAAAATATCCCTTCAAATCAAATAAACCTAAACCTCCTTGTTTCTGCTAAAAGGATCAAATTTATCCCACTTGACTTTTGCCTTCTTCCCATTCCAGATAAAATCTTTCAAATCTTTATTATTACCCACAACTTTTTCTCTGTTTGATAAAAATATGACTGACTTCTGTATAAAACTTAAGGGACTAAAACATTTAAATGCTTATATCTTGTTATCCATAACAGCTTCCAGTTTTTCAGTTTTGCATTACAGAATAAATTGCCATAACCGTGTCCTTTTCAAGATATACTCCTAAATACTTTATTTTATCAAGATCCCATAAATATGGGTATTGTTGAACCAATTCATGTGTGGGTACATTGTTAACAGCTATAGCTTACTTTTCTTTTCATTAATTTTATATCAGGAAAAAAAAGCAAGACTGTCTCAGAATGTTCCACAGCACTGAGATGTCCTTTTCTGATTTTATCAGGTAGAAAATATCATCTGCAAATTTTTTTCCTGATTACCATACCAAGTATATCCTTGAATTTCCGAGTCCCTTAATTTCTTTGTCAATGGTTCTAAATATAATGCAAATAACAGAGGGGGAAAGGGCACCCCCTGTCTGGTTCCTCTGTTCAGGTGCAACTTAGATTGGAATTTTCCCACTTGGATTTTTGCCCTGAACCCTCACATATCCTTTTAATTAGCCTCATTACTGTATCAGGAAATGGAAATGCTTCCATTGCCCTACTCATAAAATCCTAGTTTATTCATCTGCTGAATGCTTTTTCTGCATCAAGACCCAACAGCAGCAGCAGTATTTTTTATATTCTGCTTCCATCTGGATCATCATTATTCTATTAATGTTGTCAAATGTCTGTCTCCCCTACAAAAAACCACAACGATTCATGTCTAGCAATTTTGAAAACACCTTTGCCATTCTTTTACCCATTATACACATGCACACTTTTTATAATCACAGTTTAAAATTGGAATAAGCCTATATGACACTGGATCTGATGGGTCTTATCAATTTTTAGGTAATACAGCTAACCACAGCTTTCTTCCAGGATGCTGGTGCTTCTCCTTTTTTTTTAAATCTTGCTAAACAAAGCCTTCCAGAGCTTCACTTTCTTCCTGCCTAGCTTCCAAACTTCCACCAAATACTACCTATTCTTGCAAACTTTCCTGCAGACTGGTTAAACATCACCATTTTTATCTCCTCTCCTGCTATTTTATTTCCTCTCCTGCTATCTTAACTGTTAATTGTTGAGCTTCATTTACGTCTAACCTTGGCATACTTAAGACTTCCATAAAGGTTTCTTTTTAAGCTTTTTCTTGATTTCCCCACTTCACTTCTCTGCTTTATACAGATTTTCATAATGTTTCTAAAATATCTCTAATACCTCTACAGAATCTTGTTTTTTCTTGCTATAAGCTCCCTAAGTTTGGCAACAACTGTTTCTACTTTATATGGCCTAAGTTGTTGTGCCAAAAAGTTTTTGTGCTCTGGAATTATCAAAACAAAAAAAGTTGCTTAACAGCAATCATTTTAAACTACTGCATATTACCCAGGTACTTTCTTATTTCCCCCTTATCGCTCTGCAATTACACCTGTTCTTGTTCTGTGAGATTCCCCTTATTCTGTAATACTTTAATTTTGTCATCCCCTCTAAATAACTCCTATTACTTATAGCCATATCTTGTTTTTATTTATCCCCTATTTTTAAACTCCACTTTCATTTAATCCCACTCACTAGCTATACCTTCTGGAATACTTTCTAACGTTTCTAATAACTCCTGAATAACATCCACTACCCTTTCCTTACAATCCTCTTTTTTAACAGGTGGGTGGGGAAGCACCCATGTCTCAATCTTCACTTCATTATCCTGAATTTTTATTTTAGCAATTATTGGCGTATGACTTGAAATAGTTATTGGATGTGTATCAAAGTTCTCAATTAAATGCACGTGTTCCTGTGAAATATAATTTGTCTAATCTAGCTCAATTATTGTATCTTGGGGAATAATATGTAAATTCTCCCCACATTCCTACTACTGAATTCACACCTTCCATAACAAATATTTTCATAATTTTTTTTCAGAAATCTACCAGCTATGGATATATTTTCCCTTTTACACTCCCAAGATACATCCTTACTGTTGCAAATCCAATTCCAGTCATCACCTATAAGTAATACTCCCTGCTGAAAGCTGATTTTTTTTAAGCTCCATAATAGCATTTTCAGGTGGAATATAAACATGTCTGTATAATCCTCGTCTCTTGCCAATAGCCTTTTATGACTAGAAATGTGCTGTGAAGGCTGCCAGCCTAGCTAGATAGAATTTTGTAGATAATTCTGTCATTTGTAAATATTAATGTAAGCCACATGCTTCTTCTCTTAAATGTAAGAAAATTATGGTAAATGTTGAACTTCAAAAATGTAACCACATTGCACTCTGCTGGAGGAAAGCTAAGTCAAACATTGTATAATTGCTTGATCTCAAAACTCAGAGGCGAGATGTCTGAATGAAGGAATTCTTCCTATTGTTTTGAGACCAGAGTTTATAGCACTGTGTAGTAAGAAGCATTGTCTTCTGTTCATATTATTTATTAAATATTTTTAAACCTTTCAACTGTGGCTGTTTATGTAGAGATAATTTAAGCTCTAGAGTACATTGCATGTACATAGTGATACTGTCCAAGCCACTCCAAATAAGCCTTGCCGTTCATCACACTTCACATTTGGATAATAACATTGCACAGTAATAATTGGACACCCTTTGATAAGGGCCTTATTAGTAGCTGATATTAATGGTTGGTGGCAAGTGATACTACCGTATAGACTGGGCAGACGGAGAATAGCTGGAGAACCTGTGCCAGCCTTCCCCATGAGTGTCTGTGTGTTTGTATATAACTCGTATCTCAAAGTTTGTGTGTCAGCTACTTGGGCAGGGACACAGAGCACAGGTTGGACAGAGAGGTTTTAGCTTGACCACTAGGCTGAGATCTGGACCCTATAGCTGTGCCAGTGGGGAGTCTTATTAGGGATCTGGAGAGAAAGGGAGAAACCAGCCCCAGAATGACTGTGATCTCTTTATGCTCTTAAGGGAAATTGTACTTTACTGTGTGTGTATTTGTTATCCTTCCCAATGTGGATGCCCCTCACTGGTGTTAGTGGTGTGGATTGAGGCTCCTTAATTGCTGGGTTCATGCACGGGCGACAATATTAATTGCAGTGGTGGGATTACCCCCCCCCCCCCCGGAGAACTCAAGCTAGTTTTTCAAGTGACCCTTGAGAAACATTGATTGAGAGGGTTGGGTCTATCCAAGTATACCTTACTCCATTCCCTGTCTTGAGAGCCCATCTGCGTTGGCATTGCTAATCCCACTGCGGTGCTGCACTGACGTATCATGTGCTTGCAACCCTAGGCTCCATCTTAGCAACTTGGCATTTTGCTGGCTGGCTCTGTGTAACCATGTTAGGGGATTGTGGTCTGTAACTACAGTGTATTTTCTTCCATACAGATGAGGCTGAAGTTTCTGCAGTGCCCACACTATGGCTAGACATTCCTTTTCTATACTGCATAGCATTCCTCCCTGGGTTGGAGCCTATGACGGAGATAAACCACTGGGTGCTCTTCTCCCTCTGAAGAAATCTGGCTAAGTACAGTCCCCACCCCATGGTTTGAACCATGCACCTGCACAACAAATTCTTTACTATAATCTGGACTAGCTAACACAGGGGGTCCTCCCAAAGCTTCTTTATGCTTCTGGAATGTCTGCTCACATGCTGGGGTCCACACTACCTTATCTGGCCTGTTTTTCCTGGTCAGGTCTGTGAGGGGAGCAACTATGGTACTATAACTGGGGACAAATTTTCTGTAGTACCCTGCTGCCCCTAAGAATGCCCTTACCTGATTTTTGGTAACAGGTGCAGGCAATGCCTGAATGGCTTCCACTATGGCAGGTTCTGGCCTGATCTGACTACTCTCCACTCTATGTCCCAGGTAGGAGACCTCTGCTATACCCACCTGAAATTGGTTCAGCTTAACGGTCAACCCTGCCCTCCGTAGTCTGCCCAGCACCCCCCTGACATGTTGAAGGTGCTCTTGCCAGGAATGGCTGTAGATGGCAATATCATCTAGATAAGCAAGGGCAAACCCTCCTGCTCCTGCTAGGATGTGATCTACCAGTCTCTGGAAAGTTGCTGTGGTATTTTTCATCCCAAAGGGCATCTCTGTGAACTCATACAAGCCAAAACGAGTCACAAAGGCCGACTTCTCTTTAGCACTGGGAGTCAATGGCACCTGCCAGTAACCCTTGGCAAGATCACTGGTTCTAAGATACTTAGCCCCACCCAGCTGCTCTAGGGTCTCATCTGTCCTAGGCATGGAGCAAGCATCTGACTCTGTGTAACTATTTAATTTCCTGTAGTCCACAGAGAACCTGGTGCTGCCATCCATCTTTGGCACCAGCACCACTGGGGAGGCCCACGGACCGTTGGACTCGAATTACCCCTAGTTCCAACATTTCCTGTCTCTCCTCTCTCAGAGTCTGTTTGACTCTCTCAGCCACCTATAAGGGGCCTGCCAAATAGGCCTTTGGGGTCCTGCATCCATCTGGTGCTGCACCAGGTGGGTGAACCCTGCCCAGTGAATATGTCCCCAAACTCCTGTAACATTGCTTGGACTTCTCAAACTTGGGTAGGAGATAGCTGCTGGGACATTGCTACCCCTTCCACTAAGGTGTCTGTCCAAGCCTCACTTAGGAGATCAGTCACCAGATCTCCCTCAGACTCCGCCTGCAAGCCACTGCAAATACTCAGCACAAGGGCCTCCCTATCATGGTAAGGTTTCATTAGGTTAACATGGTACAACTTGTGACCCTGCTTCCTGCCTAGCAGTTCCACCATGTAGTTAAGATCACTTACCTTTCTTACCACCTTGTAGGGTCCCTCCCAAGCTGTTTGCAGCTTGTTGTGTCTGACAGGAATGAGAACCATTACCTGCTGCCCTACAGTATACTCTCTAGCTTGAGTGTTCCTGTCATACCAGACCTTTTTCTGTTGTTGGGCTTCTGCCAGGTTCTCTTGGTCCAAACCCATGAGTTCCCTAATCCTTGTCCTGAGGTTTAGGACATATGCCACAACAGACTCATTGTGAGGTTCACACTCACCTTTCCCACTCATCATGAATCAAATCTAGAGGTCTCTTCACCGTATGCCCATACAACAACTCAAAGGGTGAAAACCTGTGGATTCCTGGGGAACCTCGCTGTAAGCAAACAGATGGGGAAAATATTTGTCCCACTCTCTCTTAAACTGGTCTGCAAATGCCCGTAGCATGGACTTGAGTGTTAAGTTTAACCTCTCAACAAAACCATTAGTCTGGGGATAGTAGGGGGCTGGTCTTCAGGTGCTTCACCCCAGAGTACTTCCACAGACAAGCCATCAGGTTTGACATGAAATTGGCACCTCTGTCAGTCGGTATTTCTTTTGGGAAACCTACCCTGCTGAAAATCTCTAATAAAGCATTGGCCACCTTTCCTGCCTCAATACAAGATAAAGCCACTGCCCCAAGGTACCTTGCAGCATAATCTAGTACCACTAGGATATACTTTTTCAGTGTGGAACTTGTGGTGCTCTGAGGTCCCACAATATCCAAAGCTACCCTCTGAAATAGCTCCTCAATCACAGGCAAAGGCATCAAAGGAGCTCTCACCTTGTCTCCTGCCTTGCCTACCTTTTGGCATTGCTCACAGGTCCTGCTGTACCCTGTTACATCTCTGGAAATTCAGGCCAACAGAAGTTCTGCATAATATGTCTCTTTGTACGTTTTATAAGACCTGCAAAGAGAATATCATATCATGGGCTATGGCTAGAAGTGCCAGACGGTAGGATCCAAGCACTACCAACTGCTGTATTCTCTCAACTTCTAGCCCTCCCTCAGGGGTCCACTCTCTATACAGTAACCCTTTGTCCCAGTAAACAGATTCCCCCTTCCCTTGAGAATCAGGTCCCTCATTTGCTACCTCTCTCAGTCCTTGCAATGTAGGGTCCAAGAGCTGAGCCTGTCTCAACTATCTCTTTGTAACCTTCCCCAGCTCCCCTTCCACAGGCAGTCTGGTATCCTCTGACAGTGGTGCCTCACTGTCACCCTGGGTGCTACTACTCACCTCTACCTTTGCAGTCACTTTGTCCAAGGGAGCATAAGTACCCACAAGCAGCTGTGGCTCACCTGCAGGCTCACTGCTACAGCATAGCTTCCTCTGTGAAGTAACCACTTCACCAGTCCTGGCTGCAAGTATGTGGTCTGTCTGGGCCTCCCCCAGGCTACCAGACCCACATGCTTGTCTCAAAGCCTGACTGCATGTAACTGCATTAACACAAAGTACTGGCTCATCAAAATCCTTCCCTATCAGGACATCTGCAGAATGGTAGTTTGGGACCCCTGTTGTCTCACGACAACCAACCTATTGGCATTTTGTCTTTCTCACTTACTGGCTCCCTCACCTTTTGCTCCCCACCTTGCCTCTGTGGACATCTGTACACCACATGGCCCCACTGGTTGCATTCAAAACATTTAACCCTAGGCCTGTGACATGTACCTGGACTCGTGGCAGATTCTGTTGGGGCAGTCTGGGCTGCCCACCATGGGTTCCTTTAGACCCATTAGCAGTACTGGGGGTCCCTTTCCTGTGCAGTCTGAAACATAGGAAACTGCAGCTTGAAATTACATACTTCAAGGAATGTATTCAAAGAAGGCATATACCAAAAGGCCTTAGGCAACGAAATTTCCTACAGGCTTCGTGAGGAATTCACCTTTCCCTCTGGAATTATTGCAGTTATTTGCCACACAGGGCTGTGAGTTCCTCGAGTTGCTCATCAAACATTATGAGAGACAGACTGCTGTGCTGAGAAATGATTTAACATTAGAAAATGACATCAAAACAGATGAGAATTTTCCTAGGTACAGGTATAAATTTTCCCGGATTTTCACCAGCATTGACAGTACTTTGGTGAAATTAAAGGAAGTTAAAATGAAAAAAATAATTAAGAGACCAAAGAGACTATAATAATGGGAAGGCCTATCCACCCCCCCCCCCCCCAGAACCTCAGAATGGATATAACAGTGAAAATATGCATTTGGGTGAACAACAAAATAGATCGAACCCTGACACAGACATAAATGAGGAGATGGAAGAGACAAGTTCAGGGCGGAGCACAAGCACCTGTAACACGTAGTGACCGTCTTAGAGACCAACAAAAAAAATGTCAACCAATCAGGTGACCAGGGTTTTCAGAGGGGCAGTATAACTGGCCAAGTGCAACAACAGGGAGGCACAACAACCAAACGACTGCAGAGGAAACAGAATCGGAGACGGCATTAGTTGTAGATCTACAACATGATGATGGAAGGAATGAACCCCGAGAGAGAATAGTACCTACGATTTTGATTCTACTGGGGATTTTAAGATTTACAACTATTTGTCTTTTGATGTCTCAAGTGAATTGATATCTTAGCAAAATGACTATCTTTTGTACCCACTGTACGGGCGGATCTACCTAGGACTTTACTGGACTTGTGAATATTTTTGCACAAGTTAAATATGACTGTTTTGTTGGGCAACAGTGGTTACACTGAAAAAGACTGTAGGGTGAGCAGTATTTTTAATCCACCATTACAAACTACCCTAGCCCTTTTTGAAAAAAATATGTGAGATGGATATCAGGGCAGCTTTAAATGAGCCTATGCATCACCTGATTAGGTCAAATATCACAGACAGTGAGAGAAGCTTTACAACTTTTGAAATTACAGGACATAAGAGTAATAAAACCAGATAAGGGGGGGGTTGATTTTTATGGATGATGATGATGATTATAAGAATAGAGTAAATAACATACTGGAAACCGAAGCTTATATTGGTGCAGCTAAGAAAGAAGTAAATATAGCTTACCAGAGAGTTAAAACAACAACATATTATTTACTTCTGGAAGCTACTATTGATACGGACATAACTAATTATTTAAATATGACAGCAGCTAGGTATCTGGTTATGTTCGGCACACCAAAGATACATAAAGATCTAAGTAACCCACCCCTCAGACCCACTGTGGATGGGAAGGGGTCACTGACCTATGGATGTGCTAAGCTTGCAGACTACAAACTAGAAACATCTGAATGGGAAATCGCAAATATGTTCCGATTCACGGACCTTTTTGGAAACTATTAATAATTTAGAGTTTGTTGAAACCTATAAATTTCTTACTATTGATATGTTTGTGATCTTTATACTGTCATACCCCAGGAATTGGGTATCTCTTGGACTAGAGAATTTTTATTTAAGAAAGGGGTAGATTCTGAGGAAATTGATGTGATCGAATGTTTGTTGGAAATCGTTCTTTCCAACAACTTTATTTTGTTCGACAACTGGTTCTACTTCAAAAAAAATTGGTGTTGCAACAGGCTCACCATGTGGAGGCAGTTTTGTCAATTGTGTCATGGCTCATTGGGACCATGAATTACTTTTTCCAAACCACATGTTTAAAGAAAAGGTCCACTGGTACACAAGACACCTGGATGACATTTTTGTCATCATTAAAGGTGATAAGAGGGTGGCAGATGAATTTGTCAATGAAATTACTACATTAAACTTTTTACGATTTACATCTTCATTTAATATGTTCTCCATCCCCTATTTTAATGTGAGATTAGCCAAGGACAACGTCACTGGGAGATGTATTGCTAACATCTATAGAAAGCCGACATATTCGAACAGCTTCCTACAATATAGCAGTTCTCACCCCAACCACCAGAAACGGTCTGTGCTAAAGGGGCAAATAGTTAGAGCTGCTAGAATGGTGACTTTGGATGATGATTATTATCAAGAATGTGAACTTTTATAACAGATGTTTATTAAGAGGGCATATCCAACAACTTTGGTGGGTGATGTCATTAAGGAAGTCACCAGAAAAAGGGAAGCAGGACATTTTGCAGCAATACTCAGTCAGGGCACTGTAAATGTCAGACATCAAATATCAGGTGTGTCAGCAGTGGATGTCACTATAGGACATAACTTGTCCAATACTGGTTATAATTTGAGCTTCATTACCCCATTTTCGATTGATGCCAGGACACTTAGAAACATTTTGACCAAAAACTGTGCTTTAATAAATGAAGATATTAGAATTAATCAGAAACTGCACGATACACCTAGAATTATTTTCAAATGGGGCTTGAATTTGAAAAATCTACTGCAGTCCAGAAGAAAATCTTACATACAAAACAGGGGTATGAAAAAATGTGGGCACTGCCTCTATTGTAAACATGTAGATGTCACAACAACAACTGTTTAAAATAGGTGGCAAGATTTTTAACATCACTGGGAAAGTACAGTTCTGTACACTTACCATAAATGTAGATGTTCCGAGTTTATTCACTGTTGCAGTCATTACATTTGGGTTATCTGCTTGCAGGTAGCCCACAGCCAGCCTGATTAACAAAGTCTTGGGTCCTGCGTCGGTTGCTGCCCCTTCTTCCATGACATCAGGTCGTCAGGGGTACAAAACATGCAGCCGACGCCATTAGATCAGTTTTTCTTGCCCCAGATGTCAGGTGCCACCCAAATGGGAAGCAATTAAATATAAAAGTACAATGATATACCTCCAACAAAAAAAGCAAATACACCAAAAAGCTTTTAAGTATAGTAAAGGAAAGTAGAGGTATAGCCAAAGAAGTTAGGGGGCTGGAGGGAGGGTAACCAGGACTGCAACAGTGAATACACTCGAGCATCTACATTTATGGTAAGTGTACACAACTGTACTATGTTCTTCGTAAAAGCAAATACACCAAAAAGCTTTTAAGTATTGTAAAGGAAAGTAGAGGTATAGCCAAAAGAAGTTAGGGGGCTGGAGGGAGGGTAACCAGGACTGCAACAGTGAATACACTCAAACATCTACATTTATGGTAAGTGTACACAACTGTACTATGTTCTTCGTGTTTCACTGTTGCAGTCATTACATTTGGGTAGATTCCCAAAGCTATGGTTGGGAGGAGGAATTTAGATAGCATTAGGACCAGCTATAAGGCCCTGCAAGACTGCAGTGGCAAAGCCAGCTCTAGATTTAGAAATAATTGGCAAATGATAATGCTTGGTGAAAGTATGTGCAGAACTCCAGGTAGCAGCTTCTAGGATGTCCCTGGTTGGGACGCCTTTGAGAAAGACTGTAGAGGTAGATGCAGCCCTGCTGGAGTGAGGTTTGATCCCCTGGGGGATAGGCTTTCCATGGTGCTTATAGCAGAAATGAATGCAATGGCTTATCCATTTAGAAATGGTTTGCTTTGAAATAGCCTTCCCCTCTGCCCCTGCAGCAAATGCCACCAATAGTTGTTCAGATTTCCTTTGAGGTTTAGTCCTGTCCAAGTAGAATCTAAGTTGTCTGTGCACATCTAAGGAATGCAGTATCTGTTCCCCTTTGTTCTGTGGATTGGGAAAGAAGGTTGGCAAATTAATGGACTGTTTAAGAGCCACACCTGATACCACCTTGGGCATGAAGGATGGATTGGTTCTGAGGGATACCCTGTCCGCATGAAAGATGATGAAAGGCTCCACTGCCATAAAGGACTGGAATTCAGATACCCTTCTAGCTGAAGTGATTGCTAAAAGGAAAGGTGTTTTCCAAGAAAGAAATTTTAAGTCTGCAATAGTAGCTGGCTCGAAAGGAGATAGAGTGAGTTTCTCCAAAATAAAGTTAAGGCTGGGGTTGGAGCTCTCCTGGGTGGTCTCAAATTTTTGGCCCTTCTGATGAACTGCTTGAGCAGTGGATGAGAGAAGAGGGGAGGTTCTGTGTTATATTGAGTTGAAATGGCTGAGGTTTGGATTTTAATGGAGGAAAAAGACAGACCCTAGTGAAGCATCTCAGTTAAATACTATAAAATCTGAGGTAAATTGGGCGCTGCTATGCTCATCCCTTGAGATTGGTTCCAGGCACAGCATCTTTTCCATTTTTCAGCATAAGATTTTCTAGTACTAGGCCTCCTTGCCTCTAAAATGATATCCATCACAGGTTTACTGAGGGATGGTAAATGAGAGATTAGGTAATTAGCCAGGCTGCAAGGTTCAGTGTTAGAAGCTGAGGGTGCAGAATCTGGTTCTCCTGCTGAGACAACAGGGAAGGAGTCGGAGGCAGGTGCCATGGGAAGAACTGTGACACACTGCGCAGGAGGGGGTACCAGTGTTGGCGTGGCCAGTTTGGAGCAATCAAAATCATCCTTGGTTTGTCCTGTCTGATTTTTAGTAGTACTTTGGAGAGCAGAGGCAGAGGGGGGAAGGCATAGACTGATAGGTTTTTCCAGCTGAAGGACAGAGCATCCACTTTCCAGGCTTGTCCAGCTGAAGGACAGGACATCCACTTTCCAGGCTTGTTTGTGGGGAGTCCTTGTGCAAAATTTGTCCAATTGGTAGTTCTGGGGAGAGGCAAACAGGTCTATATCTGGGCTCCCCCATTTGCTTGTCAACATGTTGAAAATCCTTGGTTCAAGTTTCCACTCGTGTGAGTCCATGCGGTTTCTGCTTAGTCCGTCCTTCAGTGTATTTAATTTTCCTGGCAGGAATTGAGCTTGTAGGTGCACTTGGTAGCTCAAGGCTGTGTTCCACAATGCCATGGCTAGTCTGCAGAGAGGGTAAGAATGTGTACCCCCTGCTTGTTTATGTTCCACATAACAGTGGTGTTGTCCGTCTTTACCATTAGTTGTCCTGGAAGAATGTGGTCCTTGAAGGCTGTCAGTACATTCTGTATAGCTAACATTTCTTTTTGATTGATATGCAGGTGCATTTGACTTGGGTTCCATTTGCCCTGAATGCACTTCCCTGCCAAGTGAGCCCCCCCATGCATAGTCTGATGCGTCTGTTGTTAGGGTTTGGGTGGCAGGGGGTGGTGTGAAAGGTAGTCCCTTGTTTTGGTGGCAGGCCTTTGCCCACCAATGGAACTCTAGGCGTAGGCAAGGTATGACAGGAATCATTGCTGCTAGATCCTGAGAATGTTGACACCATAGGCTTTTTAGATACCACTGTAGTTTCCTCATATGCAGTCTTGCACATGGAATTAGAAGAATGCAGGAGGCCATGAACCCCAAGGCTTGCAGTATTTGTCTTGCAGATAGCAGGGTTTTTGTGGCCACTTGTTTGAAGTAGGTTGTCAAATGAATTTGTTTCTTTGGCATGAGGTAAGCAATTTGGGAAGTTGTATTCAAGCTTGCTCCCAAGAATATAATTTGTAGACAGGGAATAAGGGTGTAATTTCTTTTCATTTATGGTATACCCCAGACAAGTTAGAACCCTTTATACAAAGGCCAGATGATTTAAAAGTATGTCCTGGCTTTCTGCCTGAATTAGACAATCGTCCAGGTATGGGTATATTTGAATATTTCTTTGCCTGCAAAATGCAATAACTGGAGCTAGGCACTTTGTGAATACCATGGGTGCAGTAGATAAGCCAAAGGGCAGTGCAGAGAACTGATAGTGTGTATAGCCTGCTTTGAAGCGTAGGTATCCTCTGCAAGATTCCCCGATTGGGATGTGCAGGTATGCTTCCTTAAATCTAGTGCTGCCAACCAGGCATCTTTACCTAGCATAGGAAGCAACTGGTGAAGAGTCATCATCTTGAATTTTGGAATCCCCAAAAAGGTGTTTAGAGTAGACAGGTTCAGGATAGGCAGCCATGAATTGCCTTTCTGGATACCAGGGAAAAGTCTTGAGTAGAAACCTTGTCCCTTTTCCTATTCTGGTACCAAATGAATAGCCCCCATTCTTAAGAGAGAAAGTACTTGCTTTTGGGCCTCTGCCCACTGATTTGGGGGTAGGTCCGGCCACCTGCTTGGTGTTGGCAATGTGTGGAAGTGAAATTTGTATCTCTGGGACACTATATTTAAAACCCATTTGTCCTGGGTAATGAGTTCCCAGTTCTTTACATGAAGAGCAATATTTCCCCCTAAAGGGGCAGTCAGTTGATAAGTGCTTGGAAATTTTAAAAGGAAGTCATTGATACAGTTTACCATAGGGGGTAGTCTTATTACTCCCAGATTTGAAAGTGGAGGCCTCCCACTGCTTAGACCTGTGTGTCCCCTGGGACTGAAACCTGAGGTTTTTGCTGTGTCTGGGCTTGAGTTGAGAAGACCTGGAAGGGACTGGAAAAGACCAATTCTTAGAGGGCCAGTGTCTACTAAACCTGGGAGGCTGAACTTGTAAGAAATATTTAACAGTTTGCATAGATTTAGCATTATCTTCCATCTTTTTAAGAACTTCTTCAGCCTTGGTGGTCCTGATTTATGGCAGCATCCAACAATTTAGCTTTAACATGATCAGGCAAAGATTGCTCCTTAAGCCAAGCATGCCTTCTGAGCACAGACCCAGTAAAAGCAGCACTGCAAGAGGCCTCTAATGAATCAAAAAGTACAGTTTTGTACCTACCATAAATGTAGATGTCCGAACAGGATAGCATCTGCAGTCCTAACAAATGGGTTGTCCTGTAGTCAGGCAGCCCTTCGATCGGCCGGATTCCAAAGTCTGGGTCTGGCCTCGGCTGGTGTCGCACTTCACCCGACGTCATCTCTGCTGGTCTTCGGGTATAAAGGCATCAGCCGACGCCATTTTCCTCAGTGTTTCTTGCCCCAGATGCCAGTTGCCCTCTTGGAAAGCTAAATTTTGGATAAATGCCAATGTTTCCAAAAAAGTAGAAGTCAAACACAAAAAATAAGCATGTATGTACATATATACAAACAAATACACCATAAGAGATCCACCCCCAGCTAGCTATTAGGAGGGTAAATACCCTAGGAGTACCACAGAGGGGAAGGAGGGTGGGTAATCCTGACTGCAGATGCTATCCTGTTCGGACATCTACATTTATGGTAGGTACAAAACTGTACTATGTCCTTCAAGGATGCATCTGCAGTCCTAACAAATGGGTAGAATACCATAGCCAAACTAGGGAGGAGGAAGAAGAATTATGGTGTAGTTAGGATCCCTTGCAAAACAGCAGTGGCAAAGCCTGCTCGGGATCCAGAGTATAGAGGTAAGTTATAATGCTTGGCAAATGTATGCACGGAGGTCCAAGTAGCCGCCTCAATAATGTCCTTGGTAGCCACTCCTCGTAAGAAAGCTGTGGTAGTGGCTGTAGCCCTTGTAGAATGAGGCCTTATGTTCTGTGGAATTTGCTTTCCATGGTAGGAGTAACAGAATCTTATGCAATTTCCTATCCACTTGGAGATTGTCTGTTTGGAAATTGCTTTTCCTTTCCTTCCTGTTGCATAAGCTACTAGAAGCTGGTCAGTTTTTCTATTGCCCTTGGTTCTGTCCAGGTAGTAGCGCAACTGTCTGTGTACATCCAAGGTATGCAGCAGTCTTTCCCCCCTGTTCTGTGGATTGGGAAAGAAGGTAGGTAGGTGGATTGCCTGGTTTAGAGACACTCTGGATACCACCTTAGGCATAAATGTAGGATTAGTTCTCATGGACACTCTATCTTGATGGAAGATTAGGAAGGGTTGTACTGCCATTAAGGCCTGTAGTTCCAAAACCCTCCTTGCTGAAGTAATTGCCAGTAGGAAAGCAGTTTTCCAGGACAGGTGTTGAAGGTCTGCTGTTGCTGCTGGTTCGAATGGAGGGAGTGTCAATTTTTCTAGCACAAAGTTCAAGTCCCATGCTGGTAATGGAGGTTTCCTGGGAGGTTTTACATTCTTGATTCCTCTGAGGAACTGCCTGAGTAGAGGGTGTGAGAAGACAGGGGGATCGAAGCTGTATTCTGCAGAAATAGCTGATGCATGTATCTTGATGGAGGAATAGGACAGGCCTGTATGGAGAAGCTCTGCCAAATACTCCAGGATGTTGGCAATATCTATCTTTGACACATCTTTTCCTCTTTCAGAACTCCAAATGACAAACCTTTTCCATTTTCCTGCATAGTTCCTTCTTGTTGAAGGTCTGCGGGCCTCAAGGATGATGTCTTTAACCCTTTGGGATAAATCTGGGTTCTTATGTAATGTTCCAGGCAGTCAGTTGTAGAGTTTTCAGGTTTGGATGCATGATGTTGTAGTCGCTCTGAGTTAACATCAAAGGAATCAGGGGTAGTGTCCACGTTCCTCCCAGAGACATGCTCCTCAGCAATGGATACCAATGTTGTCTTGGCCAATTTGGAGCCTATCAGAATTATCCTTGGACGTTCCTCTTTGATTTTCAGTAGTACCTTGTGCATCAAAGGCAGAGGTGGAAATGCATATGCTGTCAGGTCTTTCCAACTGAAGGATAGAGAGTCCACCTTCCAAGCCAGTGGGTGGTATGTCCTTGTGCAGAATTTCTTGATCTGGTGATTGAGTGGGGATGCGAATAGGTCTATTTGTGGCATTCCCCATTTTTTTGTGATGGCCTTGAAGATGTCCGGGTGTAGCATCCATTCGTGAGCATCCGAGGTAGTTCTGCTTAACATGTCTGCTAGGATGTTTTCTTTTCCCGGTACAAATATTGCCTGTAACTGAATGTTGTAGCTCAGAGCCATATTCCATAGGTCCAGAGCCATTCGACATAGGGGGTATGATTGAGTGCCTCCCTGTTTGTTGATGTACCACATGACTGTGGTGTTGTCTGTCCTTTGTCAGTAATTGGCCTTCTTTGAGGAATGGTCTGAAATTCTGGATTGCTAGTTTTACTGCCAGCATTTCTTTTTGATTTATGTGCAGGTGCAGCTGATCTGGAGTCCATAATCCTTGAATGCATTTGTCCAGCATGTGGGCCCCCCAACCTAGGTCTGAGGCATCCGTTGTGATGGTTTGGCTTGCTTGAATGTTGTGGAAGGGCAAACCTGGGTTTGACTGGCATGCTTGAGCCCACCATAGGAACTCTTGTTTCAGGCATGGGATTAGTAGTATTTCGGTTTCTAAGCTGTGCCTGTGTTGAGACCATAAATTCTTTAGGTACCACTGTAGCTTTCTCATATGCAGTCTGGCATGGGGGACCAGGATTATGCATGATGCCATGAAGCCCAAGGCCTGCAGTACTTTCCTTGCTGTTAGTTTGTTCTGCTTTGTTAATGCCAAGAAGTAAAGAGGGAGATGTTCTTGTTTTTCTGCAGTTAGGAATGCCATCTGTTTTACTGTGTCCAATTCTGCACCCAAGAATGTTCTTGTTTGGGATGGTATCAGTCTTGACTTTTTTAAATTGACAGTGTATCCCAGGGCTTGTAGTAAGCAAATGACTCTTTGTAAGTCTTGTGTCAGCTTGCTTTTGTTGTCCGCTTGTATCAGGCAGTCGTCCAGGTATGGATAAATTTGGATTCCGTGTAGCCTGCAATGAGCGATTACTGATGCCAGGCATTTTGTGAATACTCTGGGCGCAGTAGATAAGCCAAAGGGCAATGCTGAGAATTGATAATGCTCTGATCCTGCAAGAAATCTGAGGTATCTTCTGCAATTTGGTCGTATGGGGACGTGCAGGTATGCCTCCTTGAGATCTAGAGTTACCAGCCAACACTCCTTGCCCAGCATGGGAAGAAGTTGCTGTAGGGTCAGCATTTTGAATTTTGGAACAATGATGAATGTGTTTAAAGCGGACAGGTCGAGAATAGGCCTCCAACTTTTCTCTTTTCTTGGTACCAGGAAGAGTCTGGAGTAAAACCCTTTGCCTTGTTCTATAGGTGGTACCCTTTCCACAGCTCTCATCTTTGTTAATTGAGCTATCTGTTTTAGAGCTTCTGTTTTTTGATTTGGTGGTAGGTTTGGCATTCCTCTTGTGTGGAAATGAAACCTGTAGCCTTGGTCTATAGTTTGCAAAATCCACTTGTCTCTTGTGATATAGTGCCAACTTTTTGAAAATAAGGCTAACTTTCCGCCTAAGGGTGCTGCTATTTGTTCCCTGGAAGGCGGTGTCAGAGCCAAGTCACTGTGTTTGTCCTGTTGTAGTGGCAGTGGTTGTGTCTGTGCCTCGTTGGTTATTGCCTTGCCACTGGCGTCCTCTGTAGGCACCTCCTCTGGATTGATTTCTGCCTCTGGAACGTCTATTCCTGCCTCTCTGAGATTTAGAGGAGTCTGGAAAGGACCAATTTTTGGAAGGCCAGTTCCTGCTAAACCTTGGGGGCTGAACCTGTAAGAAATCTTTAACTGTTTGTACAGATTTTGCCTTCTCTTCCATTTTCTTCATTACTTGCTGGGCAGGAGAACCAAATAGACTGACCTTATCCATAGGAGCATCTAATAGTTTTGCTTTAACATGATCCGGCAAGACCTGTTCTTTCAACCATGCATGCCTTCTTATAACTGTGCCAGTCATGGCTGATCTAAATGAAGCCTCCAGTGCATCATAGCCACATTTTAAAGAATGGTTACTAACCTGCTGAATGTTATTCACCATTTCTAAAACATATTTCTTATCTAAGGAATCATCAGAGGACAGTTTCTTAGTTAACTGATCAAGCATAAACTCTTGGTATTGGATCATATGAAACTGACAGTTCATAGCTCTAGCTGAGAGAGTAGCAGAGGTGTATACTTTTTTACTCCATCTCTCTAAGGACCTGGATTCCCTTTCAGAAGGGAGAGGGTTTTCGCTGAGGTCGAAGCTACTGCCTTAGGCCCCTGGGAGATAGTCTCAGGATCTGCAAGGGGAGCCTTGTATAGGTGGTGAGGAGTGTCCGGTACCCTGTAAAACCTATCGGGCTTGGCAGAGGCTGGAGGTAAAGTATCAGGAGCAGTGCAAACATCATTAAATGCATCATCCACAACAGGAAGAACTGGAGGTATAGCTAAGGGCCTATGTTGCGGTAAGTGTAGAAAGGTCCTAAGCCTTTTTCTTGAGTCTGAGAAATCTTGTCCCTGCCATTGGAAATGCTCTCTCATGGCATGTAAGGTTTCCCCAAAGGAAAATTCCTCTGGTGGAGAGGCAGAAGGAATAGATTCTTCAGCATCGGAATCTTCATAAGTAGAAAAAGGAGCCTCTGGATGGTCTGTATTGTCTGAATCATCAGAAGAGTCATCTGAGGACACTGGCTCAGGGGGCTCTGCTCTAGGTCTCTTTTCTGGAGGTTGAGAGGCCCTGTCTGGGTGAGATTGGGATCCCCTTATTAAAGAGATGAGATCCTCTGCCAGAGTAAGCATTTGGGAACTGGAAGTGGGCCTGTGAGAGGGGGGCTTAACAGGCACAGACTTAGCAGTTTTGGCTGCTTTAGCCCTGGCAAAGGCCTTTATAGACATGGCTGCAGGAGGCCTAGCAGCACCACGTGCTGGGGTAGAGACATCCAAAGGGATGGTGTCCGATAATTCTAGAGAAACCACATTAGTAGGCAAAACTTCAGAGGCCGATTCAACTAGGGTAGCAGGAGCCTCGGTAGTAGTCATGGATTCGGCTGAAGATTGACCCGTTTGCTCGGTTTCGGCCGAAACCGAGACACTCACGGTTTGCTTAACCGTGGTTTCGGCCAAAACCGCGGACCGCGAGTGTCAGTCTTTCTTTGCGTTTCTTAACAATTTGAGGTATTTGTTTCCCACAAGTTAAACAGTTATTCACTTTTTCTGACATCGGCTGAGGCAAGAAAGAGTCCCCAACGGGGTACTTAGCTTTTTAGAAGTCTTCGAAGTAGTATTCGGTAGTAGTAATCTCTGGATCTGACCGACCGGCACTTGCGAACAGCTTCTGCTTCGGGCGCCACGCGGCAAGAAAGACTGAGGAAAATGGCGTCGGCTGATGCCTTTATACCCGAAGACCAGCAGAGATGACGTCGGGTGAAGTGCGACACCAGCCGAGGCCAGACCCAGACTTTGGAATCCAGCCGACCGAAGGGCTGCCTGACGACAGGACAACCCATTTGTTAGGACTGCAGATGCATCCTTGAAGGACATCCACATTGCAAAGTATGTTTTCCAACCTGTTCAGCAGAATGCATTAAATCCTGTAATTCTTTATTTTCCACACAGTCAGGAATCAACATAATTTTCTGTTTAAGCAATCCAATAACATGTTGCTGATACTTTAACATATGAAACTGGCAGTTTAAAAGCCCTAATGGCCAACGGTGCAGAAGTGTAAACCTTCTTACCCCATCTATCTAGCGCCCTGGAGTCTCGATCAGAAAGGGTAGGATTTTTAGCAGTAGAAGCCTTAATGCCCTTGGGCCCCTGTGAAATAGTCTCTGGATCCGCAATAGGTTTTTAAAAAGGAACTTGTGTGACTCATGGACCCTGTAGTATCTGTCAGGTTTTCTGGGAGCAGGAGGCAAGGAATCAGGGGCCAAACTAGATTCCGAAAAAGCATCATCAACAATGTCTAGTACAGGAGGAATTGCTAAAGGCCTATGCTGAGGTAGGAGTAAGAAATCCCTTAGCCTCTTTTTTGAATCAGAAAAATCCTGGCTTTCCCAGTGGAAATGCTCCCTTACAGCATGTAAGGTTTCACCAAAAGAAAAATCCTCTGGAGGGGAAGCAGAGGGTCTAGAGTCCTCTGTATCAGAATCCTCATAAGCAGATAAGAGCAAATCCAGATAATCAGAAGAATCAGAATAAACAGAATCTTGGTCAGAAGATTCATAAACAACTTCAGTCCTAGGCCTCTTAGAAGGGGGGGGGGGTTAGCTAACCCTGATTAAAGTTATTAGATCTTCAGCCATTCTTATTTGCTTTTTAGGCATAGAGCCCTGAGCATGTGGCCTGGGCGTCATTTTTTAGGCATGGTTCGAGATTTAGGAACAAGTGAAGAAGGAGGTGTCGGTTTAATATGCAAGTCCGTAGACCTGAATACACCCTCAGAAGCCGGTGCCTGCACAGCGGCTCTGGACCCATCCAAGGTAGAGACATCCGCGGGTTCCATACCTGAAGCATCTCGTGGCATACCAGACTCCGAATGGGTCTCAGTAGAGGCCTGCGAATCAGAAGTAGCGGGTATCAGGAGCTGCAAAAGCGCCTCACTGAGAACTGGCGACTGGCTTAGGAGAAGTGTTGTCGGCAGTTTTGGATCTCGGTGGCCTTCTCTGTCTTTATTCTTTGCGATTTTTCGGAATCCCGGTAGTCGGATGGCTAACTGACAACATTTCTGGATAATTAAATCGAGAACCAAAATATTTAGAGGTGAAGATAGACCAACGATGGATACTGCGCTGATTAAATAAAGCATAAAACCGACAGCAAGGTACGTAGTGGTCAGGGCCTAGGCAAGGAATACAGTACGAATGAAAATCTTTATGAGGTATTTGCTTTCCAGAAGTAATGCAATTATTAACTTTTTCTGACATCGGTAAGGAGCAAGAAAAAGTTTCCCCAACGGGGTACTTAGCTTTAGTTGAAGACTTCGGTTCTTAAACTCGAAAATGAAAATTTCAGGAGTCGGCCGACTAGCACTTGAGAACTGCTTCTGCTTCGGGCACTGCACGGCAAGAAACACTGATGTAATGGCGTCGACTGCATGTTTTATACCCCTGATGACCTGACATCATGGAAGAAGGGACAGCAACCAACACAGGACACAAGACTTTGTTAATCAGGCCGACTGAGGGCTACGTGCAAGCAGATAACCCAAATGTGATGACTGCAAAGAGAAACACAAAGAACATATACACATGTGAAAGAAAAGGTGTAGAGTACTTGGCTCAATGCCAAGTATCCCCAAGTTTCTATACAAGAAAAACAGAATGTTGTCTAAACAATGTATTTATGTACACCAGTATAGTATATCTAAAGCCAATCATACTAATGCCCTGGCTAGACATCTTATAGAGTACCCTGATCACAAATTCCGGTACCTAGTAATTGATCAAGTACAACAAGATGTTAAGGGGAAGCTTGGCCATTAAGGTTAGAGGAGAGAGAATTATTGTGGCAACTCAGACTGAATGCCCAAGCTTCCCCGGGTCTAAATGAATACAGTTCACTAGACAGATAATAAATGTCTTGTGTGTGACTGTATGTTTATTTTTACATTTACACTGAATACTGAATTTTTTATCTTGTATTTTAAAAGCATTTATAATATCGGCATTGACAAGTGAATTTTATGTGGAATGCAGCTTTAAGAATGTCAGGAAGTGATGTCATGGTTACATAGGTTATTTAAACTTGCGTGAATGAATGGTAGATGTCTGAAGAAGTTTACTGATTGTACTAGATGAAAGTGCTAACAATAAATTGGTTTGTTGGAACTATCATCATCTGTTTTTTTGTTTCCTGAAGTTTGTTTTATTATTTGGTTAGTTACTACTGGCATTTTGTCTTTCTCACTTACTGGCTTCCCTCATCTTTTGTTCCCCACCTTGCTTCCATGGACATCTGTATGCCACTTGGCCCCACTTGTTGCATTCAAAATATTTAACCCTAGGTCCTGGATGTGTACCTGGACTAGTGGCTTCCCCTGCTACTGGCAGATTCTGTTGGGGCAGTCTGGGCTGCCCACCATGGGGTTCCTTTAGACCCATGAGCAGTACTGGGGGTCCCTTTCCTGTGCAAGGATGCCCTGCTTGCTATGTATAGGTCTTCCTTTTTACCCCAACTCATCTGAAGAAGCAAATTGTCTATCAGCTAACCAGATCCTCATGTCCTCAGGCAAAGTGCTAAGGGCTTGTTCTCTCACTAAAAGGTTTGCCCAGCCCTTCAAAAGTGGTGACCTGACATCCACTCACCCACCTATGAAAATAAGTGCTCAGTTCAGCAACATATTCATGGGTTTCATAGGTTGGTACTAGGCTATCGGCCCTAGGGCCTATACAAGCCTAGCCATAACAATTCCCTGAATATTTTTTCCCACAATATTTACTTTTCTAGATTCCTGTGAAGTAGGCCGACTGACGTGATCCCAGAGGTGAATTTCCTATCTCCCATCCAATTGTCAAGGCTCCTTTTGAAGAGGGCCAAGGAGGCTCTTTGCTTGACATGTACGGGCAGTCTATTTCAGAGTATGGGGAGTCTCTGGATCAGGATCCTATCCCTCTAGCATGTTTTGTTCATTGTGATGACAAGGCTTAGATCCCTGGAGCGTGTGGCTCTGGGAGATGGACATGCTCCACTTAAAGAAATGCCAAACAGCTCAGGGTTTGACATGGCCTTGTATGTTAAGCAGAGATCGCCTCTGAGAAGATGATATGCCACAAAGTATAGCTGGAGTTTTTTTAGATGGTCAGCATAGGGCATCTGCTTTAGGCCTGTGATTCTTTTAGTGAGGTATTTCTGTGGCCTTCCCAGCTGTTGCAGATGTCTTGTGAGGTATATACCAAATGGGGTATTGTACTCTATAATGGATCTAATGAGGGATGAGTATAGTGGGACAATGACGTCCTTTTTTCTGGATGAAAAGCCCTTAGTGATAGGTGTGCCATATAGGATTTCCTGACTGTTGTGGCAATGTGGTTACCGAAGGTGAGATCACTGCCCACCTGTGTCCCTAAGTCTCTCATCACACTTTAGATGTTTAGTGTACTGCCACCTATGTGGTAATTCATGGGTACATGTTTTTCCCCAAAGGGAAACTATACATTTTGTGGCATTAAGCTTGAGCCCATGGCTCTGGCACCAAGCATCTCTTTCTTTAAAGCCCTTTTGTAGAATACCCACATCATTTAGGGATTCAATAATGGCTCCCAGTTTGCAGTCATCTGCGAACTTTGTTAGCCAGAGTCCCTTAGTGTTGGCCTGTATTTCACAGAAGTAGATGCTAAACAAGAGCGGTCCCAGGACTGAACCCTATGGTACTCCACTTGTCACATGTCTGGAGCTGGATTTGGAGTCAGCTACTCTTACAGTCTGGGTTCTGTCAGTAAGCCAGTTGACAATCCATCGAGTGACGTAGGGATTTATGCCCAGCTCAGTAAGTTTATCTATGATTCCAGAGTGGGGGATGGTGTCAAAGGCCTTGGCAAGGTCCAGATAGGGTGTGTGGACCTCCTTACCCTCGCCCACAGCTCTGGAGACTGAATCGAAGAAGTCAATCAGGTTCAGGAGACAAGATCGGCCCTTTACAAACACAAACTGTGGGGTCCAGTGTTTGAAGGTTGCCAATGTCTTTGTTTATAAGTTCCATGATAATGTGTTACATGCCCTTACAGATCAGGCTCGTCAGTCTGATGGGACGGTAGTTTCTGGGATCCAAGGTGGATCCCCCTTTGTGGAGTGGGATAACTGTAGCTGTGCGCCAGTCAGTGGGCACGAAGCCCGAGGTGAGGCTATGATTAAACATGACACTTAGGTGAGGTGCCAGTTCATTTTGTAGTTCATGTAGTACACAGCCCGGGATGGCATCTGGTCCCATGGATGCTATATTCGTAGCTTTGGAGAGTGTGGTTTCTATCTATGTGGCCATGATTACCGGAATTTGGCAATCTTTTGGTACTGAGATGGCCCCTTTAGGGGGTGAGAGGGGGATGACATTTGTCCTAAATTGATCTGCCAGGATATTGGCAATATTCTTTGGATCAGTATATTTAATGCCATTCTGTTGTAGCTCAGAGCAGATCTGTGCTTTGCCATTTAGATTCTTGACATAACTATAGAATGCCTTGTGGTTGTCTTTGGAATCTTTAGCAATTTTATTTTCGTAACTTGCTTTGTAGGATTTTATGAGGGATCTCAGCTTCTTACTGAGGTTGATAAGGGAGTTTTTGCATCCTGGGATTTTCCTCTTTTCTGCAACAGTTTCTTCCTTCTGTTGTACAGTTTGTTTATGGCAGGTGACCACCAGACTGGTTTCCTTTTTTTGAAAGAGAGTGTGTCTTGGTTCTAGTTGGGATGGCACAATTCATGCACGAGTGGATGTGCTCATACAGTGCCTTAGTGTAGGATTCAGCAGTTGAACTTTCAGCTCCTGTCTGCATGGGTGTCATGAAGTTTGTCACTTCTGACTCGAGTAGCATGAAGTTGGCTTTGGAGAAGTTTTTTTTACAGAGGTTTCCTTACTGGGGGGTGGGGGTGGGATGTGGATGTCAAGGGTGATTAGCTTATAGTCTGACCTGACCAATGACGGGGTGACCACTGGTGTGGAGCATCTATCTCCCATGTTGGTAATGACCAGGTCTAGGATACTGGAGCCCCCGGTGGGACAATGGATTCGTTGATCCAGGGCATTGGAATTTATGAATTCCAAGAACCGTTGGAAAAAGGTGTTGGTACCAGAGTAGATTTTCCCAGTTAATGGCAGGGTAGTCGAAATCACCCAGTATTTGGGTGTTTGGTTGTATCTTAATATTTTCCAGTATGTTTAGAAAGGTGTAGTGGGAATCTTGGGGCATGGTGGGGGATCTGTAGCAAGCTACAATTTGGATTGTAGTCTTACCTAGTGTTAGTTGAACCTGCAGAATTTCAGATGCATTGTGTTGGGCAACTTAGCCTGGAGGAGTGAATATCCTTGGTAAATATGGGCACTCCTCCACCTTTGGTGTTTCTTTCTTTGTTTGGTGGTCAAAAAGTGTGGTAAGAGTTGGAGCCTTGAACCAGGTCTCAGTTACTGCACAGATATCGATGTTCTCCATTTTTGTGCCTCAAGAGACACACACTTTCATCTGCCTTGCGTCTATGCTCACGAAACTTTTTCCTATAAGTTTCAGGTGTTAACTTCAAAAATTCTAACAGACAATTCTTAACAGCATTATAGTTAAAACAGTCAATGTCAGACATTTTGGACAAAATAGTTACAGCTTTACCATGGAGTAAGGGGGTCAGGAACCGTACCCAGAGCCTTTGGTCAACCACATACTGTTTACATACCTTCTCAAACATATGAATGAAACTATCCAAATTATCTCCCTCTTTAAACTGCGGAAGAAATTTACTGACCTTTTGTGCTTCTGGAGTCCAGTTATTCCCTTCCCCATTACCTCCATGACTCTGGCAAAGAGTCAGCATCTCCTTTTCGTACTGCCTCTGCCACTCCTTTTCCACAGCTTTCATTTCCAAATGCCTGGCCTTCAACTACAGTCTCTTTAGCTCCAGAAGGATTTTTAAGTTCTCTGCACAAAGGTTGAGCTATCCATTCCCTGAGTATTGTACATCTCCACGGTCAGTCTGAATGTCCTCCTGGTTGCTGTTTTCTGATGCAGCTGTGACCAAAGCTGCAATTGTGTCTGCCTTAGTCAGGTTTCCCTGCACCAGTCCTTTGGCCTGGCACATCTCAGTCAAATGGCTCCTTGTCAGCTTTCCATACTCCTCTACTGACATGCTTGCCTGCTCTCCCTGACTAAGCTCACAAAAGAAATAAAACAATTGTGATCTGAACTCTGAATATTCACTGCGCAACTGATTTACAGTACAAAAATACCTCCAGTGATCAAGTGATCACTGTACATAAGCTACAGGAATTCACTATCCACACCACTACAAACCAATTAGTATGTGCCAACCAATTAATATGTGGTGTGGATATCCCACCACTGCCAAACAATTAATATGGTACACCCGTGCACCGGCTCAGCAATCAAGGTGCATCAAGCTTGTGCACTGGCCCAGCAATCAAGGCACATCAATCGTCACCATTACCAGTGAGGTGCGTCCACATTGGGAAGGATAACAAATACACATAAAGTAAAGTACAATTTCCCTTAAGAGCACACAGATTACAGTCAGTCTGGGGCTGGTTTCTGCCTTTCTCTCCAGATCCCCAATAAGACTCCAAACTGGTACAGCTATAGGGTCCAGACTTCAGCCTAGTAATCAAGCTAAATCCTCCAGCACCCTCGCTGTCCAACCAGTGCTTCATGTCCTTGCCCAAGTAGCCGACACATACACTGAGATAAACATTTATATATATATATATATATATATATATATATATATATATATATATGAAATTATATATGATGCCAGGGTAATCCTATGGGCTAGGCTTGTAAAGGTTCCATGGCTATTAGCCTAGTACACACCTATGAACCTATATACAAACACACAGACACTCCTGGGGAAGGCTGGCACAGGTTCTCCAGCTACTCCCCTTCTGCTCAGACTATACGGTAGTACCACTTGCCACCAGCCACTAAATTTCAGCTACTAATAAGGCCCTTATCAAAGGGTACCCAATTATTACTGTGCAATATCATTATCCAAATAAGTGTGACGAACAGCAAGGCTTATTTGGAGTGGCTTGGACAGTATCACTATGTACACGCAATGTACTCTAGAGCTTAAATTATCTCTACATAAAACAGCCACAGTTGAAAGGTTTAAAAATATTTAATAATAAATAATAAGAACACAAGACAATACTTCTTACTACACAGTGCTAGTCAAGAGTTCAGAGATCACAGAGAAATGGTTAAAATACAGTAGAAAAGTTCTGACATCAAAACAGAAAACACCTAGTGTAAACTTGCTATTTTCTATCTATTTCTTAAGAGAAACACTAAAGTCTAAGACCCTACTTACATGCAGACAGAGCAAACCAAGTGCTGGTGAGTGGTCAGTTCTGAAGACTGAAGAAAAATGCCCTCACTCTCTCTCTGTCCTTAAACAGATAACACAGTACCACTGACTCATTTCAGATTACATCATTATTCTCTATTTCCCAGGCTAACAGAAACTCACAGTGTAACAGCCCTTTTGATCTTGCAGCTGGTCAGGAAGCCAGAGCAATAAAAGACATACATGCAAATTCTAGTCATTAACTCTGATCTCAAAACAACAGTAAGAGTTCCTTCATTCAGACATCTCAGCTCAAGAGTTTTGAGATCCAACAATTATACAATGCCTGACTTACCAGCTTTCCTCCAGCAGAGTACAATGTGGTTGTATTTTTGAAGTTTACCATTTACTATAATTTTCTTACATTTAAGAGAACAAGCATGTGGCTTACATTAATATTTACAAACATAATTATCTACAAAATTCTAGCTAGCTAGACTGGCAGCCTTCACATCTGCCATTGTTATTTTTTCCCCTTCACTATCACTATTGAAGCTCCTCTAGCAATTAATACAAGTGCGGCTCTTTTCCTTGGCCATGATATTCTACTGAATATCTATCTTGAAATCCTTTCATACTCGAATCCACATGCTCAGTTCTTTCCAAATGCCTCTCCTGCAGCATTGTTATTTGCAGTTAACATTTAAGTTGCATTCCTTAATATAATTAAATGTTATTTCCCTTTTGTCTGTACCTGTGAGGCCATTCACATTCCAAGATAATATCAACAGTGTCACCATTAAGATAAGAAGTCATTATTCCCACCTATTATATATAACAGCTTTTTCAAACATCTATTTCCAGCTTTTGTAATACATGCACCTACTGTTTGTCAGACTGATCCTTATTACCAACACTGTAACCCGTGTGACACTTTACAAGACTTTTTGTTTTAATGAAAACCCTCAAACAAAAAAAAAAAACACCCCTCCCAAAAAATTGTTAACTTAATGCAAACACATAAAACTATGTACACCCCCAAATAATGAAGCTGAATCCTCTGAATAAGAACAATTGTCCTAAATATCTGCAATCACAGGTCTTAAGCTACAGTTAAGGTTATCGATGCTAAGACACATGTTTATTGCCAGTGCTTCTACTTACACTAATAGGTGTCTGTTTTTTATTTTTATGAAAAACAACTTGCATGCTTTCTGAAAACATTAACTTTTAGCCTTGAAGAAATTTGTATTCTGGGTTTTTATTGCCCTATAACGAGCTTGACTCCATGGAAACATAAGAGAAAAACAATTAAGTCCTCAGCTGCAGGCTTCTAAGGACGAGCTGAAACATTTATTGCTAAAGGAAATTTTTTCATTATATTCAATATTCTTTTATATACTTGTTTCCTCTTAAAACTTATTAGATTTAAGCCAAGTGTCTTAATCCAAACATTCACTTATGTGTAAGACAATATCAGCTCTACATGCATTATGATCTGTGTACTCTTGCACACCACCTCACACCTCAACAACCCAAGATTACAGCCTACTAACTTAAGCATGCGTTTGTCTAGCCTTTTTTCTGTTTTTGCATTGTAATGCCTACATTTCTTAATACTAAGAAGAAATAAAAAAGCATCTGTTTACTTTAGCATCTTTATCACACACAAGAACAAGTAAAATGCTTTACTATAAAACATGCAATTTATATAATGAAAAGTTTCATAGAAATACTGTTAAGAAAACAAACTGTTTTACTTACTTTTTTTCCTTCCTCTTCCCCTCCTCTCAGTATTCTTCCAAACATTAATGACATGAAATGAGGCACATGCCTTTCAGTTCCTTACAAGTTTAATAAAGTCAACAGAAGTCCACTCTTTCTTATACAAACATATTTCATAAATGCGATTGATGCTTTGAAGTCTCACGTTTACTCACTAATTGCCTTGTTGCTGGCCTTCTTCCTGTCAAACTCCAGACTTTCAAAGTACTCCAGATTCTTCTAGTCAACTTCTGCACTTTTTTCCATCTCTCGAGCATTTTCCTTTGGAATAATGAAAATGTTTCACTGGCAAAGTGTCTCTGTGTGCTTTATTATTAGAAGAATGAGAAGCAGAGTTCCCTTCTGCTTGATTGCTCACTTTTTGTTGGACAAACTTATGTATTTCCTCCTTAACCTGTTCTGCATCAAAAAATGGGTTCTCCAGGAAAAAATATTCTGAAGGCAGCTGGATACATCAGCTGGAATCTCAAGCACGACCCTGCAACATTCCCTGATTGCTGAAATAATTTGTCACTTTTCTGCCTCGTGTACAGTGAATAATCATTTTCCGCAGTCTACTGACTCCAACTTTTAATAGTTTCCTCTTTTGTCACAGTTTTGCCAGGATGAACGCTTTCTGCTGGCACCTTTACCAATACAGGCCTTGGTTGCTTTCTTATGGCTAGGTTTGGAGTGTGCACGTGGTGTGCCCTTTGCACAGTGGCATAGGGTACTGACTTGTTGGAACATGGGCTAAATTCTTGGCTAGGCTTGTAAGGGCCTCAGGGCCAATAGCCTAGTGACTTACTATGAATTGACTAGTGCAACTGTCCAGTTATTCATTTGTTGTCTTCATAAAATGACAAGTCTCTTCCTTTTAATTTCTCTGGTACAGCAGAAAATCTCTTTTTCCTGTGTGTTCTGTCCTCTAATTGCACCATTTTTGAAATGGCTCTTCTTGAGCAGTCTAATACTGTCAGCCTTTTCTTCATTTTAACCTCTTATTTTTGCAGTTTCATCAGCTCATCTGGAAAAGCTATTCAAAGCTTCTTCCATTTTTTCCAGCCCTTTGTTATTTGAGGTGATACACTATTTCAATGCTCCTGGCCCTTGTCTTTCATTTTTTTTATCCACACTGGGAAAGTTGAAGTCAACCTGTTGATCAGCGTACAGCCAACTTCGAAAGTCCTAGCATTAGAACCTTCTGATATACAAAGTTAAGCTCTTCGTTTTTACAACCATGTGATGTACACCACATAAAGCACTGGCTGTATTTTCAAAAGGTTTTAGCTTTTCACCTACAGTGATGTCTAGTATGATTAAGTCCTTATTGAAACTAAAGACTTATCTTGGGGCTTAGAATTTAAAATAAACTATGCACGTTTGTTTTTGTTGACTAGGTAAGTCTAACTGGGCAGTGCCTATTTGCTGCAGAGACACAGGAAAAAAGTTTCACAAAATGGCATGAATACATTACTGACAATACACAGGATTAAAGAAAAACAACAGTGTTAACCATAACATTCTGTCTCTACTATCACGCAATTCAAAAAGTCACTTAAATCAAATCTCAGGAAAAACTGCATATGTCCATGTATAACATAATGAGCACTTCATTTCTTATTCCACTTTGCCTCCTTCCTAGTCTACCTACTATAGACATGCTACAAGATAATAAGCTCTAGACTTATAGACTTGTATCCATTTCATGTTTTATTAGGACAGTTGTAACGCATCATTGTTATTATGTACATCTCTCTGTGCTATTATTGTCTGTCTATTTTTGTTATTATTGTATCCAATTGTGGAGCTTTTCTCCCTGGGCCTCCACTGTAAACGGATCTTGTCCAGTTGGACTATCCCGGTTAACAAATGTAAAATAAAAATAAATAAGCCATTTTTGAAAAGCAGTGTTCCCAAGAAGTCAGAGATGCCTTACCCAAGCCACCACCCTTATAATGTGAATACATCAATAAAGATCATACTGGATAATTTTAGGAAAGATGCATGCTTATGAAACAAGACAAGGGAGGAGTGGGGGTTATGGAACTGTCGGAGTATTTAGAAAAGATTAAATGAATGTTAAATGATATTTCTACTTATGAAACTAATCTGAGCAATGACCTAAATGTTGCTTTTACTGACTCAGTGTTACTAGATTTACTTATAAGTGAGAAGACAGAATCTGATGTATATGATTTTTCACATGTGAAACATCTACAACTTGGAGTTCTGCCTAGCATTCCAAAAATAACAAGGATTTCAAATGCCATCTGCCTGCAGTTCACTCATCATTCAACTCAATTTGGTACTTCCAGCCATGCAGACAAATTTTATACAGATGATTTCCTTGTCGGTATTCTGAGCATGATGCTCTATACGCACAGTGAGAAATGTTGTTCCACTGCTTCCTAAAAGTCAGAATCTCTAGTCATTCTTCACCAGAAGACTGGAATTTCCCAAACATCTTGATGAGATTAAGCTGGCATTCTTACCGATCACATGTCACGTAGGACATCTTTAAGGGGTTTTTGCATGACAAACAATATAGGAGCTTGGCAGCTCAAAAGGTTTATAAAGTGGTCTCAGCTAGTTTCTGCAGCATTAAAATTCATTAAACCTAAAACTCAGGCTTTATCCTGAATAGGCATCACATTCAACACTGAAATTTCCACTCAGGTTACCTCTAGCTTGAGTAGGAAATGTCAGGCAAAAGCTAAGCGAGTCACTCCTTTGTCTATTAGGGGCCAGGGTAGACAAGGTACCTTCAGTAGATAAAGTTATAGAGCATTTCAGACACTATTATCAAACAGTGTATACAGATTTAACATATTCAAACTGAACTTGTATATTGAGGCATCACTATCTAGTTGTTCTCCCTACATCGACAGAAGACCCAGTACAATCAATTAAAACTCTATTTCTAAGCAGGAACTAATTCAATCTATCCACAAACCTTTTTTCCTATTTTTGTAGATGGGATTGGAGTGTCATTTCAACAGTGACAATCATCTAGAGCCAAGGTTCATACTGCCGGGTGGCTAGCCCTGTCGCTGTTCATTAATACCTCACACTTGCAAACACACTTGCCACTATGGTCGATTTAGAGTGGCCATCAACATACTGCATGTCTTTGGAATGTGGGTGGAAACCATAGCACATGGAGAAAAGCCCACATAAACACAGGGAGAACATACAAACTCTGCACAGAAGGTGCCTCAGCTGAGAATCAAACAGGAACCTTTTGAAGTGAGGCAACAACGCTTTCCACTGCATCACTAAGCCACCCTACAAACGAGTAACTAATTATGGTTACTAAAATAACAAGGCCTCAGGAAGTGATAGTCTGCCATCTTCCATCCATCTAGTCATCCATCAATCCACAACCCCCTTTTTTCCATTTTTGCACCTGGAGTTGGTGTGTCACATCAACCGTGACCATCATCAGAACTGTATGAATCCACCCCCCGTCTCCTTTCTGCCTCTTCAGGAAAGCATGCATCTCAGCTTTTAAGGTGGGAAATATTCTACCAAATTGGAAAGCCTCAAAGGTTGCAGTTAAAGCGGGCCAGTTTCTATCAGGCTCTTTAGATATCTCTATAGAGGTTAGGCAAGGATCCTTTGGAACCTATTAGTTTTATTTTGGGAAAATAATTCTTAGCTATAACTCTTAAGAAGGTATTATTCCCTCTATGTTATCAAACAGGAAGGAACTTCAGAGTTGGAGGGGTCGCATTGTTTGCAGATGATCTCTTGATCTTAAATGATCCAAAACACATGTTCCCTAAATGCTGGGAGATTCTTCATTTGGGAGATACAGTCAACCTCAAAGTCTATATTTATTTCCCACAACCTTTCCTTACCATCTGATGAAGTAGTACGGTATGACTTCACTCATCATATAAAATATTTAGGCATTCATATAGCATCTACCACAGCAAAGAGAAAGGATTTAAATGTCCAAACCATTCAAAATATAATGGATGAATGCCTGTGGGAATGGAAACAGTAGGGAGTTTTGTTTGAATTAAAGCAGTTTTTCAAAATGATTTTATACCTGCTACAGGGTCTCCCTATGAGGCTCTCCCTCACTCTCCTGCATAAATGTGATAGAAAATTATTAAAAATGTTGTAGTATCCATGTTTCCCCAGAGGTTCACTGAATGTGTACTACATTCTCTCACTTCATGGAGGCATTCATCTCCATAGTCTCTATTTGGCATATCAAGTGCTAATTTTGATATGCCTCTTGCAGATCTTTATTCGTAAGAGGCCCCATCACCCTGGGTAAGAATGACAGTCTATAACATTCCCAACAAGACCATAGATGATTACTAGGCTAACAGCCCCAGGGGTCCTTTTAAGCTCAACCAAGATTCCTAAATGTATCTGACAAGCCTCTGATACCCAGCAGTTGGATAAATCAAAGACTGGTCATCTATTAATGTTGTATGCCATTTCAATAGGACATTTTCGGTACCCTGCCACTATTTGTACTTCAGTACCAAAATGATCTATATTGGGCATCTTTATTTCATTGCCTTGTTTTCCCTTTTAGTTTTCCCATTTGGAAAACACCTTAGGTTTGCTTTGCTTCACCAGGCCTTCCCCTTACCCATCTGGTGGGAAAGCTGTCTCTCACTTACTTTACAAGTACATTTTGGAACATCTGTTAAGACCCTCTCAAAACGTTTAGCTGAATAAACATTGCCAGCCACTCACTGAATTATTATCAACCTTCTTTCCCATTAAGGCATACCTTAGACTGCAAGTAATTGACTCAATAACAGTGCCCTCAGTATATCAGATCATAGCTGGGACATGGGAGGGCTTTCAGGAAGTGAATATAGCTGGTTGATATGCAGTGGTATGTTTCAGCTATTTTTTTCCATTTCTTGCTATCCAAAATACATATTATGATGAAAAGTGATCACATTTGTCAGAGTAAGAACTCTCATATATAACAGCAATCCCTAAAACAATTACCTCTTCTCCAGAAATGGAGCACATCTGCTTGGAAACCTCTTTCTTACTCTACATCTAATATTTTCTCGGTTGCAAACAAATGACCATTTGTTTTGGTGATGCCATTCTAGCGACCTTGTGGCAACGTGGAAGGACCCAGAAAGGGACTGTATCTTATTAATAGATTCTGGAGAGACCTTTGAGGCCAAATGGAAAGAATCTGTCTACTTGCAGAAACCGAGAAAGAGCACTTGGCAATTTATGGATTTGCTACAGGTTTACCAAAATCCATCATTAACACAGTGGTCTTGGTGGCCTAGAAAGCTATTTCAGGACAGCAGAAAAGTTTCTGCTTCAAAACTGTTGGCAAACTGAACACAGAGTTAATCAGTCTAAATGTCAAATTGCCCAGCATAAATAAAAAGAGATGGTTATGTTATGGAATTTGCCTTTAACAGTCACTTTCATGGCATCCAAATATAAAGAGATAATCTAGAGGTCCCAATTCATGCAATCGGATCTTTAGTCATATGGTAGCCCCTACCATTATTTATACACTTTTTTTCCTATTTATAGGATAAGCTTTATAATCTAGGTGAAGCTATTCCTGCTATACTTTATCTCAATCCTTCTCGCTCATTATCTCATGCCAATGTAACGGCTACTCCCTCTACCTAACGTAGCACAAGGTATTTTTCCTTTCTTGTCATTACATGTTAAAGCTTCATAATGCTTTAATAGTTAATATTTAGTCATAATACCATGACAATAAGACTCAAATTATCTATATAAATTGATTTCTTTTTTTTTTTTTCAAAATTTATGTAGCTACTACAAAAAACAGTTGTTAGTCTGTGAACTGCGTTGAATCATAACTGTGTTAAATGGACTATATGTACATGTTCAAACCATCATCTTATTGGTCAATTGTATACAAATTGAAAAATAAAGTCATACAAAAATACACAAGGATGAACTTGGCTCTCCTTTCTGCTGCATTACTTCACACCTCATAGAAATTATAGGGAAGAAAAGAAAAAGGTTATGTGTCTTTTTAAAAGTAGAGACATTAATAATATTGTAAAAAGCAATTGGAAAGTAATAACTGGTAATACTGACTTACTCAAAGTACTAGGTACAGAATCCTATTTTGTGAAAAAGCGGCCCAGAAACTTAAAGCACAGAAACCATACATGTACTAAGTTATAATATTTAAATGTTGTTTGTACAAACATTGTAGGTATAATTTCTGTGGATCCTCTGATTCACACTGAAAATTACAAAGAGGTGGTTGCAGTGAAAGAACATTTTGACTGTGGAAACAAGTTTATTGCATATATGCATCATGCTTAATTGTTTTTATGTGGGAATAAAACAGCATTAAACAAACATATATGACAGAAGACAAAGATGTTTTGCAACATGAGGGTAAAAAATTTTGCAGTACTTGATGTCACTTGTTTACATTTGAGGAGTGCTGATTTTCAGACTATGATGGGAAAAAAGGAGTTGTGTTGGCAAATGGAACTTAATACAGATAATTATCCTGGAATCAATTATAAGATTTATATCAAACATTTAAAAGAGCTCCTCAAGCTAAACTAATTTTGTCCAATGTGAGGCAAGTTAAATCTTTTTTACATAATACAAACAGATGTGCATTTCTCTATGAATTCATTCTGAAGAAGTCAGTTTGCTAAACACTATATGACAAAATTGCTAAATACAAGTTTTTAAGGTTGTATTACTGCTCTGCTTATTATTTTGCTTGCCTTGTTGTTGTTGCTTGTCTTTCAGCTTTTTCCCGGTAAGGGGTTGCCACAGCGGAACTCCAGTCCGCTAATGATTGGCAGTAGATTTTTATGAAAAGCCAAGGTGCCAGCTCAACGCTCAACCTTCGACGAAGGCACGCCCATTTACGCATGCATGTCTTTCGAACGCTACCCAACCGTGGGGAGGACATGCAGACTCCACACAGAAAGCACTCCCAAGCCAAGCCGAAAATCGAACGGGAGAACCTCTTGCTGTGAGGTAACAACGCTACCGCCGTACCACCGTGGCATTCTTGCCTTGTTACCAAAAATAAATTCTGGAGGCACACCTCTCAACTATATGGAATGCCTAGATTTTTTTATTCACATTTTTGTTTTGTTCCTCATAAAAACTGTACTTTTCTGGTGTATCTTGATAACTGAAGCCACTAAACAATGATAAACATGTGAGTTTCTTCATATCCTTCAGAAGAAGCATGTTAATGCAAAATCTGTTATTCTAGCAATTTCTAAGCTTATAACAGCAATATTTAAAAACTGTTTCTTCTCTTGAGCCTTTGCCCCTCATTATTTTTAGCTCTGTCCACAATTCTTGTTCTAAGAAATTGAAGAGGAATGCCTGGAGGTAAAAGTGTTTTTTTGTTTCATTTTTGGGAGAGAGGGTGTTAATATATCCCTGTTGGCAGACTAAATAACAGTCCCTTTTGCTAAGCTCTTGTACCAGTGTATGGGACACAAATGGACCTAATGACAAAGAGAAGGCTGAATGGCTGGCAGGTAGCACAGAGAAAAATGTAAAAAATAATTAAACAGCTCACTGCCCCACAGGACTGCCCTCAGTGGCATTCTTTGCTCCACCTCAGCAGATGGACACTACCTCCACGGTTTGTGTCAAATCTCTCTAAGATCACCCATCCCCTAAAGAATGTTGCACAACTCTCCCAGAGGTTTAACTATTGCCCCCTGAGGAGCTTGTAAGGGGACCCCACAGCAAGTCTCTGCACCTTGTTCTTCTTTATGGCTCCTACAGCCTCCTTTAGTTCTTTATTGGTTATCTCTTGATCTGTCCACTAACAGCATTCTTCTGTCATGGCATCCCTGACCATTTCCCAGCCTTTTTCCTGCTTGTTGGTGAACAACAAAGCGTTCATTTACAGTTTTTCATTTCCCCTACCCTTCCTATATTTTGCTCTTTTCATGTCTGCTGCCAGTCATTCTTCTGTTTCCCCCTGGTTCTCCTTACCTGCTTCGCTGCCTTGTTATTGACCCCCACACCCCTCTTTTTCTGATGAACCTCTGTCCTTCCACAATCTTTCTTTGGGCCTTAGTGCTTCTCATACTTCTTGATGAACCATATTGATTTCTTAATCCTGGCTTTTGCAACCTTCTTTAATCACTTCTTCATACCCCAAACAACATATTTATGATGCTCCAATAGTCTTATTTCTAAGCTTTTTTCCCAAATCACAAGACCCTTGCCTGTGAACATCTTTATCTTAGTTTAGTTGGCGGCAATCTCCCAAGTAAACAAAGACTTTGAATTCTGTAACCATCGCTGAATCACAGCACTGCATGGTCACTGTTAGCCACCCAAGCCCTAAAATGCCCTCACATCCCCACAAAAAAAGTTGAAGATTCTCCTGTTCCTTTTTCCATAATTAACTTTTGTTTGAATTAACACTTCCAGGTCAAAAACCTTAATCAGGAATTTTTATACCCACCCAAGTTACAGATTAAGGTCTTTCATCATAACCACCTTCTTTTCCCCTTTCGACCTCCTATGCCTGTTCTTAAGCAGCCCATTACTCCGGGCATTGGCAGTGTGTGGTGGGTAGAGTATATCAGCGTACCAACTCTTCATTTTGCTCCTGCAAGCTCCATCACTGTAAAGCTGACCTGGCTTTGAGTGGGGGAACGAAGGGTAAAAATACAAATGCAAACATTATGGTGTAGAATTTTAGAAGAGTGGATTATGCTGAGCTGGAGAAAAGAGTGAAAAGTGAGGTGGGAGACAGGAAACTAATTGGGGAAGCAAACAAGTTATGGGAATGGGACAGGGATAGATTACTCAGATTTAAAGACGGAAGTCTGAGGAAAAAGCAAAAACAGAAGACCAATAGTGCTACCTAGATATATACATCCAGCAATTAGGGTAAAGACAAGGCATACAACAGGTAGAAAGGGAACAGTGGATGAGACACAGTATAAGAAACTGAAGGGTAGCAGAAGTGGTGAGAGAAACAGAGATGAAATCCAAAAGGAAGTTTGTAGAAGGCATCAGGAAGGGAAAAAAAGGTTCAAGTATATATTGCAGAAATAAGGATAGGAATGACAGACCTGGCCAGGATGAACAAAGATGGAAGGGAAATCAGAGAAGAATGAGAAACAAAGGCACTGAATTAATGAATACTTGGTTTCGTCTTAAAAGAAAAGAAGGTGAAGCCGACATATCTAGTAGGAGGAGGGAGAATGCACCAAAGAAACCATCTGAAAAGATTGGGAGGAAATGGAAAAGGACCTGACTCCTTAAGGGGGACAAAGCATAAGTACCGAATAAGTTACCTCCAAGATTAGTCAGGAACAGGCTAGTGTACGAACAAAGTCCTTGACAGAGATCATTAACGGATTGCTGTCAAGTGCAGAAACGTTCAGTTCTCCAAGACAACAAGTATTGTAACCTCTTATGGTGCTGGTGGGGGGGGGGGGGTCGAGAGAACACAGGTCTAATAGTCTAACAATCAATCCCAAGGAAAGTTATGAAAGGAATCCTTAGAAGACCGTTATTTCTAAGACATTATCAAACATGAGCTCACATAATGAAAAGCTGTAAATCAAACCTGATCCACTAATATGAACAGGATAAAAAGTAAACTTAACATGGACGCACCATCAGAAATGTTTTGCCTGAAATTCAGTAATGACGGACTCATTCTTACAGATATAGTAAAAAGAAAGAGAGGACGAGTTGGGGGGCAGGACCAAAACTGAGGCTTTGGTCTGTTGCATGGTTGAATTGTAGGATACAGGGGGTTCATGGTGAAAATGAAATCTTCAGGAATAAAGAAAGCGATTAGTAGAGTAATCTTCAATATGTTTGTCTCAAACATACCGGAGATAAAAAAAAGACAAGATAATCCCTTTAGCAATGACACAAAAATAGGTTTTCAGTGAAAAGATGAGTGAAGACTAAGGAAAGATTACAAAATGCTAACCAAATGGGCTGAAAGATGGCAGCAAATGTTCAGTGCAATTAAATGCAAAGTACTGCACTTGGGCCACAAAAAAGAAAATGTGAATTATTAGCTGTGGGGGCCTGAAACACAGCAAAGGACAAGAAAAGAGACAATGTGAATTATTAGCTGTGGGTGTGTGAAAAAGACAGCAAAATGTTAGGAAAAGATCTGGGGTGGTGGGGATTACACCTGCTATGGACCACCATAAGCACAGTGTGGGGGCAGTGGTAGCAGCAAACAGAATGTTAGGGTGTACCCTCAGGGAACAGAATGCAGAAGCAAAATCGTAATACTTCCCACTCTAAAGAGCCCAGGTGAGGCCACACATTGAATACTGCATGCAGTTCTGAAGACCGTGCTTACTTTTTTCCAGTCTTCCCTCTGGTTTTGTTCCTCCACTGGGATTACCTCAAAGTCTTGCTCTCCCCAAACTCTTCCTTTCACTTCCCTTCCCCTCATCATCATCATCTCTCTCTCAGGTTCCTGCCTTCCACTAGACATGAGACACTATTTCCCCTTCTCTCCTGACTAGCCACATCAGTCTTTCCTACCTCCCACATTTCCTTCTGAAGTTTTCCTATTCTCCAGTCTGCAACACATTCACTTCTTTCCCAGGGTTCATCCAAGCTTCTTCTCTGCAGTCTGAACATCTGTTTAATTTTCCACCTCCTCCAACCTAAACCACTGCCATCCCCCTGTCTCATTCATTTGTTCTACTGGATCCTCTCTTCTTCTGTTTGATGAAAGTCTATCTACATCAAGTTATCCACTTTTCTCTTCTCCTTTCATCACGCTACAGGTCTAGGTTGTGCTTACCTGGGTAACAGACTAACTTAGCTTCACACAGATGGGAAACCTGTTCCACAGGAGGACCTGTCTCCGGAACACATCTGTCTCTCCAGCATGATGTTCTGTTTTACATCACAGACAAAATTCAGGTCCACAGACTTGTACTTCTGTTATTCTTTGACTTAAAAATATATAGGAGATTCACAAGTGTGGGGTTTGTTGACACCTTGTAAGCCAGGCATAGATCCCCCCGAGCAGTCTATAGGAGACTGAGTAGAAGGAAAAGGTTTTAAGATGCTCTGCATAAGACTGGTTTGTTACACCTTATATTCCTTTTGTAAGGAACCTCTGAGGTCACTATAGTTGCTGCATATGCCTGGTCAGGTACATACCAAAGGGAGCTCTGTACCATATGATTGTCTCACTGTACTCTGCCCTTATCAGACCAATGACCTCTTTGGACCTAGATGCCATGTCCCTACTTATAAGATAAGCAACATGAAAGGATACCCTCACTACTGTGGCCATGTGGTGGTCAAAAGGTAGGGCTACTGTTTTATGTGCGACTCCAGATCCCTGACCACTTTTCAATAGGGAAATCATTCAGGGTTTGATTTAAAAACAAATATATGCAAATCTATAAAGCCTCAGACATCCTAGGGGAGAAGGTTAACTGTCAGGAAAACACTCTTTAAAATGAATAAAACAAAAGGAACAGCTGCGGACTGAGGAATATTCAACTGTAACAAATTATAAAACATTTTGCTGGGGAATAGGAACTTCATTCTGACCCCACTGAAAAGGCACTTTCATTTTACATAAAGTTTCAGAAAAAGAAAGGTATTCTGTGGGGAAATCTAGAGAGACACTTTCCTCAGAATTAGAATCTTTAAATTGTACACAAGATCCTGAAGCAAAACATTCACCCTCCAATCCCTGCTCTTCCAAATGAAAATCAGAAAGAGAATGACCACTTTTCATTTTCTTCTTCTTTTTTTTTTTTTTTTTACTGAAGAGGAAGTAAAGAAAAAAAGCAGAAATCAACTCCCAAGGAAATCCTAACAAATCGAAGCAGGAGAAGCCAATATTTTGTTTTCTTTTCCTGGAAACTCCCATGAAAATGGCTGACCTTAAATAGGCACACTATTCTGGGTCTCAAGGTCCTCTTCCCAGCTTTGTTGCAGGCTTCACATCTCTTCCTTTTAGATCAACAACAGTGGTTCTCCCCTGCCCACAGACAGCGTACCTCTCCCCTAGTTCTTTGTGGATGTGGGTGCTACAACTTGAGGGACAAGGAAAAAAATACTGAACGTTCCAAGGAACCCACTGGCAGCAGAAGCAAAACTGGAGCTGCCTGACCCCCCATCTGCAAGAAAACGAAAATTGTCAGGGAGTCTTTGGGTACGAAAGAACCAATGAGACTAGCAACTGCTCCACAGGTCTAGCTGCAAAGTAAGCCTCAAAGATCGTTAGAGCCTGTACGTCCGTAAACTCAGTGTCAGAAGTGGCTTTCAGGTATTAAAACACATCCAGACAGTCCCCAAAAGCACCAAGTAATGGCCCAACATACAAATTCTATAAAATATTAGAAAATTTAAAAAACAGATTTATACCCAATTTGTTTCCATAAGCATTCACACTAACAAAATATCTTGGTACAGAACGACAACCCAAACAAAATGTTTCCCAGCATACAGACTTATCTGCCTAGCCTTGTAGAAGTGCTAGCTGACAGTTCCATGAAGTCCAAAGGAAAAGTGCACTTTTGTCTAGCCTTGAAGGATTGCTAGTTGACAGTTCCATGAAGCCCACAGAAGGACTGCACTTCTGCCTAGCCTTGAAGGATCACTAGCTGACAAGTTCCATGAAGCCCACAAGAGGAGAGCACATCTGCAGCAAGAAAGCTCTGAAGTTTTTGGTGCTCCAATTGCCTTTTAGCTCCTGGCAGTTAGAGTGTATGGAAGGTGCTCTTTAGCTCTGACAGGCTGGCAAGTTGGTCATATCCTTGGCAGGATATTATCTTAGTAGTGATCTAGTGATGAACATAAACCCTTTCATAGCTATTTGCTGCAAGAACTCAAGAGCTACACGTTGCTTGACTGGTGAATATGGCTCAACAAGTAGAGCCTGTCAAGGAATTTTTGATTAATCACAGTTTTATGAATATGTGTAAACTTTACATTAGATATTTGGATGACATCTTTGTTGTATGGGATGATAGTAAAGAAAGGATAGCAGCTTTATGAAGTAATTTAATTCCACTACTGATTTTTTGCAATTTACATATGAAGTTGATGATGTTAATATAGTCTATTTAAATATTTGTGCATGTAAGATGTCATTAATAGGTTTACATCTTGTATTTTTTGAAAACCTACCTATTTGAACGCCTTTCTTGCATTTTGCTAGTCTCCATCCTTATATGTGGAAGAAGGCAGTTGTTAAAGGGCAGTTTGTGAGGGCAGCTCAATTGGTTACACTTGACAGTGATTTCTGGGATGAATGTATGCTCCTGAAGGGGATTACCAGATTACTTTATTTAAAATCTTATGTATGAGGCTATTAACAAGAGAGTGTGGACATTTTACCCCTATCTTAAATTCCCAGTTCAAAGAAAAAATAAGTATAATGCAAGTACAAAATCCTGTTATAGGCAGTGGTAATAGTAATAACAACAAACTTTATAAAAAATTAATTTATCAATATGTATAGTGCATATAGTCAGTTTATAAGGTGTATTTTACAGAAAAATTGGTCTATTATAAAAGATGACAGGCAGATTAAACAAAAGATTAGTGAAAAAACACTTGTGGTATATAAAAGGATTAAGAATATGAAAAACATACTGGATGAGTTTTCAAGACCCATTAATATTAATAAGAAGTTCAACATGGGCAAATGTGGGAGATGTTCTTATTGTTTATCCTCAAAGATAAATTTACAGTTTGTTATTAATTCCGATTTATTTAGAATTTCAATGAGTTTTAATTGTGATACATCAGGGGTGGTTTACGTTGCTCTATGTCAGCCATGCCCCGGATTTTATATAGGTAAAACTGAAAGAAAGATGAAGGAAAGTGTGTGTGAACATCTACACAATATTAAGAAAAAGAAAAAAACTAATGCACTCTCAAAGCATGTTCTAAATGTTCTGGGACCCCTAGTGTAAGAGGATGGCCTTGGTCTCTTAGAGAAGAGCGAGCTTTACTGGCAGCTCCAGTTTAACGCTGAGAGTCTGCCAGGATTAAATGAGCAAACCTCAACTGCTTGTCTATTGAAATTAAAGGCATTAGCTGGATGAATGGATCAAAGTATTTATTCTTTTTATGAATGTTCTAGTTGTTTTGACCATATATAGATAGAGTTGTATGTGCGCAATGTTTTTTTCAAGTGTTGAGTTCTTGTACAAGTGGTTTATGCTCCTTTAAATCTGGCTTTTAGATGGGGGCTTGGCTGTCACATGGTATGTTTCATTAATCTCATTATTTTGAAAACTTTATATAAGCCTTGACTTAACGGAATTGTTTTATCTGAGGAAGTTTTAGATGTTCTAAGACAAAAGTGCTAATCTTGGTTTATCTGAAATAAAATCCGTTCCTGCTTCCAGAATTTGTGTGTGGATTACTAGTTCTTAAAAAAGTGTTGAACAACATTCCACCTGGTACCCTTCCTGCATCTATCTGCTCTTTGCTTTTACAAATTCAGCTATTTAAAGCCACCTCATACCAACTACTCTGCCTGGACTGGCTAACTCCATCAGCAAGGCAAGTCAAGACCCATGTTCAAAATGAACTTGACATCCCTCATAGATAAGCACAGTCAAGGCAACTGAGGAACTTAACATTGTTCCAGAGAAAGTCCTCACAAAGGTCACTACAGATGAAGGAATCATCCATAAATATCTAATTTTTCTATGCCTGGCAAAGCCTAAACCATGGACTGTTGATCCTTTCCAATCAACTAGACGGTCATATTTAGTCAACATAAACTCTGTCAAGGGACCTGGGCCTCTGTTTTTATTTGGCTTGCTTCTATCCTTGTCTTGTCGGATTTTATCTGGTTCATTTTTGTCATACTATGGCTCCACATTCAACAAAGGATGGCTGTCTTCCAGAATAGATGTGGATTAATTCTCTGACAAGTGATACCTTACATGTACTGTAGTCCTCAGGGGGTGTCAGTGGCCCCAAGCATGGCAGAGCTGAATTGCTAGCAGCAGAAGACATAATGGATATGGATCTCCACTGGCAATGTGACATCCAAAATGCCGTTCTGGTGACTTTTCGAAGACACAGACATAAAATGGCACAACTGTGGTGCTTACAATGTGACAGTTTAAAAAATGGCACAATTGTGGTGCTTACAATGTGACAGCTTAAAACTAGAATATTTACTATTCAGTAATCCCTGATCCTCTCCAAGTCATGCCTCGAGGCTTTAAACAAACCGTATACATTTCTAATTTATGAATTTCCCTTTCCCATGAAAATATTAATAATCAAAAGTTTTTACTTACTAGCAAAACATGTAAACTGGACAGTAAACCATCTGCACTAGAATCACTATTGTCTTGAGGCCTTAATGATTCTAATATAAGAATAATAGTAGATAAAGATGCCAGGCTATGCACACAATCCAGTACTCTGATAATTTTACAGCAATCTGTTGCTTCTTCAAAGATTCACAAAAAGAATAACTTAGCAATTTTCACACACTGTTTTAGGGTATTATTCCTTGAACTAGGTCTGAAAACGGCACAACACACTGGATCTGCACCCTTATTTAATTATCAGTGCTTAAACATATAAATACTTACATACATGCAAAGCGAAAAAGATACTGTTCATAAAGATCTAAGCAGCAGTGACTACAGACTGAGAATCACAACAAACAGCAGTATTTTTCTCAGTATTCTGTTTTTAAGAAAAATTACCTCTCATAAGAGTAAGCACAGTGCCTTTGTAGACTCCCCTAATGCCAGCTTCTCTGTACAGTTGTTTTGCACAATCAATTGGGCCTGCATATTTTATTTCACCTGTACCAGCCTGAATCTAGAAAGGAACAAAATCAACAGTTATTCAGTACAATGACTTTCTTCTAAGGGATTAAACCCCACTCACATACAAGATTGCATAATATGGAGCCATTGCCTCATTAGAAATGCCTACAAGTTACAGTAAAACAAAATACAAGACCAAATAACAATGGAAATGTACAAAACAAGTGATAATCTATGATCATTAGCTGTAATTAACAGATTCTGAAAAGTGTTATTGTTATTTGATGACTAAGTTACAGTATGAAGTATATCTGAAAACAACAGCAACTTCATAGTTTCATAGGTGTGCATGACATTCAATTATCCAGTTCCTCTGATGCAATGAGGCATTCCCTTATTTTAAAAAAGTTCACTGTGACTAATGCTTCAAATAAAGCAATCATGTGCCATTCAGAAAAAAATATTTACTGAACACTGTGCTATTGGGAATATAGAATTATTAGATGGGATGTATGAAGTGCCACAGAAATTGGAAGTACAATTAATTAACTATTTTAATAGGGTCAAAATAGGCTATTGATCTGTGAATATCTTAACATATTTAGCCTTGTATTTCCATGGCAGTTTTAGCACTTGTTTTGCATATGAATAACTGGGGGAGTGGGGGGGGGGGGGCAAAGATATGAAGGGACATTTACTTGTCGCCCTTATCAGCAAGGGGCATGACTGCCAGACCGGGGGTGAATCTGTGATTAAGCTTGAATAAAGTAAAAAAAGTATGTGGCGTGGAAGACAGTTCCACTAAAGAGGTATTCACTGTGGTACATACCTATCCCCCCAGTATGCCCCGTTTATGTTGCAAGAGATGGAGATCCAGAGTGGGTATTCATGTTACCACTGGATGTGCACATGTGTAATCTGCTGAGGCTTTACACATGAGACAGATGTCACCTCATAGCAGCAAGATACTGAGAAGAGAGACAAGGCTTTGAAACTATCTTTACAGTTTTTTTTTTTTGTAGTTTAGTACCTTGATTTTTTTTAGTGAGAAAGCAATGTGGTCACTGCAGTTGCGACAAGAATTTGGACACATACATACCAGATGGGGCTTTATATGCAATGACTGGATAAGAGCAGAGAGCAGTGGAATGATTACATCCCTGGACCTGGATGCCGTAACCTTAGATAAAAACTGCCCAATGAAAAATGACTTCCTTACAATAGCAGGTACTACATGGTAATCAAAGGATATTTCATTGCCAGCATAGGTTCCCAGATCCCTAACAATGGGATCAGTTTTCAAGGGTGTGTTGTCTATGTGGTAGTTACATAGGAAGTCATGCTTGCTGAAGGATAGGATTAGACATCTCTTGGTATTCAGTTTTAGTTTATGGCTTTGGCACCAGCTATTTGTTTAGGAAAGGCCATCTTTGAAGCTTCTGGTGTTCTCTGGGGAGTTTATCATGGCACTAAGTTTAGAGTGGTCTGCAAACTAAGTCACCTATAAATCCTTAACATGTGCCTTGATCTCTAAGAAGTAAACAACAAAGACGACTGACTCAAGGACTGAAACCTAGGGGCATACCGCTAGTGATGTGTCTTTTGGAGGAAGTAGAGCAGCCCACCCCTAACTTACTGGGTTTTATTTGAGAGACCTTTTCCTATCCAATCAGTCATACAGGGATTTACATTTAACTGGGAGACTTATCTGCTATATCTGAGTGTGGGATGGTGTTGAATGCTTTTGTGAGGTCTAGATATGTAGTGTATACAGAGCTGCCCTTATCCATTGCTGCAGTAACTTTCTCAAAGAAGTCAGCCAAGTTAAGTAGGCAGGATCTGCCCTTAACAAATCTGAACTGGTGTGGGCTCAGAGTTTGTAGGTTACCTATGTACTTATTTATTAATTCCTTAATGATCCTTTCCATAGCCATACAGATGAGGCTAGTCAAGCTTATGGGTCTGTAATTACCCAGGTCCACTGACACACTGCCTTTACATAAGGGGAGGACTGTTGCAATCATCCATTCATTTAGTGTAAACCCTATTTGGAGGCTGGTGCTGAATAAACCTCAGTAGGGGATCTGACAAGTCATGTTTCAGACTAAGCAGTAGCCAGCCCTGCCCCACAGAAGTATGCTCTTGGAGTTTGATAGCGCCTTGAGAACTTGTCCTTGGAAGATTCTGGGGTATAGATGCAAGTGTGTGATCTTGAAATACAGGACTGAAGAGGGGAGTAAAGTTTGAACTACATTTGTTCACTAGTAGATTGACTATGTTCTCTGGGTATGTAATATCATTTACTATTCACTCTGCGCAGTGCTGGGCATTGTTTCTGAGATTTCTAATATAGTTAAAGAAGGATTTGTGGTTATCCTTCATCTGGGTGGCTATTTTACCTCATATATGGCTTTGGTGAATTTGATCAATGGGTAGTTTGATCTCTTCAATACCCACAGTACAGAGTCACAGGCATGTGCATTTTCAGCTGGCGTCCAACATGCAACCCCACATTAGATTGGGAGGCACAGCCCAGACCACAAACCCATCAATCCAAACCCCAGCAGATGCAGTAGATCTCTACAACAGTCACAGGGTACTGACTATTACATTTGCACAGACAGGGAGTTCTTTTATCACAGGAAAAGGGTACTCTCCAATGGTATGACCCAGTTCACTCAAGCCATCTGGATTACCTCTGATTTCTTCTGAAGTTTGGTATCCCACCTGTGACCCAGAGGGTGACAGGACTAATGAGAAACAGAGTATAAAGGACAAGTCCAGATGTTACAAAACAGACTAATAAAAGTCTGGTGATAGCCTCGTAAAAGCAGGCATTTTCAATGTTCAAAGTGTAAAGTACACTATTAGATAGATGGACCTGATGAAGCTCAAGTGAAAGTGTTTTCCCAAGTATAATTGTAGCTCATAATGCATTATGTTTTGTTTGTTAGAAATTAAAAACAAAAGCCTTTTAACTAAAAATGAGGTCCTATAGGCAGCTGAACTGGTATAACATCATAGGTCTTTCAGGAATATTCAAATAAGTGACTACCTTGTAACTTTTGGGATTGGCTCCTTGTTTTCCATCTCCTAAATTTTCCTCCAGTCAGCTCCCATTGACCATCCCACCAGTGTCTGTAACTGCCTTTAAATAACTGACCTGTTGAATGTAATGTATTAGAACACAAACACTCATCCATCTACCTACTTAATTTTGAATAAACTGCTGGAAACTTTAACAAGGTATCTTTATTCCTCCCACAGGGATGATATCAGACAGAGAGGGGGAGAGAGAGATTTTCATAGATCTACTAGCTAATGTGATTTTATCTGCACTTTATAAAAAACAGGAGTTCTCATCTCTTATAGACTGAATCATGCAGCTCAATTAGGAAAAACTGCAACAAAGGTCATTAGTTGGGATATGTGGTGAAGAGGCAGATTCCCCAAACAACAATGCCATCCTTTCATTTATAATGGCACTGATAAGATAGCATTGGGGTAATACAGACAGGCTGGAAACCATAACAAGAAAAGGACTTAATAGCGGCAGAGAAGTATGAAACGCAACAAAAGGAACAGGAGATGATCCATTTGTTTACTTGAAAGTCTGGCTGGGCAAACAAGCCCCTTTTCAGCAGAGGCCCAGGCAGAAAAGCTCCACAAGAAAAAAAACAATAATGCATATACAACATGCAGAATACTCAGGTAACATTTAGCAGCACTACATACAAAGCTTTCCAAAATCTATTTACAGTAGTACTTGCACAACATACAGAATGCTCAAGTAACATTAACTGCAATACAAAGTGAGAATGAATAAAGTAGAAAATTATGAAATAAACAAGTATAATCTGCAGCACAATAATCTGCACTGGGTGCAGTTTAATAGAAATACATTTGGGCAGATAAATTATATACATTTTGCCAAAAGAAGATTAGAAGACAGAAAAAACTATGAGGAAAAAAAACATCAGTAACATGTGTACATAGGAGAAGCTGTTTAGGAATAGTTTAGCCTGGGGAATTTTAGGGGTATAGCCTGGAGACAATTGATGATAAAAGGCTTTAAGCACTGAGCAAACACTCATTAGATGAGGGGAGGAAAAAATTGTCACAGGTAAAGGTGGAGGAAGTGCAGCTAAGGAAAAGAAATAGAAGAAGACAAGGCTGCAGGTTTGGTAACTAAAAGAGATTAAGTACTTCACAGATAAGGTGCTGAAATCTGAAAAATTAACCAGGAAGAGTGCTGGAGAGTTTGCCAAAAAACAGATGCAATACTGAAGCAGATGGACATGGCCAGGAGAACAGGATCCGTCAAATACAAAGGAAGGGGTTTACTGCAACATATAAACAGGTTTTATCATACCTAGATCATCTCTGAACACTGGGATATTTCAATCCTTGTACAGTTACAAATTGTTTGTGCCTTTCGGTTTTTCCTGGTTAGGGGTCGCCACAGCGGAACTCCGGTCCGCTAATGATTGACAGTTGATTTTTACGTACCGGCTTGCAGGCCTGACGCACAACCTTCAACGAAGGTACGCCCATTCACGCATGTCTCCATGCAGAGGACGCTCTAGCTGAGAATCGAACCGGACAGCGTCTTACTGGGAGGCGACAACGCTACCGCAGCACCACCAACACAGGTATTGTACAGTTACAAATACTGTTACAAACTTACAGTATGCATGAAAAGCTGTCATTACAAGCACTTAGCCGATTTGTGTGGTTCTTAGTTAACCAGCTCTTCGGGTTTAATGTTCACACATTTCAGCTTCAGTTTTACTTTAGTGCTCATTTCATAAGCACAAAATATAAGACAAATATGGATATAAACAATAAAATACAAAAGATATAAATATGAAATGTTCTGCGATAGATGCGCTTCAATTAAAGTCATTAACGCAAACATACATAAAATCAAAATTATAAACAATTTAAAACAAATGCAAAATATCAGAAATACAAAATAAACCATATATCAAACTAATATTAAAGCAAATAGGTTAATAAAATAACAACTCAAGAAACAGCTTCAATCAGATCCACAAAGCAAGAGACGACCAGACGGTACCACGATGAACAGTTCAAGAAGACAGCAGCAGATTAATTAAACCCACTCATTTTCAGTCAGGCTGGACAGAGTACCAGAAGACACAAATAGGATACTAAAGATTTTCCAAGAACTTCTCCAACAATTCACACAGAGAACAGTAGGGCAGGCACAAGCAACCATGAAGATCGGCATTCTCAACTAAGCTGCGAAGCCAAGAGGCCAGATCACTCTAAGAGATTAGTAATCGTTTATTCCCAGCTTGTGACCGATGTGTCACAAAGATTTAATTCAAACAAGTGCAACAATGACTGACACCCAGCATCTCCAACAGCCAACATTTCAGACCACCATTGAAATAGAAATGGAAAGCAAAAGTGGAACTGGATCCTCAAGACTAATCCAAAGGCAGTCCAAACCTACAGTTAGTAGAAGCTGTGACAAAAATACATGAAACAATAGCAGCAATTAATCGAACACTGCAATAAGTGAGCCGCAGGACCACATGAAGGCTGAACCTGTAACACTGTAATAAGGACCTTGAAATGACAGTACAAGTCAAAGAATCAAAAGCAGCAAGCAACAAACATCCTTCAAAAAATCTTCACCATAAATTAAACTAAAACCGTTGAGCTGATAAAGTTCAAGTACACTTGAAGACCACCTGCTTAAATAAGACTAGATTGCAGACAGAAATTGACCTAGGCAGCCATACTACCACTGTTGTGGACTTGGCACACATTTTGCTTGTACATGAGTTCCGTTCAATATTTCTGATGTTTAGACTTAAATTTAAAATGTATGCTATACCACCTAGTTTATGTCATACTAATATCTGGTAATGACAGCATTTCTACTATAACATTAGCAGAGACATTTGTCATTTCATGTATTTATATGCCTGTGTTCCTCTAAGCACCACATGTGACCCCCCCCCCCACATAACACCATTCTCAAACACTATTAACATATCAAAAATGCTGAACCAGCATAAGCTTAAAAAGGGAAAATGAGCTTAGCTCACCTTCAGGAAACATCACTCCTGATACCTTTATCTCAAGATCCAAATTAGGCTCAGCAGCATACCAAAGCTTGGCACTACAAAATCGGTCATTCTACCTAACACACTAATATTCCAAGACAGCTTACAACTACTAAGAAAAGCAATTCCTACCTGTAGAAGGCACTTAATTCTTTCCCCAGGAGCCATTATGGCCGTGGTAAAAACACCAGAAAGCATGCCAGCAGCAAACAGCTGAGGATACCTAAAAGGTTAAAAAATGTATAATAAACTGGAGTTACAAAAACAGTAAAAGGTTTTAAAAAATTTAGACCCCCCCCCCATTTCAAATCCCTGTGAAATCCCACTACCACATAGAAATGACACAAGACACACACAGTTAATCAAGCAGTTGCTAGAACAAGCCTTAGTTGTTGTTATTACTCATATGTGAATTGGTAAACCAAGTTAATTGATAGACCTACACAGATACAAATACTTGTTTTCAAAAGAAATCTGGAGCACCTGCTCAGAATCAGAGAACTGCAAGAGGATACAGAGGGAGCCACAGGCAGGATTATATGTTGAAGCTTGTTAGCAGCTCATGATATTACCCTTATGTTAAGTTACGACAATAGCAAGTCTAAATCCAGATAGAGAAACATGAAACATAATAAATAGCCGCATCTATCTACAATAAGAACTACAAATAATCCAGAGTGTTCAAGCTGGGTCTGGTAACTAATCTTTGACCTAGAGGGTAATAGAGCAAATATAAAAGAGTAACAAGTTTAAGCCCAGAATGCATCACCTTAGCTCTATGAGAAAACTTCTAACTCCATCCATGCAGGAGGAATACAATGCCTTGCAGAAGCTTTTATTCAAGCCAGTCAAGTGATCTGCTGGACAAGCGTTCTTACTCTGAAGAATTCATAATAATCATTTTCATATTGTGCTCTTTAGATGTGTAATACTATCACTAAGCAAGTACTATACAAAATTAATATTGCAGACATTAACTTACACAGCTGTGAATGATTTCTGGCCTAACTAAGTTATTTTTTTCCCGAGAAATAAAGTTCTTTCTGCAACAGAATAGAATATACAATGCCTACAAGTTTACAGTAAATAGTCCTAGAACTGAACAAAACTGTATCATCCTTCAAAAATCTAGGATCCTTCCTATCCAAGAGGACTACAATAGCCGCATGACATTTAATTTACAAATGACTATCAGGGGACCCTCTCTAAATTACCCTATCAGGATTAAACCTACCACAGCTAAAATGAAGACTTTACTAATCCATCCACCAGAGTGTTTTCAGTCTAGGCAGGCCTCAAAAGCTTTGGAATTCCATTCTATCACCGTCACAATCAGATCTTCATTTTTTCCATTATTTAAGTCCTCTACTCTACCAGTATCACTGGCATACAAGGATGAAGCTCTGAGCATGACCTAGGGTGTCTGTATTTAATTATTGGCACGGGCCACACCAGGAACTGAAGGGTGGAATAACAATGCTACTCTATGCCTCTGAAGGTGAAACGCAAACAAACACCAATCACAACCAAAGTGTCACATAGCTCACAACACCAGTGTGCCACCCAGCAACAGCCCCTAAGGCAAGACAACATACCTAACACTTTAGACATAGGTGACTCTATAGTCAGGCACACTGATGTCCCACTCACCAGGATGAACAAAGAGAAAATTACGGTGAGCTGCCTGTCGGGTGCCAGTATCCGCCACATAACTCATGCACTCAAGTCACTCCACAACAAGTAGAAATATGACTCTGTCATTGTCCATGTTGGAGTGAATGACTTGAGACGTACCTCCCTAAACTACATGAAGAGAGACATGGAAGAGCTCTCGGATCATGTGGCCCAGGCAAGTATGACCCTAGCCCGGAGTAGCATCCTGCCTTCGCCCAGAATGATACCACAATACAAGGACAAAATGATTGACTTCATCAATTGGCTAAGCTTCTGGTGTCATTCAAAGGGGATCCAGTATCTGTCTGCCTGGGACAACATGATCGACAGACCACGATGCTTTGCCAGAGATGGTCTGCACCTGTCGCCCCTGGGATTCATAGGTTCATACTAGGCTATCTGCCCTAGGACATTTATAAGCCTAGCCAGAGTGTGTTTGGCTTTCACCACCCATTTTAAATTAATTTTGCTATGCCCTTTTTTGAGGTTAGTATACTGTGCCTCTGTCTAACAGTGACACAGAAGTGATACCCGGGGTAAACCTACGATCTCTCATCCACTCATCAAGATTCCTCTTGAAGGGAGTCAATGAGGGACTCTGCCTAACCTGGACTGGGATTTTATTCCAGAGTGAAGGGAGCCTCTGGGTTATGAATCTGCCCCTCCAGCATGTCCTATTTATTTCAGTGCTGAGGTTCAAGTCTCTCGAGCTCGTAGCTCGATGGGATTTGGATTTTCTGAGGTGCAGCATGTTCATTAATTCCATGTTGGACATGGCTTTATACGTCAGGCACAGATCGCCTCTGAGCAGGCGGTATGCCACCGAGTAGAGCTGGAGTTTCTTTAACCGGGCAGCATATGGCATCTGTTTGAGCCCTTTGATCCTCTTGGTGAGGTACTTTTGGGGTCTTTCCAGTTGCTGCAGGTGTCTGGTAAGGTACATCTCAAAAGGGGCATTGTACTCAATTATGGGCCTGAAGAGGGATGAGTAAAGAGGCACGATGACCTCCCCTGATCTAGATGCGAGTCCCTTCACGATTAGGTGGGCTATATAAAATGTTTTTCTAACCACTTTGGCCACGTGGTTGTCAAATGAAAGATTGCTATCAACTTGGGTCTCCAGGTCCCAAATTACTTCTGTACTTAATGGATTACCACCTATGTGGTAATTTGTGGGCACTTTGCTTTAGCCAAAGGGGATGACTATACACTTTTTGGCGTTTAGCTTGAGGCAATGGCTCTGGCACCAGTTGTCTGTTTCTATGAGGCCCTTTTGGAGGATGCTTGTGTCGGCTGGAGAGTCTATTATAGCGCCAATTTTGCAGTCATCTGCGAACTTGGTCAGCCACAGTCCTTCCGTGTTGGCCTGTACCTCCGAGAAATATATACCGAACAAGAGAGGTCCCAGGATTGAGCCTTGTGGGGCGCCACTTGTAACTGGTTTGGAGTCTGACATGGCTCCAGCAATTCTAACAATGTGGGTTCTGTCCTTGAGTATCCAAAAACACAGTAGTCACGAACAAACAGCTTTAATGAAGCTTTCGGGTCTACACCCTTCATCAGCACATAAAATCAACTTAAAGAAATCACATTTAAATACAGGAACATTTGAAAATCACATGAACAAGCCAGCCATTCAGATAAAGACCCAAATTAATTATGCAAATTATTTAAAAGCACATCATACCTAAATTTCTTAAATACTCTATTATACTTATAAAATACATACATAAAGACATATTACTTAAATCATCCATATTAAAATAAAATATAAAGAACATTAGAAAAAATAATAAGACAAAACAATTCTCATAAATTCTCCCTTTGTCGCTTAACTAACACTGGTTTTATACTTACTGACCCATTTAGGCCCGGAGGTTTATCAGCCTGTAGACGTACTATCCATTCATATTCCTTCAATAACAGAATATTATCTAGATCACCACCCCTAATGCCCATTTGTACCGTACATATGCATCTAAATTTAAATGCATGTGTTCGAAATTCATGTAAATGTCTGAATAATGCGTTTGTCTCAACCTTCCTTTTAATCTCAGACCTATGCTCTGTTATTCTATCTTTAAGCTTCCTAGATGTTTTCCCCACATAAAAAACATTACATAAAGTGCAGTTAGCAAGATAAACTAGCTTAGTGGTATTACAATCTGCTCGAGAAACAAATTCAAACCATTCACCTGTTATGGGGTGCTGGAAGCTACTACTACTACTATCATTGATATCAGAACAACAGACACAATTGTAACACTTAAAGGTCCCCATACTAGCTCGGATATGGACGGATTCAGTCAAAAAATCCTTATAACATAAAATTTGTTTAAACGTTTGACCATTTCTAAAAGCAAACCTTGGAACTGGACCTAGTAAATCTTTTAAGTCTGGTTGAGACATCAAAATTATCCAATTCTTTTTAATTATTTTACAGACATTATTAGTATTAGCATTATAAGTGGTGGTAAATCTAAAAACAGAACTGTTGACTGACCTATCACCTTCCCCTTCTGTTGTGCAACATAAGTGGTTCAGGGATAAAGAGCCAAAAACTGGTCTATAGGGGCCCCATCTTCCTTGCTTCACCTCCTCATAACTCATATTAACATCTCTAGGATGATACCCATTCTCAATAAATTCTTTCCTCATCTTCTCAGTTTCTTCCAAGAAAACTTCCTCATCAGTTGTTAACCTACTAAACCTTATCAGCTGAGATTTTATAATACCTCTATAGATATGCATTGGATGCATACTGGCAGTATTTAAATACCTTGCTGTATGCACATCCTTTCTATGTACCCTTGTTTTCAACCTACCAAGTTGTTTATAAAGCCTTACATCTAAAAAATCTATTTTGTCTAGGGAAAAGTCCATCTTAAACTTAAGGAAGCATGTTGTGGTGTTAAGATAGGAGAGGAAGCTTTCTAACTGAATCAACGTCCCCTTCCAAATGAAAAAACAATCATCCACAAACCTACAGTAACAATAAAATAAACGCGCATACTCATTATTCTCATTTAAAATATATTGCTTTTCCCATACATATAAAACTAAATTAGCAAAAGTATTCGCCACAGATGTACCCATGGCCACCCCAGTTAACTGCTGGTAGGGAACACCATCAAAAATAAAATATTCTTTGTCAGAACTAAATCTAATAAAAGGCAAATATTTTCAATTTCACGTGTGCTCAAAAGATTGCATCGTTAGAAAACCTCTTACTGCCTCGATCCCATAATCTATTGGAATAACTGTAAAAAGCGATGCTATGTCCAGTGAAACCAAGAAGTAATCAGAACTAGTTTCAAACCACATACCCAATTTTTCTAAAAAGTGAACCGTATCTTTCAAAACAGTTTCACACTTAAGTAGATACTTTCCTAACACTTTTTGTAAATATCTTGAAATTGGCTCGGTCAACCATCCCTTGCCAGACACGACAGGCCTTAATGGTGGATCACTCATTGATTTATGCACTTTGGGGATACCATAAATTTGTGGGATTTTGGGACATGTTACTGTTAAGTAACTAAACAGTTCAATTGTAATATCCTGATTCAGTTGCATATCATATAACGGCAAGTTCACATGAGAAACATGATCTTTAACGATT